>NC_066885.1:21138903-21467653 GCF_022985175.1 Labeo rohita | reverse complement strand
CTGGACCATAAAACCAGTCGTAAGGTTCATTTTTTTAAATTGAGATTTATACATTATTAAATAAGCTTTCCATTAATGTATAGTTTGTTAGGATAGGACAATATTTGGCCAAAATACAACTATTTGAATATCTGGAATCTCAGGGTGCAAAAAAATCAAAATAATGAGAAAATTGCCTTTAAAGTTGTCCAAATGTAGTTCTTAGCAAAGAATATTACTAATCAAAAATTAAGTTTTGATATATTTACGGTAGGAAATTTACGAAATATCTTCATGGAACATGATCTTTACTTAATATCCTACTGAGTTTTGGCATAAAAGAAAAAACAATAATTTTGAACCACACAATGTATTTTTGGCTATTGCTACAAATAAACCCATGCTACTTAAGACTGGTTTTGTGGTCCAGGGACACATATGATCCAATATAGCCAATATACACAAAATATGTATATAAATGTAATATAAATTTTAATTCTACTTTAGTATTATTACTTATTATTACTAATACCACTGCTTTCTATTGGAAAATGTGAAATGCTATATCAAGTATTTAATTTGTATTCAATTTGTAAATGTGTGTTTTGACAATTTAGTTGAGTTATTGAATAATGACAGACAAATCAAATAGAAAGTGAAAGGCTGAATCCAGATCAAATGCTAAAATGATTAAATATTTAATTCATCAGTGAATTATTATTGTGGCTTGTACTAATTCAACTAATTGAATTAATGTGTATTAGATTTGATTATGTATATATGTGTATTTCGATTTAGATTAGGCAATATTGTCCATTTTTACATCTCAAAATTGTATCTGTAAATAACATTTTGAACTGTATGCCTGTAAATAACATATCTGCACATTTATAAATCTATTACATATATATTTTACATTTTCTGTAAATGTGAAATAAATGTGGCTCATTTTTGTTGATTTTCCAGTGATGACATTGTTGTACCAGACCTTGCAAATCCTTTTGGGTCCAGCGAAGACAACCGCAGGTTATTTTTTGACTACATCTCCCTGAATCTTGTTTTATTTAAATCTACCTTATCAAATAAGGTAGTACAGTTGCCCCAAGGTTCGAAGTCCGCTGTCACATCAGAGATAAGGCTGGGATTTCCACAGCTGACACACTGACATGCTGAACAAGCAATAGCTAAAAATGGTGCCAAAACAAAATGTTTGCTGCGCTTTCCAACAAATTACATAACAAATCCTAAAAAAGACACTATGCAGCTGTACATGTATAAATCAGTGGTTCCAGAATGTCTTTAATGTGTCAGTTTTATTGCATGAATTCCCTCTGTTTTCCCTCTATAAATACTGTAAACATATAAAGTGGAAATAAAGTGGTCTATGATCTTTGATTATGTATGACAGACTCTTGCAAAGCTACATCAAGAGCACCCTGAAGGAAGGACAAACCAGTCCAGAGCTGAACACAAGGGAACAAGGTTAATATAGTTCATTATTAACATGGTCTCTCAGTTAACCTCTTTTATTTCCACTATTTCTGTGTGTTTTTTCATACAATTTCAGATGATTTTTTATCTTCTGTTTTATATTAAGATAATCTTTTATACATTTATTTAATGTGCATTTCATTTATCTGTATGTATAAGCTTCTGTCTGATTTGTTCTCTTCTTGCCACAGAGATATTCTTCCTTTTCTCCCTGTATGACTATGACAGAAGTGGGCAGATGGATGGCCTTGAACTGATGCAACTACTGACAGATTTCCTGACTTATCACGTAATGATGCCAAAGTCAGCAGATGCTGTGAGTGCTGCTTAGTTTTGTTACAACATTCAAAGTAAGCTCTTGAATTCTGTTATGACTTGAACCCCTTTACACTTTAGGTTGTATCTATGGTGGATCACCTGCTACAAACTCAGGATCTGAACCAGGATGGACTACTAGCTCTTTCAGAGCTGTTATCATCAGCATCCACGATAGACCATCAGCAAGAAAACAAAATTGTTCCCACTGATCCCCCTGCTGAGGAGGCCTTAAAACAGGAGCAAACACACACTAATTCAGAGGATGGAGTTTCTGAAACTCACCAGCAAGACGCAGAGGGCAACCAAGTGACTGAACATCAAAATGAGACACAAGACTCATCTAAAGAAGAAAACATGGAGGATGAGAATCACAACCAGATACCTGAAAAGCTTGAAGAAGAGCAGGACCATCTGCAGCCTCCAGAAGAGAAGGATCAGGAAGAGAAGAACATACCAGTGCATCAAGGGCAACCAGAAATATAATGCCAAATTAAGCATGAAGTGCAACTTTATAGACTTGTACAAATCAGCCATACGTTGGAAACCACTTACCTGCTGCATATACTGTACTGTATGATTGATGCATAATTTAATTCTGGATATACTAAAAGTTATGAAAGTACAAGAGCATGTGTTAATGATAGACTATTTATGGTTCGCATCAAGCTATTGTGAATCCTCAGAACTGATTTATGGAACCCAAACACAACTTTAAAATCTACATTAGTAACGCTTTGTTTAAACTATGCAAACCCAGAAAGTACAGCGCTTGGATTTACTGAAACTTTAAAGCAGAAATCCAGTCACAGCCAAGGTTTAGCAACCACTTTTAGGATTTTGTACCAAACTCTTGGCATATTTCTACACCCAGCCCCTCTTTATTTGGGGCTTAACACCTTTGAAATAAACACAGCTCAATTGGAGGTGGAGAGTATATTTTAAGCTTCAAGACTGTTGCTAAAAGGCTTTTATTTTTCTGATGAGAACACAACAGAATGTGGATTGATCAGGATGTGGAAGGTTTAAAGGAGAACTACACTTCCAGAAGAAAAATTTACAGATAATGTACTCACCCTCTTGTTGTAAATGATCCCAGCCGAGGAAGAATGGTCTTATCTAGCGAAACGATCAGTTATTTTCATTAAATAAAAAAAAAAAAAAAAAAAAAAACCCACACACATCTTGTTCTTCCTCTAAATATGGTTCATGACAGTTAGGGTATGTCAAAAAACTCCAGACGTGTTTTCTCCAACTTCAAAAATCATTTCAAAACCATCCTACATCACTGCAGAAGTACCAACCAAGTCTTTGCAAAGAAGATCAAACAGACTTGACAAAAGGCAAAAAACAGTAATATAGGACAATTTTGAAGTTGAGGGAGAACATGAGATGGGTGTTTTTCGACATACTCTCCCTGAACTCCCTGAAGTTAGGGTAAGACTAGACAAGCATTTGAGATTAGAAAATATATAAATAGTGTTATTTTTATTAAAATAACCGATTGTTTCGCTAGACAAGACCCTTCTTCCTCGGCTGGGATCGTTTACAACCGCATTTAAACTGCATTTTGGAAGTTCAAACTCGTGGCACCACAGAAGTCCACTATATGGAGGAAAAAAAACAAAAACAAAAAAAAATCTTTACGACTGAAGACAGGCAGACATGAACATCTTGGATGACAAGGGGGCGAGTACATTATCTGGAAATCTTTGTTCTGGAAGTGGACTTTAATTTCATTGCTATGAGTGAACAGTTTTAACTGCAGTATTGCTGATGTTTCATTTTAAGCTCAAGTTACACAGTGAAGCTGTTCTGCACTTCTAAAGAGACAAGATCACTCAGGTTTAATTTCCTGTATAGATTTCTCTTAACCAAAGAGCCTTCATGATTTCTACACCAAGTGTGAAGACATCTTACATTCTTTCCTTACATCTGATATTCCTTCATTCTCTACTTAGTTACCTTCTGAATGTGAATGCTTGATGTTAGAAGTGATAAAAACCAGTCAAGACGGTACATACTTGGGTCTTAATATTTATTACATTTTAGACAGTGCATTAAAACTCAAAACAAATCAAGTAAAAACCATTTAACCTAAATAAGCAAATTGTTTTCTAAAAAAAGAAAAACAAACTGGAAAATTACAGCCGAGGCATCAAGTGGTGATGAAATTTTATAGACAGTGGTCTAAAACTGACTCCAATGGCCTGGACTACGGTTACACATTTTTTGCGGTGCATAAAAATGTTACTCCAGTTCTAAAAAAACTAAAATGTACCCGATTGAGAATCCTTGTCTAAAACGACTTGTATAAAACATTAACAATACTTGATGCATCGTGGCCATAGAGGATGCTGTCAGCTTAAAGTTGAAGACATTCAATGTCTACATTTTGAACAGGGTACTCATTTCAGCTCTCCTCTTGTAGTTTTTTGGCAATTACTGTGGGATTCCAGCTACAATTTCAGATTCAATGCCACAGTGGTCCTCACCTCGGAGAATCTTGAAATATCCTAAAGTGGCGACATAAGAGATTGGGCAGATGAAGCAAACTCCTATACATTCTGTAAACTGATAACGTCTGCAAATGTGACAAAAGACCATGAACACTTTTCTTGGCATTTCAGCCAGTTAAGTAACAAACTGCAAACAATAAAATTAGGATTTTAGTCTTCATACAAAAGAAAAACGACACTCACCATTATCACCCCAGTCAGTGTTCCAGGAGTTAGCAGCAAGCCAGTAGGGGACACCATTCTCCTCTCCCCAGCCCAGGATCTTAATAGCATGACCACCTACTGCAGATCCACCCACGTGCTGATATACACCTACAAAAATGAAGAGAATCACCTATATTAACCATTCTGTGTTGTATTAGTACTCAATGTAAATGGATGATAGACAGAAACCAACCAGATTTGTACTGCAGGAAGTCCTCATAGACAGTGAAAGCTCCCCTCTACTGGGCCATTCTTAAAGAGCTCTTTCATAATGTCCTGCTGATTAGATGGGACACCATAAGATGTCTTTCCTGCAGTAACAAACAAGGAACAACAAACATAAGTTCAATGATTTCATCTTTCAGCAGTAAACTTTAAATGAGGTCACTTCCCCCCCCCCCACCCCCCCCTTTCAACTTTTGCTTCAAACACCCACAAACAGGATTTTTTCCAAGACTGTAGAAACCATAAAAATGAGGATAGAACCATTTAATATTTAAAAAATAAAAAAATTAAATTAAATTAAATATTGCTGTGCACAATGCGAAAGCTTTGAGTCAAATGGGTTTAGAACCACTGAGCTAAAGTGACGTCTGACTAGACGCAAATAAGTAATGAGGATGAAAGTATTTGGCTCTGTAAATTCTTACCAAAGTGTTTGTCCTGCTTGTAAGAGGGGCTGTAGCCAGGTTCACAGGCCATATCACAGTTAGGAGTGTCTCCACCCTCTCCAGTACAAGGGGGGGCGACTGCCATTCACATGATGTTCACAGGGTTCAATGGTGTATGGACGGCAGCCTGAAAATAAGTTACAAGTTCAAGGTTTCCAAATGCAATCAAAATCGCAATAATGATAATATTAAAGCTGCAAACAGCATGGAAAGGGCCCTCACACCTGGGCTCACCACCACCCGGTGGCTTTAGGAAAACAGCGAACAGTGAGCAATATGCATTAAAAGTCTTAAGTCATTTGTGCACCAGCTAGTGGCGCTATGACTATAACTGAATATTGGCATGTACACGTCTTCAGGCCAGCACTTTGAACAAACGTATGAAGTTTGGCACAGATTAAACATGGTATGTTTGAGTTGGTGTAAAACATGACATATCCTCTTGCCAACAGGTGGCACTATGATTATAACTGAATACTGGCCTTTAGATGTCTTCAGGCCAGGACTCTTACCAAGCATGTGAAGTCTAGCGTAGATTAGACATTGCACATTTAGGTCAGTGTAAAACAAGTAAATTTCCTGTTGCCAAGTGGTGCTATGATTATAACAGTATATTGGACTTTAGATACGTTCAGGCCAGGACTCTTATCAAACATGTGAATTCTGGTGCAGATTGGACATTGTATGCCTGAACAACTTCCTGTTACTTATAACAACTTCCCGTTTCATGGCAAAACATCGAAATTTGTCAGGCCACCACAGACACGCCCTAAAACGAAAACTCAAGATCGTCGCAATTTAACACTGCAAAGGCCTTCAGAGCAGATTGACCAATATAATGTTGATGTCATTAAATCTCTAAGAGGACTTGGTTAAAATACAACGCTTGAAAATGGCAAAAACCTTGATGAGAAAATTAAAAATAACAGATTTCCTGTTGCATTTTGAACTTCGCACCAAGGGGCTTTTTTTTTAGGTACTGGTGTATTACATGCGTCTACCAAATTTCCTAGACGTACATGAAGTGTAGCTGGAGGGGCACTTCTTTGACATTTTATAGGTGGCACTATCAAGCCATTTTGACACCCACTTCTGAAACCCACATCAGATGTAAATTTTCACCACTTTTGGCATGTGTGCAAAGTTATGAGTTTAAGCATGTTTAAATCCTCAAAAAGGCGATTTTGGAGAACAAGAATAACCATCGTACCATTGGTGTTCAGGCCCTAACAAGGGAAGTCACTAACCAACATGGGAGTTATAGAGTCCACCGCTGACCAGACCGTCTGAGTTCCAGAAAGACCAAGCAGCAGAAGGGTATCCACCATTACATCTGAGATTAAAAACAAACATCATTAACATCTCGTGGACCAAAAAAAAAAAAAAAAAAAAGTCCAGGATGCATTAGTGTACAGCGGGTCCTTCTATAGCATCATTACAGCATCATCTAAATTACCCGAAGCCACAGCTGTCACAGCAGGTAAGCAGGTCCTGAGCGGAGATCTCCACACTCACTTTGGCATTGCTGTGGATGCATATTCTGTCAGATATGGCTTCAGCAGCCCCAAATGCCTGTGAAGAGAATGAAGATGCTCAGTAAAAACATAAAACAAACAGATAAATCTAAGGTCATAACACCAGAGAGATGACCTCACCCAGCATGAACCGCAAGAACCCTGGTCTCTGATCTCTTTAAGAGTGGGGCAGTTGGGCCACTGATCTCTGGGATCAAAGCTGGCGGGGAGCTTGATATTATCAGCATACTGCACCCTGGTTAAAGACAAAGCAAGACAGTTATACAGGAATGCAGAACTGAAAGAATTAGGTGAGAGGAAACTTAAAGAACAGCATCATGTGACAGTAGTCATATGTATACCATGAGTGCAATGTTAACAAGTTGTACTTCCTCTTTAAACCTTCTCCATGTATTTTTCATCTCACACCAAATTCTAAAACTGAACTCACATGACAGGGAGTTTGGGTCCTTTCAGAAAAGTCCCACACAGACTCTTCACATAGCTATAGTCCACATCACGGAAATTGTGTCCAGCCTAAAGGTGAGAATTAGGTTTAATGTGAAACTACACAAGCACTACTAAAGAAAACGCCTCAATACAAAGGTCTTCCCAATACAGGCTCATTTGTCCTTACTAGGATGCATCAGTGAACAGAACAGCTTCTTACCTTCCAAGTAGTGTTTGCTTTATTAATGAAGTTGACCATCTCTTGGGAGAGGGGAGCGACGCGAGGTCGAGCCCAGCTAACTGAAAGGGCTGAGATCACGCACAGGAAAGCCAGCCGCCACATTCTGAAACACAAAAATACAATTAATCTCATTTGTACACAGAAAGGAAGCCGTGTGCAATTTTCAACTGTCCCAAACACCACTTTAACGGTTTCTTGAATCATTTCAACTACAGTTTAACGTTCTAAACATCACAGCCTTAAATGAACAATACTCAGGTAGCATATCAAGAACACTTATCAATCTTAAGGTGAAACGGACCACTGACCACCTACAGTAGGGTCATCTTCAACCTGCAGTCATGCAGAAGTGAGAGCTCTACACATCTTAAAATAAACAGGGCCAAGATTCCTAATGGTTACACAACCAGACAAACAAGGCTTGTTCAACTACTCAGAGTAGTCCACATTTTTAGTGATTTTTGTCATTCTGTGTGGTTTTAAGCAACTTTACTTCCCTATTCCCCCATTACAAACTTGCACCACAACTTACACCATAATCTTGACAACTACAGTAAACCTTTACAAGGCATCAATTTATCAATATCATTTTCATACATGCTGGGTTGTACTTCCTCTAAAAGCTCTATAATGACATCAGCAACCATAAGATGTGCGTGAGTCAGCAGTTTCAAGGAAATGCACGTTAATTTGAAGAAAGCCAGCCTACTCTGACCTTAAACCCCAATGTTATCTGGAGGACTAGTCAATAACGCTGCTCCAGAAGGCGTTAACGACGTCAACTATATAGTGAAGAATGCACATAAAACTGTTCGCAGTATTAAAGAGGTTTCACTTTCAGAGTACTGTGACACTTCAAATATCTAAGGCTGGTAATGTTTGAAATCTAATAGTGTATTAGTAAGTAAACGAGCAGCTTAATGTCAATTAGAGCAACTGAAGCATTCACATGTGTTCTAACATTAGCTCTGGTTATCAATTCTCCTACTTTCGTTGCTAACTGCAAGCCTTGTTTATATAGTCAAACGAACAATGAATCCATGTTTTAAAATCCAGTCGCTGTAAACAGTTGAGATCATATTTTATAGCAAAGCAGGAAATATTTTTTAAATAAAGTTATGCTATTGCCTGATAAAATGTTTCTTATTGTAATTTTCGTATGATAATAGAAGACATGCACTATATCTATGAGCTTTTATTTTGATTATGTTTATCTAGCTGAAGGCCAAATTATACACAAACAAATAAACAAAAATTAATCTACGTCCTCGCGATTCAAAAGCACATTTTAAGAACAAAATCCTACCTGTGTTTTGTGTGCTGGCAGATTTTCTCTTCGAACTGTGTGTCTCACTCCCCAAACTTCCCCTGGGCGGAAATAAACAACAGCAAAACGGCACGCTGTTGGCTTTATAGAGCAACGACAGATCACGTGATAAGTCATGTGCATTTGGGGTCTCATGACTCTCACGTGATCAAATCTCATCATTTCAGTACTCTTAGTACTATTTGTTAATTTAGTTTCGTATGTAAATGTGATGAATCGTATGGAAGCCAACGAAAATCATGATCTGATTAATCATCATGACATAAAACGTCAAAAATATGGCATTAAGGGAAGTCATAATTACGACATTTTATTTCAAATATGACTTTTAGGTCATATTAGGTCTTTTTTGCCATAATTTAACCTTTTATCTCAGAATTTCGACATTTACGTCATAATCACACAAAGATTTGTCATGAAAGATTTTTTTCATTGTTGTCATATAGGCTATTTTTTAGTATGTTAAGTAGATCCTAGATTGCTACATACATACATGCATGCATACATACATATTTATTTATAATTTAAGAAATAACTGTATACAGAACATAATGCAGATTGCAGACCTCAAATAAGATAATGAATTAAAATCAAAGAGTTCACACATAGGCAAAAATAAATTAAAAATTAACAAACCAAAGATGAATAGAGATTAAGAAAACAGTTAGAAAGAAAATCACATACGTAAAATCCCCTTAAATTATAAATAAGTAAAAAATAAAATAAAATCAATGTTAAATTAAAACACCCAAATGAGAGCAAACAGTCCAAGTTTTATTAGCCATAGTAGACATAGCCTATGTGTAATTATGACTTAAGTATGTCATAATTTCATAATTTCTTTTTATCTTATAATTATTACTTATTCCCCCAGTTTCACAGACAAGGCTTAAACCTAGTCCAAGACTAAAAAGCAAGTCTGAGCTGTTCCAGCTGAAAGAAACTTGCACTGACTGATCTTAAAACTTGTCAGCTGCATTCTATTATGTCCCAAGATGCACACCAGTAATGTTTTTTCTAAGCAAGTTTATACAAATTAGTTGTTCTAATTGAACTATGACCTAATCCTGTCTTTGTCTAAACCCTGTCTGTGAAACCGGGCCTTAAGGTCATAATTTCGATTTAGTAAATCAGAATTTTGACTTTTAATCTCATAACTATGATTTAAGTATGTCATAATTTTGACTTTTTAAGGCATTCATTTTTTTCTTGCCTGGTGGAAATAGGCTTCCATAATGAAGCGATACTTAAAAAGTTAATAAATAATCTACAGGGGAAAAAAACATATGAAGAGTTCAGATGCAAAACGTCTTTCTTTAAAAAATGCATTTTTATCAGGCTCAGATGAATAGGTTTCTATGTAAGTACCGGTACTTCTAATTGGGCTGAGGCTTGAAGAAAAAGTATTTGGTGGACGTATGTGTTCAGTATCATTATCTCATTTTTGACCAAGATGGCTTTTGGCTGGTTTTGCATCTGAACTCCTCATATAATAACAATGAATACAAAGTTTTACAGGGAAATCCTGAAAAGGGCACAAGAAGTTAATGTTTTCCTCGCCTTAGTATTTTCTGATACAGAGAGTGGTTCAAAATGTTGTTACTCTAACAAACACCTTAAAATGCAGATTATTATTGGAGAATATACGTTTGTGATATTTGGCTAGAAGTAATAGATTTATAACATAAAACTCTTTACCAGTATTTTTATCTGTATCAACAAAACCAAACAACACATCTTTCCAAAACAAAGACAATTGAGAGTAGACTTACACAAAAATCAAAACTTGCAAAAATTATTTCAAAATACTTTCGTATAATTACAGTACCAAATGTGCAATAGTTTCATC
Organism: Labeo rohita; assembly: GCF_022985175.1. Classification (NCBI taxonomy): domain Eukaryota; kingdom Metazoa; phylum Chordata; class Actinopteri; order Cypriniformes; family Cyprinidae; genus Labeo; species Labeo rohita. The sequence continues at coordinate 21,457,093 of NC_066885.1, read as the reverse complement.
CTGCATGTTACAAAAATTGCAAACTGTGTCAATATCAGGTTGTGTATCATATCTGTTCTTTTATTATTATTTTTTTTTTGTATCGTAGCTGTTCAACTGTTACATTGCTCGGTGCGTGACGTCACATTGAGCGGCAGCCTCCAAAAACTGATCAGAAAGACATCACACACAAAGCGCAGTTAGCGCACAGGCTCTGTCCTTGAATAGCAGAAGTAATACCACAAACTTTCAAAAAACACGTTTTAGTACAACGATGCAGAATCAAAAGGGAAGTGCCAAGATCACATGGAGTCACGTCTGCCTCTACTCTTTTTCAGCAGTCATTGTTTTATTGGAGAAAGCGGCACGTAAGTTATTTTCCGATGAATCATTTCTTTCAAAACCGCTATCTGTGCTTACGGAACATATTTTGGCAACTTCGTTGTCATGCAGATGTGGTTTTTGCCGGTTCGAACACGTTGTATTATGAGTTCATTGTTGTAGCACGTTATTGCTGCCATGGTTTTACTGCATTTGAGCGCCTTTTTCATGAATGGAGAGCAGGGGGCGTGTTCTGTCACACAGATGCTTTACATTAGAGACATAATCCGAGAAGAAAGAGTGGGGACGCTAACACAAATGTTAAAAATAACATTATTTAATTATAAAAATAATTGTCAGATCATTAAATTAAGTTATAATAGTGTACCAGTTCATTAAAAAATGTAAAATATCACGATTTATTATTTTTTGTATTTTTGCTGTGCAGTCAGGCATATGATTGAATGACAAATAAACATGATTAAATATCTAATGCTCTCAAAAATATTTTATCCAAATATAAACAATTATACAGAGCTGTACCTGAACAAAATACAGCTAAATTCTCTACAGCTGAATTAGTTCAATTCAGTAACTAAAGTTAATCAATAATGAAATAAGTCCAGTTCAGCCATAAGCAGCTCTACAGAAGACAATAGTGTTGTTATTCAGCTCGAGTCAGTTTAATGTTGATTCAGTTCGGCTCAGTGTCAGTGTTGTTGTTGAAAATGGACTCTGATGTTTGACCTGTTTGTTGTTTATGTCATCAGTTGTACTGTGCTTTACTCACTACCTCTGGATGGGAAAGGAGCTGCTGGCCTGGCTGACTCTGGGTCTGTGTCTGCCTGTCACGGCTGTGCAGCTGCTTAGTCTGAAGTGGTACATCACTGATACAGAAAGACCCAAGCCCTCACTTCTCCTTGTGCATTGTCTGCATCTGGGCGTCTACCACAGGTCAAAAATATTCTGTCATTAGAACTGTTTTAATTCATTTATAAAGAGTGAGGTGGAAAACTGCACTAAATTACTGTGCGATATAATGACAGTGATATATAATCAAATGAATTAATGAGAACATGTTCAGGTCACATTTAACTCCAAAATCTTAAAGATGTTACAATGTAAAACATCTTAAAGGCCCTATAAATAGGCTTTATATTCTTTTAATTTTATTTTTATTCTTGAACACGTGTGTATTTGTAGCAATAGCCAAAAATACACTGAGTCAAAATTATTGATTTTTCTTTTATGCCATAAATCATTAGGATATTAAGTAAAGATCATGTTTCATGAAGGTATTTTGTAAATTTCCTACTGTAAACATATAAAAACTTAATTTTTGATCAGTAATGTGCATTGCTAAGAACTTTATTTGGACAACTTTAAACTTTTTTCTCAATATTTAGATTTTTTTTGCACCCTCAGATTCCTGATTTTCAAATAGTTCTATTTCAGCCAAATATTGTCCTATCCTAACAAACCATACATCAGTGGAAAGCTTATTTATTCATGGTGCATCAGTCTTAATTTAAAAAAACTGACCCTTATGACTGGTTTTGTGGTCCAGGGTCTCAATCATATATATATATATATATATATATATATATATGTCTATATTATAACAATATACACTATCATAAATTTTTTTTCAGCAAGGCTGCATTAAATTGATCAAAAGTAATGGTAAAGACATTTATATTGTTACATAGATTTCTGTTCCAAATAAATGCTGTTTTTTAAACCTTTTATTCATCAGCACTGATAATAATAAGAAAAGTTTCTTAAGCATCAAATCAGCATATTAGAATGATTTCTGAACAATTGTGTAACACTGAACACTTGAATAATGATGCTGAAAATTCAGCTTTGTCAACACGGGAATACATTACATTTAAAAATATATTCAAATATAAAATGGTTATTTTAAATTGTTATAATATTTTATATTTTTACTGTATTTTTTATCAAAAACTTAAAAAGAAAACATTATTTCAGAAACATAAAAAAGTCCTACTGACCCCAAACATGTGAACTGTAGTGTAATATCTCGTTGTGGTTGAAATATGAGCTGTGCATGTTCATATAAGTTTTCACCTAATACAATAGGCTACCTGTTTCTGAGATGTGTGCATGTTTTATGTTTGCAGGTTATGGAAATGCATGAAGTCCCAGGGTGGGCAAGTTAAGTTTGGTGCATCACTAATGCAGCAGGCTGATGTGTCTGCTCTATTACTGATCGAGGCCCTGACCCTCAGCCTTCCTCAAAGTCTGCTTCAGACCTACAGTTTATTCACCCTTCAACCTAGCTTTCTGTCACCAGGTACACAACCTTTCTTTTTGGCACAAACAGAACTAGCTTCACGTCAGCAGTTTTCTCTGAAAGTAATAAATTGGTCAGTGTTTATGATTGAGCAATGAGCAATAATAAATTCTGGCGTGCTTTTTTGTAAATGCTATGGTAACACAGTTTTTAAAGAGGACATCGGATGTCCATTTTCTACAAGCTGGTATGATTCTGTCTTCATGAAATGAAGTGTGAAATGTCTGTAACATACTTTGGTTACAGTTTCTCAATGGTCATGTAAAACAACACCTTTTTACCTTGTCAAAACAGCCCACCCCTCTCTTCCGTCTTTTGTATATTCAGTGGCGTGTTACCTTAAAAAACAAAACTAATCGACTGCGTCCTCTGATGTCTGGACAAAATAAAGACTCTTATGTTCACTTTTACATCCAACTACAAAACACCTGCATTGCTTACAAGAAAATGGACAGAAATATGCTAATACGGGACAGTCCATCAGCGGTCGTGGGCGGGGCCTGAGCAATATGACGTTATACTGCTCAGAAAATTAAAATAGCTTGATAACTGAGACTGTTTAGCTTTTTTGGGGATTCATAGTCACAAGAAACTGTTTGCTCACTGGACATCTTTAACTTTTTACAGTGGTCTTATGTGTCGGGCTGAGCCTCCTGAATGTGTCCTGGTTTCTGGTCCTGTACAGCCGCTCATGCTTTCTGCTCCGTCCCGGCCATCTGCACATGACTCCTGCTGCAATGCTGTGCCAGCTCATATGGAGGGGAGGCATGCTGGGTGCCAGGGTAGCCAGCCTCATGTTCTTCTGCAGTACATTTCACTGGTGGTCCTGTGGAGTCGTGGGTAAGTCAAGTTATGTCTTTTTCTTGTCAAATCCTGCACACACAAAAAGCTTTCACAGTTGACAGCCATGAGTGCTTTCAAGTAATTTGTCACTGCCCAACTCTTACCTGGAAAGGGATGATTTGTTAATAAATGGCTGCTTTGTGGTTGTCTGTTTTAAATCCCTGCTCAGGTTTCCACTGGCTCATTATGACTTTCTGGCAAGTGTCCCAGCAGACAGACATTTGCATTAACCGTGGTTCCTGGCGGCTCTTCAACTTTATCTTAGGGGCATTGCACATTTTCCTCTTCCTTAACGTCAAAGACGGGCCCTCCCGGTACCGCATGACTGGATTCTATTTGGTTGGTCTCTCTGCACTGCAGTGTTGTACTATTATATACTGTTATAGTATTTATTAACATTTTGAATTTGTTTTTGTTTGTATATATTCATAAGTTTTAGTAACTTTATTGCTTTTGTTATTTATACTATTTTTTAAATATTCAAAAATATTTTTTACATTGTATATTTTTTAATATATATGTTTTATTTAAATATTCAAATTTACCTTTTGGATTTTATTTTTATTTAATATTTTAGTTTTACTGATTTTAGTATTTCACTTGGCAACTTAAAATTTTCAGTTTGTCATTCAATATTTACTCATTTAATTTCACAAATATTTTTAATTGTTTATATATACATATATATGTTTTCACTTTTATGCTGGTGACCATTTTTAGAATCTGTCATCTCTCATGAACTACACTTTACATCTCTGATAATATATATTTTTTTTTTACTGATTTCAAAGATCACTGATCCAGAGCTTCTATCTGTGTTATAGTTAATGTTGCTGGAGAACACCTTCCTTCTGCTTTTGGCGTCAGACTCACTCAGTGGGCCTTCATGGGACAGCATGAGTGTTCCTCTGGCTGTCTTATGCAGCTTCCTCATCGGTAAAGAACAGAAATAAGAAAACCCTGATGCTGATAATTGTTATAATTATTTTTGAGCTAATAAATGAAAAAAAAAAAAAAATCAGTTGTTTTAAATGCTACAAGTGAATTTAGGGATGACTTTATTGTAATGTAAAGTATGAAAAATGGATATTCATTCTGAGATTTACTAATGATTATATTTAAAGGGATAGTTCATGCAAAAATGAAATACCCCATGATTTACTTACTCTCAAGACATCCTAGATGTATATGACTTTATTCATTCAGACTAATACAACTGGAGTTATATTCCTTCTCTTCTCTTCCAAGCTTTATAATGGCAGTGAATGGGTGTTGAGATTTTGAAGCAAAATAAAGTGCATCCATCCATCATTAAAAGTGTTCAACTATGCCTTTAACAGTGCTATTAAATTAATAGTGTTTCTAAACATTGCTGTTAGATGACGGCTAGGTAATCTGAATGGAAAATAAGCATGCGCAATTAAATATCCAGTACATAAATCTAATATCACCTGATAACCGATTTATTATCTATTATGTCATACATTCCTAGAAACTACTTTTTTATAAGAAAAAAAAACAATCATAAAAAGCTAGTGTAATATAATGTACAGTAATATACTTTGCTCTGTTCTCTATTTTAGGTGTCATTTTTGTAGTTCTTTACTACCGATTTCTTCATCCAAAATCTACGGAGATCCTCCAGAGTCTGAGACTCCAAATGAGCCTGACAGCTGTTGACGGAACTACCGATGTGGACTGCAAGGACACAACACTTCAGTCCTCCAGACACAATCATGGCACTTTCTCAGTGACTGGTTTTGCTCCTGATAAGTATACAGAAGGCTCTTCTCTTCAGCCACTAGAGGGTGACTGGCACCATCATCATATGTTAATACGTCTGGCTCTCAAAACTGGAAACAAAGACAAGATCAGCTGCTTGTATGGAGACAGAGGGCTTTCAGTCATTCTGGAGAATGATGGTGCACCCGACATAGACACTGGAGGTAACGGTTGTAACCAGCCAATCATGGAAGCAGGTGAACAATCTAAAAGTTGTCCAGTTGAAAACCAAGAGGGAGTTTCTGGTACTGAAGTCAGACAGCAGTCTCCAGAGAAGGGTGCAGTGTATAACACCTGCCCTGTGGACTGCAGTAGCACTGTTTACTTTAGTGCAGAAGCCCACTCCTCTCACAGTGTTGGCGATTCTACATTAGATAAAGAGAATATGGCTGTGATCAGTCCCATTGTAAATGTAGCTGCACCACATCTCACTGTCAAACAGCTGTTAAACAGGAACCCGTGTTATACCTCAACTCCAATACCAGACCTTAAAACAATACAGAGTACAAGTCCTCGATTAGGAGGGGCGAGAAGACAGGTACATTTTTAATACAAAGTTTTATTTGGGATAAAGCTGGTAAAATTAGCATTTTACTAGGTTTCTGCAGGTCTTCAAATTTTTAATTCACCCCCTCGCACAATGTAAGGCCTTAAAAAGGTCAGATCTTAAATTCAGTCATAAAAATAATTGTTGCATGAATGGCAAATTAATGTCTTCTTTAGTACTTTTGTTTGTCAATACAAACATCCTTAAATCAAGATACAGTACCAGTCAAAAGTTTTTGAACAGTAAAATTAAACAAATAAGTTTTTCTGCTCACCAAGCCTACATTTATTTGATCCAAAATACAGCTAAAGCAGTAATTTTGTGAAAATATTTTTACTATTTAAAATAACTGCTTTTGTTTAAATATATATATTTAATAATGTAATTTATTCCTGTGATCAAAGCTAAATTTTCAGATCAATACCTCATACTCTTTCAGAAATCATTGTAATTTGCTGATTTGTTATTCAAGAAATATTATTATTATTATTATTATTATTATTATCATATTTAAAAGAATTGTGTGCAATTTTTTCAGGATTATTTGATGAATAGAAGATCCCAAGAGCAGCATTTATTTGAAATAAAAAGCTTTTGTAACATTATACACTATACCATTCAAAAGTAATTTTTATTTTAAAGAAACTATCGAAATTAATACTTTTATTCAGCAAGGATGCTTTAAATTTACCAAACGTGATGATAAAGACATTTATAATGTTACCGATAAATGCTGTTCTTCTGAACTTTCTATTCATCAGAGAAACCTGAAAAAAATATATACTCAGCTGTTTTTAACCTGTTTTTTGAGCAGCAAATCAGAATATTAGAATGATTTCTGGATCATGTGACTGGAGTAAAGATGATAAAAATTCAGCTTTAAATCACAGGAATAAATTACATTTTAAAATGTATTCAAATAGAAAGCAGTTATTTTAAATAGCAAAAATATTTTAAAATTTTACTGTTTTTGCTGAAGTTGAGTTTTCAAATTCTGAGGTTTTGCCAATACAACATGTTACAATTCCTTTCAATTTATTCCTTTTATTTTCTTTATTTGGTATTTTAAAAAAGTCTTACATTTACCTTCATAAAACCTGCAGAAACTCTAGTTATTATTAGCACATATTATAACCACTACAAACTGGAAGTTATCTGTATCTGAAGTTTGGTACTATTAGTTATAAGCTCTGTGAATTAAAACTGGTTTACATATACTGTGTACGTTTGCTAGAAGTTACATTGACATATTTCACTTGCTGCTCTTTTTTACCATAGTGTTTGATACATTACATGGTTTTATATATATTTTTGTCATGTATTTTTATATTTTGTCTAATTTGATCTGTATTTTATCAAGTATATATATGTAAAGGGAACACAATATTTACAACTATTGTTATATTTATGGTTAATCTGTGGAGAAAAGGGTTTTTTTTATAATTTTGTAATTTTATATCAAAATAATTGTATAAATGTGTTTTAAAATGTTTAAAACTCGAAACATTCTGTATTTACACACTTAAGAACACTTATTTTTTCATTCTTACTAATATAAAGCATGGTCTTGTACCATTCAATGCTAATTTATACATGTCCTAGTAATCTAAACAGTTTATGAAATATTATTTAGGTACCATTTCTTTGTTGTTATAGTGCCCATCTGTTTGTCTGCATGTCCTAAAATGGGAATAAAAAACGTTGAAATTTTATGATTCTGTCATAATATCTGTTCATCAGCAGAGGGCACCAATACAATCAGTTTCACAAGTATTGCCATAAACAAATGGTTTTAAAAGCTTTGTTTTTTTATTTTATCTAAAGATGTAGTAACTTTACCCACAGACAAACGTTTGGCACATTACTTCATACACATTCAAAACAACCATGTTAAAAGACAACCAGACACAAATTTATTTTCTAATAAATCCAGATATTTCTATTAAAAGAAATATCGTTGAAACACTTACACTGAATGAGTGTGGAATGAGACAGTGGAAGCATCTTTGTTACATTATTAAAATGCTGCATGTGTTGAACACCAAAGGGTGAGATAAGGACAGGAACATATTTGATATATCATACATTTCTGGGCCATGAAGTTGGAGTGAACTGTGCTCACGCACGGATGGATTTTACCTATAGCACCATGTTGAAAACTGATACTATCCTGTGAAAAATCTAGTACAAACAGAGGTGATTGTCTTCCATGCATAATTAATACTTGCTTGAAGAAGGCATACATTGTAAAAATGAAAATATACTTCTAGAATGGGTGTCTATAAGTTTTCCACCTCAAGTATCTTCTCATTTTTAGTGATTTTTTTTTCTAAAATGAAGGCACAGACCATCCTTACGTCTTGTCAGTTGACAAAATATGACAAACGAAGAGAAATCCTTCACAGAGGTCATGAAAACCCTGAGCTCCAAGACAAAGCTTTAGTATAATAAAAGTGTTTGTAACAGAAAGACATTTTGCTTAAATAAAAAAAGATATTAGCCAACTAAAGAATAAGATCTCAATAAAATTAGGTGTCTGAAATGTCCAATGTCCACGTGACCAAACCTACTTTCAGACGAAATTTATTCTAATTAAAAATACAGTATTTCAAGTCAAGCATATTCAAAGCTGAAGCATGTTATTTTTTCCTCCACCTGTTTTACATGGTGAATTCTTCATTAAAACAAGTTTGCATTAAAGGTACACTCAGTAATTTTCCCTCCTTAAAACATTTTACACACCAAGGAATGAATAACACTTAAAAAAAAAAATAAATCATGAAGTCAACATCCATAACCTACCTGTAACTTTATCCAACTTATTCTAACGCAGAAGTACGCATATGGGCGAGACTTCCTGTTCGTTAGCCGCTATATGGAAGTAACGAGAAGAATAACAACGTGCAGTAAACAGTTGCACTACAAACCAGTGTGTTCATAATCAAGATAATACATTAAAATAATATGGTAAGACACACCAATTTGCAATATCAAGCAGCAGAACGAGCTGTTTTGTACAGCTAAAAATAAATGGACGTGGATGTGACCGGAAGCCACAACCATAAAATGTACAAATGGCCACGCCCACTCTTACAGCAAACAGAAGGTGGATAAGAACTGATTTATTCTACATAAAGCAAGGCAGAGTGTATATGTTGCTTACTCATTCGTGAAATAAATTAATTATGTCGAATAGCCCAAATAGCTGGCAAAAGTGTCCAAATTTACCTAAACTTAATCAAATTAAAAACGTTGTTTTTTCATCCACGCCACCATAGGTATCAGCATAAGTATAATACGACTGTGGGCGCAACATAAACCAAAAATATATATACTGAGTGCACCTTCAAAAACACGTATGACACCATAAGAGATGTTCCGAAACGTTTTGTAAGTGTTGGCTTTTCTCATATCTCAGTCCCTTACTGTATCCCAAATATGTTTAATAGCTATTTTATTGTTTAATATTTCCTCAAACCTTCCGTCTCATTATTTCAGAGACTTTAATAGTAGCGGTTCAGGCTGCGTGTGCCCGGCATGTCCGGCTGTCCGTTCATCCAGATCTCCCTTATGATCCGCTCGCGTTCCTCTAATCGCTGTGCGCGCTCCAGCTCTTCGGCGGAAGTAAACACGTTACCGAGCGTCCGTTCAAAGCGCCGGTGGCGGCGTGCTGACAGGTCGGAGGTATTGTCCCAGTCCGAATCGCTGTCGCTTGTGTCACTGGTGGTCTCCGCAGTCTTTCCTGGTTTCTTGGGGGCTTGTTGCGTTTTGCAGTCTGTTCGACAGGAGATCTGCACCACCAACGCGATGAGCGTGAGAACGAGTCCCAAACACACTCCACACACAAAATACAGTGCCGCCCGTTCCGGGTGATCTGCAGAAACAGTTAAGAAGGTCAGTAACAGTTTGCATTGGACCACTGTTACATTGTGTAACTGAGTAAAGTAGGTCCAGTTTATAATTATTTGTTTATAGCATTTATAGACGTTTATACACCTCTTTTGTGGGCGCGGCCATTTGTAAATGTTATGGGTTTGGCTTCAGGTCTCATCTGCTTCCAGTTATTTTTAGCTGTACAAAACAGCTCGTTTTGCTGCTTGATATTGTAAATTTATGTATTATCTTAATTATGAACACTGGTTTGTAGTGTAAATTGCATCCAAAAGAAAAGTTTTTGTTTACATAATATATGTTTATACTGTGTATATTTATTAGGTATATATAAATACACACACATACAGTAAAATATTTGCATGTATATATTTATGTTCATGTAATTGATATTAAATATAAAACATTTTTAGATGTAAACATTTGTTTTTCGTAAATGTATACATGGATGTGTGTATTTGACTATTTGTATATACATAATAAATATAAACAGTACACATGTAGCAAGTCTTTTATTACGATTTCTTAAAAATAAGACATTTTTAATAATTAAATTTAAAAAAATATATACATTTTTATATTTTGTTAAAACATTTAAAAAATTCAAGTCAAGGCCAAAGTGTAGAAGTATGTACATTATGATTATTTGGCTTAATATTGAGATTATGATTATTCAACGCCATTACTCACTGACATTAATTTCAGAAAGTATTTGAACTTTTTTCTTCTTTTTTAACAGTGTACTTTAAATATGGTTAAACAAACAAACCAAAATTAATGATTAGTAGTTTTCAGTAAAAACTAATAAACAAATTGAAATATGTAAAAGGATTAGAATATATTTAAAAGCTATTTTTAAAATATGATATAAAAATATATATCTAAAAATACTTTTTGCCATATAAAGCAAGGAGGGAAAAACACTACAATAAGGCAAAAATTTTGATTATTTTGCTCAATATTAGGATCATAATTATAGCATTACTTATTACTTATTGACATTGATGTTAGACAGTAATTGAACTTATTCTTCCTTCTTAACAGTGGATTTTCTTGTACTTTACATATAATAATAATAATAATAAAAAAAAGTATATATATATATATATATATATATATATACACATTTTTAGAAAAAAAAGATAAATAAGTAGAAAGTAAGTTTTATATATACACAATAGAAGTTAATACATGAAAATACATTGCATCAAAAGTTTGCTCCTCTGTGTATATATATATATATATATATATTAGATTAGATTGTATACATAAATCTAAAAATCTAAAAAAATATATATATATATATATATATATATATAATTTTATTTTATTTTTTTGCAATATAAAGCAAGGAGGGGAACATGTGTACAGTAAGGCTGCTTGATTCTGCCAAAAATTATGATTATTTTTCTCAGTATTGAGATCATGAATATTTAACACCATTACTTACTGACATTGATTTCAGACAATAATTGAACTTATTTTTTATAAGATATCAGTGGATTTTCTTACACTTTAAATACAATAAAATAAATAAAAAATAAATCAATAAATAAAATAAATACAATTTTTATGAAAAAACAAAACAAAAAGTAGAAAGTAAGCGGGACCATCACAGCAAAAATGAATGTGGCACAGTTATCTTACGATTCTTCAAGATGTGCAAGACAAAATTGTAATTGAAAATAAAATGAAATTAATCGGCCAGCTTTAGTGCAGGGTATAGCTTTGGGGCTGTTAGTGTAGTAGCAGTGAACCAAACCTGCTTTTACCTGCTATGAAGGAGTAAGCAGCCAGTGCATTGCTTACTAAAGCCATCTCCTCAGTAGTGGCTTGCCTTTCATTGAGGAAAGCTGTAACCATTTCATCCACGCAGACGCTCTCTGGATCACTTATTGTGTGGCACTGAAAGAAAGTGAAAGAGGGTGAGACCGCAAGTTAAAACCAGTCTAAACCCACCTTCATTTTTTAAAATCTCTATAAAGGGAAGCGCTGAACCATAGCTTATAATGATGTTGTTTAAAAAGAGTGTAATTATATTGGGATTTCTCCCTACATTTAGGCTGTACCATAACCTTGTGTGCAGAGAAACTATTTTTACTGACTGGCTGGAAATTTCCAAACAGCAGAATAATGCTATATCTTTCTGTACAACCACAGACATTGTAACAACCTAAAGTTTAATTTCTCCTCATCAAACTGTCACACAAGATCAGACAAAAAGACATCCAACGTATACATTATTATTCACTGACAAGATGATTGACGACTGCAGTTGAGACAATTTATAATAGAAATTATAACCTTACTTAAAGAATTAATTATAGAATGCCATCCTGACATTCTGTCATTCTCTCTCCCCCTTGTAAAACCACTTCTAGGCACTGGGGAAATTTTTACTAGTAGATTATTGCCAAATTGCCAGGACATATTGGCTGGTTTTTGTCTTTCATCCCAAGAAGAATAAATAAAACATAATGAAACAAAGGTGGCTGAACGCAAACAACAGAAAACCAGTGTGACAGGATGGCTGGACAGAAAGATTGAGTTAGTCAGATGTTTTTCAGCAGTAGTCTGGGCTGAAGGTAGACGGCACTCTGGGCCAGTCATTCACGTGGGTGTAAAGGAATGTCTCGCTCTGTCTCCTTTAGAGGAAGACAGGCGCTCTTTCAGTGTAAATGAGGATATAAACTAGTGGCATTTCCCAAAAATATAGGTATGTGTTGGTAATTTTGAAAACATCAAATGTCTGTGTCCTTAAAATCGTGATTTTTGCCCTCTCCCACCTCAGAAATCTTGACTTCTTGAATGTATCAGTATCAAATCATCACATTCAAACAACAGTGTCATCATTTTGTGAACTGAATAATACGATAATCTGATATTCAATTCATTGTAGTGAAAACTATTTTATAAACCTGTTTAATATATACCTAATATATACCTGTTTATAAACTTATGGAAGTCTGTTTACACCACTTAATAAAAAAAAAAAAGGTTATTGCAACTTTTTATCTCAGAATTCTAACTTTTTACATAATTGTGAGTTATAAAGACAGAATTATGTTATATAAATTCACAATTCTGACTTTTTTTTCTCAGAATTGCATGATATAAACCCACAATTGCGAGAAATAAAGTTCACATCCTGCAATTCTGACTTTTTCCTCGCAAATGTTTGTATCTTTCAAATTTTCAGAACTGTGAGATATAAACTCGCAATTACGAGATATGAAGTCCAATTTTGAGACTGATGTGTTCTCAGAATTGTGTTTGTCTTGTTTGTCAGAATTGCAAATTTATTTAGTTTATATTAGATGTAAACTTGCATTCTGACTTTTTTCTCATGCAGAATTGTGAGACATAAATGCATAATTCTGAGACATAAACTGACAATTCTGAGAAATAAATTCTAAAAAAGTAATCAGAATTGTGAGATAAAAAGTCACACCTTTTTTTTTTTCCTTTTTTTAAATTTAATTTTCAGTGGCAGAATTGGGTTTCCATGCAACCCAGAATACAAAAATACAAGAAAAAAAGTCAATTCTCATTCTATTTTCTTTATAATATAGTAATTTTTATAATTTAATCATACATTGTTCAAAAGTCTGGGGTTGGTAAGATTTAAAATAAATAAATAAATAAATAATAAAAGTCTCTTATGCCCACCAAGGCTGCATATATTTGATCAAAATAATTTACATACATCATTTAATTGATCCAAAAAATAACTGAATTTTTAGTAGTATTACCTTAATCTTTAGTGTCACATGATGTTGAAAACAGTTCGCTTCTTAATATTTTTGTGGAAGCTGTGATGTATTTTTTAAATAGAACAGCATTACAAACCACATTAAAAACATCTTTACTGTCAGTTTGGATCAATTTAATGTGTCCTTGTTGAGTTAAAAAAAAAAGTACAATATCCTACCCCTAGAAATTATATTTTTCTAAATTTTGTCTATTTATTAATACATTTTTATGACACAAACATGATTATATTAACATAATAATGTTGCAAAAATTGCAAAGTTTACAGTGAATAGAAAAAAGCCTTAGTTTTTAAACTTTACATTTTCAAAGCCTTATTTTGTACCCTATTTGTGGAAAGTATCTGTTACCCAGCACTCCTACTGTAAGCTCATTTAACGGTTGGATCTCTTCTTCTGTGCAATCTCATGAAGCTCTTCATTCACCCTCATTACTGTCTTATAATTATGAATCTTTCCCAGGTTCTGCACCATAATTTGATGTTTAGACAGTATTTTCAAGTGTAAACACTCTGTGGAGCCCTCTCGTAATTTTTTACGAAGTGCTACGATCTGTGATGCTTGTTCTCTCTCACAAAAATTACAGCAACATTAATTAATTAGTATTATTATTACTCAAGTGCTCCAGTCTTACTTTATCTACTAAAAATGTTTTAGTTTTTGTTAGTTTCTACAGTTTGTGATTCATTTGACCTGATTAATACAGAACAGCACTATAGATTTAGTCTTACCTGGAGTGTGTTGATACATAGTGGTTCATCTATGCGATCTCACACTGCAGAGAAAAGAGAACAAAAGAAAGTAAGACAAAATGAGAAAGAAACTTCAGCATCCTCCCTTTGGCTCCTCAGTGCTGACAGACAAAGCAAAAGAAAAAAAAGAAGGGCTACTGTATGAGTCATAATGATCTATATAACAGATCAGCCCCCTCAGTGTTACGATAAGGCATTCAGTGGAAAACTCTCCTTCCCAAACTGTGTTCCTGTGTTTGTGTGTGTCAGACATCGTAGATCACACAGTATCACTATGAGTCCTTTTCCGGTACACACGCACTCCTCCATTTAACCACAGTGATTAGTCAGGACCAAAACCTCCCTAACTAGACAGGAAAACCAAAAAAACAATAATGTGTGTTTAAGTTGTATGGTGTTCACTGGGTCAGGCCAATTATCTGACTATTTGAAAGCCACAGTGCGTAAAACACTAATTTCTGCGTAATAAATTACAACATGAACTTCGAATGAATCATATCAGGATGGGATATCAGAGCATATTGAGAAATGACTGGTCAGTGAGCATTCCTTTCTAGTTTTGCTCATGTAACGGTTTAAAAATTATTATCTGTTGTCCTATCAGTACTTCAGGCTATTTTTATGGTTGGAAAACAGTATATGACTTAACTGTTGATCTTGTGGTTTTTATCTCGTCATGTTTTTGGAAACGGCAGTGGACTTTTCCCAGGACAAGTCCTTCTTTCCCACAGAAATCTCATGGGTCGTATCCTGTCTTCATATTAAAATAGATCTAAATTGCTTAACTTCTTCCAACATCAATACAAGGATAAGAGAGGCTTGTAATTTAATCTTATTTAAAGATTTATGAAAATATTCAACTAAATAATGAGAGATAAAAGAAAAGCAAGAGGAATTTAGCATTACATCACTTGCTCGAAACATCTGATGAAAGCATCACAATAATCCAGAAGTAATCCACATGAATTGAAGTGAGAAGCTGGTTGCTTGCAAGAAACAAAGTGTCATTAATGCGTTTTAACTTTAAACTGTAGCTTGTGGCCAAAATGCCTGTTCGTAATCTGTCCCCTGTTGTCCTCTAACACTTAAAAATCCACCAACATATTTGTTTAGAACTGTTTTTGGCTGTAAATAGCGTTTGTATATATGCATATTTCTCTCCTGATTCAGACGAGACAACTTTTTCACTTGAGAAAGCAATATTATAGATAGAGGACTCTATCTAGTCAGGAACAACAGTTTGAAGTTAAAACATCTTAATGATAGATTTTCATATTTGCAAACACATAAAACATAAACTGATAGACTGGAGTCATGCGAATTACTGTGATGTAATTATCAGCTGTTTGGACTGTCATTCTGACAGCACCCATTCACTGCAGAGGATCCGTAGGTGAGCAAGTGATGTAATGCAAAATTTCTGTTCTGATGAAGAAACAAACTCATCTACATCTTGAATGGCCTGAGGGTATATGGAAGCCCGTTTCTGCCACTGAATAAACAAATAAAAAAAGTAATTGCAACTATTATCTCACAATTCAGACTTTTCTCTTGCAATTGCGAGTTACCACCTCGCAGTTCTGACTTTTTTCTCAGAATTGCGAGATATAAACTCTGTTCTGATTTTTTTCTCAGAATTGCGAGATATAAACTCTGTTCTGACTTTTTTTTCTCAGAATTGCGAGATATAAATCTGTTCTGACTTTTTTTTCTCAGAATTGCGAGATGTAAACTTGCAGTTCTGACTTTTTTCTCAGAACTGCATAATGTAAACTCTTGCGAGAAAAAACTCAGAATTTTGCAATTGTGACTTTCCTCAGAGTTGCAAGTTCATATCTCGCAATTCTGACTTAATAATAGACAGTTGCAAGTTATTAATCTCATTTTCTCTCTTTTCTCAGAATTTTTGTTTTAGAATACGAGTGATAAACTCGCAGTTCTGTTTTTTTCTCAGAATTGTGAGATATAAACTCAGAATTGCAGTTTAAATCTCGCAGTTCTCAGAAATAGTCACAATTGTGACGTAACATACCATTTTGAGTAAATCTAATTTTTTCTCTTTTATCTTCAACTCACAGTTCTGACTTTTTTTCTCAGAACTGCAAGATATAAACTCACAATTGCGAGAAAAAAACGTAGAATTGAAGTTTAAATTTGGCATTTCTCAGAAATAGTTACAATTGTGACTTTTTTCTCAGAATTGTGAGACATAAACTCACAGTCCTGACTTTTTTCTCAGAACTGCGTAATATAAACTGTTCTGACTTTTTTCTCAGAATTGCAAGATATAAACTCACAATTGCGAGAAAATATTCAGAATTGCTGTTTAAATCTCACAGCTGTGACTTTTTCCTCAGAATTGTGAGTTTATATCTCACAATTCTGACTTTATAACAAACAGTTGTGAGTTATTAATCTGATTTTTTTCCTCTTTTCTCAGAATCTTTTTTTAGAATACGAGAGACAAACTTGCAGTTCTGACTTTTTTCTCAGAATTGCAAGATATAAACTCAGAATTGGTTTAAATCTCACAGTTCTCCGAAATAGTCACAATTGTGACTTTTATCATACCATTTTGAGTAAATAATCTCATTTTTTCTCTTGTTTCTTCACAGTTCTGACTTTTTTCTCAGAACTGCGTAATATAAACTCACAATTGCGAGAAAAAACTGACGTTAATTCGTTAATTCTGACGTTATAACAAACAGTTGCAAGTTATTAATCTCATTTTTTGTATTTTTTGTAATTTTTTTCTTAGAATTACAAGATATAAACTCGCAGTTCTGTGTTTTTTTCTCAGAGTTGTGAGATATAAACTGGAAATTGCTAGAAAAAACTCACAATTCTAAGATATAAAGTCACAATCCTCAGAACTGTGAGTTTTTGTCTTGTAGTTCTGACTTTATAACACAGTTGCGAGTTATTAAGTCTGAATTGTAAACTTGCAAATCTGATAGCACATCAGTCCTCTTTCTCCTTTCAGTGTTGGACTTTGTAATTCGCAATTTATAACTTGCAATTCACAAAGAATTGTGTGAAAAAAAAAAAAGTAAGAATTGAGAATTTTATCACAATTGAGTGTTTAAATCCTGCTGTTCTTAATTTCTCAGAATTGTAAGTTTATATCTGACAATTCTAATACAAATAGTCAAAATTGCAAGTTTATATCACGCAGTACTGAGGAAAAAAGTCAGAACTGTGTGATTTATACTTGCAGTTGCAAGAAAAAAAGTCAGAATTGTGAGATGAAGAACTAGCAATTACCTTTTTTGTTCTTTATTCAGTGGCAGAAACTGACTTTCATAGGGTGAGTACATTTTTAGCAAATTTTGATTGTTAGGTCAACTGCTACGTTAACCCTTTCACTGGTGAGTTTAAAGTTTTCTATCTGACTGTGAGTCTCTCTGTGGCTCAGTGCCAGCCAGCGCGCGAAAACACAGTTTGAATTTGGCAGTTGCATGACGACACAGAACGTTCTAAATCCCATAATGTGGGACCGTACTCACAGGGGCACAGAAATAAGAATCCCATATGTGGAACCGTACCGCTCAGAGGGTTAAATTGTATTAATTTGAATTAGATATGACTGAAATCTTGTCTCTTATACTATGATATTTTCTTTGACAGAGATTTGGTTTAATCGTGCAGATTCAAACAATGCGGAGTAAACGTGTAAGTCATTAAAATCTATCAGCAAAACTCTGAATCCATTTTTCAGCACATGCCTCCTCATTATCTGTTGTAATACCTAAATAAATTCATCAGAAAATAATTTTTTTGAAGCTTAATCACCAGGCCCATTACATTCTTGAATGAATTACTTTACAGTGTTTTCCTAGAATTGTCCATTCAAATACTTTAAAAGTGTTTTCACCGTTGTCCTCCAGATGGAACCACCGTTATGTACCGCAATCAAGAGAGGAAAGCGGCGGCTCATTTTTGGCAGGGCTTTATTGAAGCCAGCAGCCTGTAGTATTTCAGGACCTTGACCAACGGAGCCTGGCTTTAATCAGACACCGAGCCAAACTAAGCCCAAACCTGAGCTTCAAAGCTGGCATGAGCCAATACTCTTTCATTTGACTTCACAAATAGACGTCGAGCGAACGAGCAACTCTAAAATTACGTTGTTCCTCACTGAATAAGTTAAGAAGCACGACTGTTCTCATTTCAGCTGCATATAGGCACAAATAACTAATTCATTTTACGTTTACAGGCTCTAATCATTTTAACAGGAATCCAAGCACCTGTTTCCCAACTATAACATGATATTTAAGTTGAGACAATAATGGGTGCACAACTGCTGTCATTAGTATTCACAGCCAGGGTTAAAATGAGTCAATGTCAACTAGACCTCCCACAAGCATGCCAACCAGCCATGCTGCACAGCATTGTTGACCCATCAGGTCACTTTTAGCTGGCCAGGCATTTTCATGTGCCATCCGTGTCAATTCCTCAAGAACAAACAAACAGGTGGAGCGGTAAACAGGTGCATTTTGCAAGTGTTTTGCTCCTGAAAGAATAGTTCACCCCTCGAAAATCTTTTTTAATTGTGGAAAAAGATATTTTGAAGAATGCTCACATACAATAAAGGTTAACAGAGTCCAAAACAACTTTACGCCCCACTGACTTTCATTAATTATACTATACTAAACTAAAATCTGCGTATTCACATGCTGAATGTTGTCTGCTGAAAAAGTTAACTTCCTAAGAGAGTTTCCCTTTCTACAAACATGTCTTCCGAGCGTCAAAATAAACAGAAACAGACCACATCTTGTGGAAAAAAACATTACATAAACTTTTTCATCAGAGGATTGGGATACAAACTGCGTACAAGCGCAAGACCATTTAAATCCCTAAATATCACAGGGAGCCTCTTATTGTCCTTACAGAGTGACCTTATAAAAATATGTTCTCTCACTGGGGTCTGTTTATCGTGAACTTATGAGATCCAGCGGAGAAATTAAAGAGCAGGGGGAATTTCACAGACTTCATCATTGTTTTCATAGGAGAGAGAGATTAAACTAGTCTTCAAAAAAAGATACATTGGAGAGTTTTCAGATTTCTATTTTTAGAGGAAATGTTTAAAAATAGAGGTCAACACAGTTTTCCCACAGCTGTTTCTGATAAAAACAAATGACAAAATGGAACTCTGGTCAAAGAATATTCAGAGAAAGAAAGTTAGAAAATGCATGATAATACAGAGAGTGTAAAACAAAGGAATCCCTCAACTAGTCATGTTTTTGCTACATAATCAAACCCCTCAAATATACACGGAGTAAAATGAGTGGGTGAGCAGTTGATCTGACGTAAAGCAAACTGAATTCCCACCACTAATGACTGTTTTTTGTATCGTTCAGTTTTTAATCCCTTCCAGAGTTGGTTGTAACCACAAAACACTCAATCTCCTCACACCTCATAAAGGAAGATTAGGAAAGACGGCACATATGAATGCTCAAAATGTCAATGTCTGATCACATAATCCCACACACACATTGGACTCGGCCTAATAATTCACTGCATTTAATCCACTATGAGCCTGCATGGTTTATAGACTTAACTGAAGTGCACATTTACAGAAACACAGTCATTTAAAAAGAACAGAATGAGAAGGTTTAAACATTTTCAGTAACTAAGCTCTATAGTCTTTATCTTCCATACCAATGATAACTTCAATATTGAAGTTCTGTTCTGTTATGATTTTTATTAAATGTATTAGATTTTTGATTTTTAAAAGTATATATACAGTGTTGGGGGTAACACGAGTTAGGTAATAATATTACTTTTTTCAGGTAACTAGTAAAGTAACGCATATACACACAATATTCATATCATACGATAGAACTCCTCATTCTGGACAACTTTGACTCTTGACCCTCCACTTTCAATCAAATCATTTGTTTAACTGATTGAGAAAGTGTAAAAAATCTACTTTTGCGAACTAGTCCTAGGTTTTTCCGCTCAATCTGGAAAAAAAAAACACTGCAGTACAATTCTCTGGACTCTCTAAGACAATAATTATTAAAAATATTCCCTTATGGGAGGCTATAACGGGGTCGTTTAGAAAAGGGGCCTGTCCGAATTTACCCAAAATCCTATAAAGCCTAAAGGAAAACTCTGTCGTCACCAATAGCCTTGTGGGCAGCGCACCTACATACAGCGCCATTGCACTCCGGGCATCCTGTGTTCGAATCCCGACTTGAGGACCTTTCCCGATTACACCCGCCCCCCCCTAAATAATTAGATTAATTGATTAATTTCCTGTGATATTTTTAGATTTATAGGATGGACATTGTCATTCTAAAGAGCACTTGATTAATACTTTGGTTCATTTTACTGAAAGAAAGACTGTAAACTTTATATATTAAAGCATTCTGCAACTTTCAGAAGTACATATCCAAAGCAAAAACCATGTAACAATAGTCCGATTTCAATTTTATAGGGTATATTTAGAGATATGATCTTAAAAAACGTAACTGAAAAATGCCAGAACCCAAACAGAATTAAATCTGTATTTCATGTTACGGCCTGAGATCCTAAATACGGCCATGATTTATTTCACTCTCATTTGCCTGCGCTACACCGCTTCACCCTCATTATAATCACAAAACATGACTTTGGGCAGATTCATTTGCCAGCCTTAATGCTACACTTCCTCTCTGCCTCGTTTTTTTTATTTTTTTTATTTCTCCCTCGCTTTTTTTCTTCTCTAATATTAGGTTTCAGAATGCAGGGCCAGTCTTAGCTCTCTCCAACTCAGCCTCTGTTAGCTCAGTGAAGCAGAACAGTGGAGCTGGAGGACCTAAATGTACTTAACCCCACACAGATGGGAAACTAAAGCTTTTCCATACCTCAGCTGCCTAGAAAAGAAGAGAGACGGGCAGAACGCTACTATTATTTAACGTCACCATAGCCGTTTTCTTTTAAAAATGTTTTTATAATGCCACATTTAACTGTTTATTGTCCTGATGAGAGATATAGTTAGATGAAAAACAGAGGGCTGTTGAAGGATGTTGCGCTTTTGTACTGATTTAGCACCAGTTTCTTTGACCCATAACCACTCTGAGAGAAAAGTGGGTGCTTAGGAGAGCCATGTTTACCATGCCGCTGATTTTTGCTGTAACAGCAAGAAAACATGATGAGTTCATTTAGGGCAGGCTTCTTGGAAACAGAATGAAGCTTTTGACTAGAGAATTTCTTAGTAGAATCACTTCATTTTGTTGAGCACTTTAGTGGAGAACTGTGTTCAAACTGGCCCCAAGGGATGTCAATGTGTGTGTTCTGTGTTTGTGCAGCTCTGTGTACCTTGGCTCTAAGTGACTGGCACAGTATTCCCAGTTGAATCCTATCCTCAAGTGAACGTTTCTTTAAATTTGGGGTTATGGGTAATTATTCTTTAAATGTACAACCTCCACATGGGCATGAAATAAGTACAGCAGTAGTTCAAGCAAACGTATAACCAGAGGCTATTGAGTCATATTGTAATCCATGTGAAAAAAAAAAAAAAAAAAAAAAACATTTAAAACTGTAATAGTGAAGCTTACCCTTTAAAAAGAACAATTTATATTAAGTTTGGAGCCACACACTATGTGGGGGACCTAAAATTGTGTCCTTAAATTAAGAATTCATTCCCATGACTTAAAACATCAACATTAAAACATCACCACATTGTACTAATTTGGTCCCTCATTTTATTAAATCGTGGCCAAGATGTACTGATTCATTCCCTTTTTTATTAAATCATGGCAATGTTGTGCTGATTCACTCCCGTGTTTTAGTAAATCATGGCCAAGTTGTACTTATTTACTTGCTTGTTTTAGTAAATCGTGGCCATGTTGTACTGATTCACTCCCTTGTTTTAGTAATCATGGCCAAGTTGTACTAATTTACTTGCTTGTTTTAGTAAATCATGGCCAAGTTGTACTGATTTACTACCTTGTTTTAGTAAATCGTGGCCGTGTTGTACTGATTCACTCCCTTATTTCAGTAAATCGTGGCCAGGTTGTACTGATTCACTTGCTTGTTTTAGTAAATCGTGACCATGTTGTACTGATTCACTCCCTTATTGTATTAAATTGTGGCCATGTTGTACTGATTCACTCCCTTATTTTAGTAAATCATAACCATGTTTTACTGATTCACTCCCATATTTCAGTAAATCGTGGCAAAGTTGTACTGATTCACTCGCTTGTTTTAGTAAATCGTGGCCATATTGTACTGATTCACTCGCTTGTTTTAGTAAATCGTGGCCATGTTGTACTGATTCACTCGCTTGTTTTAGTAAATCGTGGCCATGTTGTACTGATTCACTCCCTTGTTTTAGTAAATCATGGCCAGGTTGTACTGATTCACTCCCTTGTTTTAGTAAATCGTGGCCATGTTGTACTGATTCACTCCCTTGTTTTAGTAAATCATGGCCAGGTTGTACTGATTCACTCCCTTGTTTTAGTAAATCATGGCCAGGTTGTACTGATTCACTCCCTTGTTTTAGTAAATCGTGGCCATGTTGTACTGATTCACTCGCTTGTTTTAGTAAATCGTGGCCATATTGTACTGATTCACTCACTTGTTTTAGTAAATCGTGGCCATGTTGTACTGATTCACTCCCTTGTTTTAGTAAATCATGGCCAGGTTGTACTGATTCACTCCCTTGTTTTAGTAAATCGTGGCCATGTTGTACTGATTCACTCCCTTATTTTAGTAAATTGTAACCATGTTGTACTGATTCACTCCCTTGTTTTAGTAAATCATGGCCAATTGTACTGATTCACTCTCTTGTTTTAGTAAATCGTGGCCATGTTGTACTGATTCACTCCCTTGTTTTAGTAAATCATGGCCAGGTTGTACTGATTCACTCCCTTGTTTTAGTAAATCGTGACCATGTTGTACTGATTCACTCCCATATTTTAGTAAATTGTAACCATGATGTACTGATTCACTCCTTATTTCAGTAAATCGTGGCCAGGTTGTACTGATTCACTACCTTGTTTTAGTAAATCGTGGCCGTGCTGTACTGATTCACTTGCTTATTTCAGTAAATCATGGCCAAGTTGTACTGATTCACTCACTTATTTTAGTAAATCTTGGCCGTGTTGTACTGATTGACTCTCATATTTTAATTAATGCGTAACTATGTTGTAGTGATTCACTCCTTTATTTTAGTAAATTGTAACCATGTTGTAGTGATTCACTCCTTATTTCAGTAAATCGTGGCCTTGATGTACTGATTCACTTGCTTATTTTAGTAAATTGTGGCCAAGTTGTACTGATTCACTTGCTTGTTTTAGTAAATCGTGGCCAAGTTGTACTGAATCATTCCCTGGCCTCATAAAGTCATGGCCATGTTATGGTAAGTTGTTCCCTTGTTGTAGTAAATTGTGGCTAATGTGTGCTAATTTGTTTTCTCATTTTAATAAAATCTAAATAAGGGGAACAAATTAGAACAATGTGACTAGTACTGTTTACTAATTACTGAATTAATAAAACAACGAATATAATTAATAAAACAACGAATAAATTCTACATTTGTGGCATGTCATGTGCAGGGCTCTGTACTAAAGTAATAATGTATACCTTGCAAGGTTCACGCCATTCCACTGTCCTTCACAAAAGCCCTGTCTCTCAGACCTAGCTTCACCACGTAAGCAAGCCAGAGGCCAGATTATGCTCTTACTGACAGATCACATGAACACACATCGAAGCGCATGCACGCACATTCAGAGCAGACCCCACAGGATAAACAAACACGCATTCAGCCATCGTAGCGCACATGGTACACAGTCTCATCTTTGATCAGATACCTGAGAGGCCTATTTGACGATTATGAAGAACACTTGATCTTTCATTTCACTTGCAGTTTTATTTCCATCTTAATAAGTTTCATGCAGTACGCATTTATGTTAGCTGCTCCTAAAAAATATTAGTTAACCTTTAGCAGAACCCCAACAAATTAAACAGCTGGCCAAAGTCACTTGCTACACTGCATGTAAAATAATCTCAGGTCTGAAAGAAAAGCAAACCATTGTGTATTAGCAATGGTTAGTAGCAAACAGCTGAAATGTTGCCTGCACAGTTGATCTCTGCTAGAGGCGTCGTACACCTGGCTCAGAATTAAACAATTAGCTTCTCCATAATTATAGGTCAAAGAGTCAGCTCTGGTAATATCAGACATTAACTGATCTGCAGTATAATAGTTTGTTTCACAAAGAAAGAAACTGTCTGTGTGGACAGATGCTAAGTATTACCATATTTATCCAAGATCAAGCTTTGAACAGAAACTACAATCAGTTTCTAATGCAGATTAGACTTCCTGGCTGCCAAAGAACTGTTAAAAGCATTTTGAGGCTTATTATGCTAAACTTGTTCGCCACACAAGCTCATGAAAGGCATATTAAGGGTTAGTGTCTATAAAATTAAAATTCTTTTATTTAATCACACGTATATCTTCCAAACCCATGAATTTCTTTCTTCCATAGCAAATCCTTTTAAGTTAAGTTTTGAACTATTTAAACTGCTATAATTAATGAGGTCAGCTTCAGAAGACTTGTAATATAGCTGACTTCACACCAAATGCAAGCCGCATGCCTCGTCAAAAGCAAATAAAACCTATTATAATCAGTGAAGCTGCCTGATGTCTACAATAGATGTGACGTGTCTCAAAGCGCCAAGTTGTCAGCAGTATTTCTGAGCTAATTCCTGCATTTTCCTACATCAACAACACATTCAAATGTTCGCTTTAATGGGTCCAGCGTAACATGGTGCACCTTTGACCGATTTAATTTCACACAGAATGTGCTTTTGTGTGTAAATTTGCAAGACGCAGGTTTTTTAAAAAGTGCTGTTTGTCTGCGCTGATAGCCTTATGGGCAGTGCGCCAACATACAGCGCCGTTGCGTCCCGTGTTCGAATCCCACCTTGAGGACCTTTCTCGATCCCACCCCCATCTCTCTCTCCCACTTCGCTTCCTATCACTTCTGATCTGTCCTGTCTTAATAATGACAAAAAAATATTTAATTAAAAAAAGTGCAATTTGCATATCTAATATCTAATGCATATCTAATTCACATTTGCATAGTAAAACAACGGAAGGTAGCACAGTGGAATGCAAAAACGCATTCTGTGTGAACAGCTTTTTTATTGTTATAGAGTTAGACTTAGTTTTGAGGCAGGCTTGTTTTAAAATGATGTAAACCTTAAAACACAACACAAAGGCCCATTGTTTTTTATTTGTTTCTTGCTCTTTTCCTTTTAACCATAGCCACTTGTTCTTGTTTTCTCTTTAATTGCTTAACTGCAGCCTATTGGCAGAGCTGCTGTTTGCTGAATCATGAAGGCTTGTGATAGGCCGACCATAGCGCGGCACAAAACACATATCTCATGCAAAACATAGGCAATTCCTAAGGTTTAATGGCACAGGGGCTCATAAAATACCACATGCTCGCTGCCAGAGTCCTGTGTATTATTGAGCCTGATTCAGACTGACAGAAGGCTTTGTTGAATTATATTATAACAGTGCATAGTGACTTCAACCAGCCAAACCAACAGGGAAAAATTAAATTAAGTTTGGAGAACAACTGAAAATGGGCAAAAAATGTGACATGGGGAGCGTACTGAACAACAATATTCCCTGAAAGACTTCAGGAAATATTTAAAAACATGCTGATGATAAAAAGTAGTTTGTGTCACAGTGAATAACATTTTAAGTATATGGTAATAAGAATTTGGTGGTGCTTTTTGTCCTTTGTGGATCTTGACAGGCCCTATTTTTTCAATGTATAGAAAAGAGCAAAACATTCATCTACATATCTCCTTTTGTGTTCCTACAGGAGACCGAGGGCATACAGGTCTGGAACAACATGACCATTCAGTTTGAAGTCACTGGCCACTACACTTACTTCAACTCAGACCTGTTTGAATCCAGGCTGTTTCGCTGAACAATGCCGTCCAGTGTGTGTTCAGGGCCACTGGCCCCACAGTTACTGCTCTAGGAGTGAGAACCGGGACAGGAGCTGACACAAAGCAGCTGTCTAAGACCACTAGAGTGGCAGGAAGTCCTGCCAACATCTGGTCCTTCTATTAGAGACCCACGAGAACCAGAGCAGGCGACAGCAGGCAGACTCTAAAGGTGAGTGAAAGTATTGTTTCGAGTCATGAGGTCTGTGGGCACAAGGACATCACACTCTAAGAATTGGCTAGGTAGCTATTAGCTAATAGCTCAATTATGGTTTAGACATTAAGGTCTTTGTGTGTTTGACGACAGACGTATAAAATAGGAGGAATGACTTCCTCTATACTGACTCCGCTGACCAGCACAGAAAAGCTTCTGTTAGTGTTAACATTAGATAAGAATATAATGCTAAACTTCCTGACTGAGGTATCTAGGCTGCGATTTCTGTTTAATCACTAATAAAAAGTCAACGGTTTACAATAAGGTTAAGTGTTTTAAAGCGGTAGTTCACCCAAAAATGTAAATTCTGTCATTAATTACTCACCCTCATGTCGTTCTAAACCCATAAGACCTTTGTTTGTCTTCAAAACACAAGATAAGATATTTTTGATAAAATCCCAGAGCTTTCTGACCCTGCATAGACAGTAACACATTCAAGGCCCAGAAAAGTAGTAAGTACTAGGGCTGCACGATAAATCGTGATAATATCGCAATGGATATTAGGAAAATGTGTGATATTCATGCACGCATCTTGTCAGTGAAGCCTGGTTTTGTGATCAGTAGTAAATTGCCATCCGAAGGCCAGAGGGCGCTGTTGTGCGCAAACTCTAAATATGCCTCGCAGAAGAAATGCAGAAAATACCGACTGCAGCTGAATAAACAAAAGATTTAACTGTTTTTATTGATTCAGCAGTAAAAGTAAGTTTGGAGCAGTGTTGCCAAGTCTGCGGTTTTCCCGCAGAATTGGGCTACTTTAACACTTTTGCTGTGGGTTCTTTTTGATGTTTGTAGGTTGAAGCGACCCCAATAACATCATATTTAGCCCCTGAAATACAAATTTACCAGGGAAACCCTGACAAAAACGTGTATTTTATCTCTCGGAATACGATTTTTAACTGAGGACCCCCCTCGAAACACGATTGGGCTAGGTTTGAGTAGCAAATGGGCGGGTTTTGTTGTGAAAACCTGGCAACCCTGGTCTGGAGTAAAAACATGTTATTAAATGTGGTATTTCCATGTGCTTTCAGATGTAGCAGCATTTACTACACAGAGCCGTAGGTCACTGAGAGGCTACGCAAGCAACTTTATTATCACAGTGCGATTTGATAATATCAATGTATAATATCGATGATATCGTCTGCGTGGTTTTGCATAGTTTGTCGGTGAACTACAGCTCTGTGTAGTCAACGCTGCTCCATCTGAGAGCACACACTTGATGGAGATTTACTACTGATTACAGAACGACTTTAAGATGCGCATGGATATAGAATAGTCCATGTGACATCAGTGGTTAAACTGTAATGTTATGAAGCTACGAGAATACAAAAATAACCACTTCATTTAACAATTTCTTCTTTTCCGTGTCAGTCCATGTTCACGACAGCACCATAACGCATGCCGAAGTTCTGATGTAGAATCTGGATGCGCTTTGCTTTCTTTACAACCAGAGGATTGAAGCAGAAGAAATTATTAAATTAAGTAGTTATTTTTGTTTGCTTTATGTACAAAAAGTATTCTCGTAGCTTCGTAAAATTAAGGTTGAACCACTGATGTCGCATGCGCTATTTTAATGATGTCCTTACTACCTTTCTGGGCCTTGAATGTGTCAGTTGTGTTTATGTCTATGCAGGGTCAGAAAGTTCTCAGATTTCATCAAAAATATCTCAATTTGTGTTGCAATAATGAATTAAGTTCTTGAGAGGGTGAGCAATTAATGACAGATTTTTCATTTTTGGGGTGAACTACATAAAATTACAATACTTTTACCGGCAATACTTTTACAATACTTTTTGAATCGTATTGCAAAGTGTTAATCAAAAAGCCATAATCAACATTAAGGTTTTGTTTCAGTCATCAGTGGGTGTCTGGTTGTGCTCGAGGGACGATGTTGACCCTATTCGGCCCTCCCGAGCAGAGAAAGACATAAATCTAATGTGAAGTGTTAAAGGAAATCCTGCGAGCGTGCTGTTGTTCAAACAGAGTCCAGAACCCCTGAGAGTCATTCAACAGCTTTTATTTAACACAGAGAGCAAAGGTGTTCCCTTTCAACTTCACCATGGCGCTCGCACAAACCCCCCACCTGAGACTGACGAACTGACTTTCAGCCTATTCCACACCTGTGAATATAGATAATCTGGTACGTTGCAATTGAAATGACTAATTTATCCGAAATCACATCCAACAGTGGTGTGTTATGCAATTACAACTTCCTTAAATCATTTTCCTAGTCAGCTCTCAACCACATTATGAAAAATATTAACACGGTTGGCTGCTAGATACCAAAGACTGGCAGTCGAATGCATTGAATTGCGATGAGGAGAACCTCACTTCTGTTTACATATACTGTATTTATATTACAGTTGTCGTCAATGTACTGTATAACTGACATTCAACTTGTAAAAAGTAGAATATTAAAAGCATTAGGGCTGTGAGGCACCTATTAATCAGCTTTTAATATAATATAATAGTTTCATATATTTAATATAATTGTATTAAAAGTATATATTATATAATTTAAAATTATAATGCATACTATTTAATGAGTTCAACTCATTTCATTTATTTAAATGAATAACTAATAAGCCAACACCACAGCGACAACATGATCATCATACAGTTCCACTCAAACTCACCCAGTGTATATTTCTCTTGTCCATGCACACACTTCTGAGCTGAAGCCGTAAAAGATTTTTTTTACTTGAGTATTCCACTGTTTGTGAGTGAGTTCTCTGTGTGAGACTGCATATAAGTCCAGAAAACTCAAGGAAGGAAGGAAGAAAAAGGAAAGGTAAATTCTCCTAGATAGTCTGTTTGCCTATTCAAAACAGTTCAAAAAGTCACTGGTGGTAAAAGGTGATCATAACGCCGTGTGCAGATGCGTAATGGAGCTGTGCTTCTCTTTATAACCCATGTCAGGAGGACGCTGTGCCCTGGAAGCTGGAATGTGACACGGAGAAGGCAGGAGGCAGAAATATTCACCACATTGACGGACACAGACGAGTCAGAATGGAACTCTGGAGAGCAGTGAGTATGAAAGAAAGGGAAAGAGGGAGGTCTGAGAGATAGAGAGAGAGAGAGAGAGAGAGAGAGAGGGAGGGAGTCTGGAAAAGAAGGAGAAGGAGGGGGATGGTTGGACGACTAGTAGAGAACACGACATGACATGGGAATTTCATTCAGCCTGGACTTGGAATTTGCCTGTTAACTTTTGCTGGGAATTCTGCCCTGAGGCTCTCTGGGGAAAAAAAAGCATTTTTGTACACTTATATGTATGTGAACTTCATAGAAAATTTATGCTCATTAAAATGCATGACCATCAAACAGCCATGAAAAATACAGAGTAGCCACAGAATATGTTAGTACACATAAGCCACAATGAATAATGTAAGAATTTCATTACAATATATATCAAAATATCATACCAAGTGACATTTATTTTAAGGAAGAACAGCACAAGTGCACTTTCAAAGCAAGTTTGATAGGTATAGGGATAGTTCACCCAAAAATGAAAATTCTGTCATTAATTACTCATTCTCATGTCGTTCCAATCCTGTAAGACTTTCGTTCATCTTCGGAACATATTAAGATATTTGTTATGAAATCTACTCATCGAAGACTGACACGGTAGAGAAGAAACTGTTGAATAAAGTCTTTTCTTAACGCACAAAAATTATTCTCGGAATTTCAAAACATTAGGGTTGAACCACTGATGTCACATGGACTATTTTAACAATGTTCTTACTACCTTTCTGAACCTTAAACGTGGTAGTTGTGTTGCTGTCTATGCAGGATCAGAAAGCTCTGGATTTCATCAAAAATATCTTAATTTGTGTTTTGAAGATGAACAAAGGTCTTACAGGGTTGGAACGACATGAGGATGAGTAATTAATGACAGAATTTTCATTTTAGGGTGAACTATATATACCTTTCATAACAAAACAATGGATTAACTGTTCAAAATTGTAAGTATTCTGACTCTTATGGTTGTCAAAAGTTTCTGGATCATGTTCATGTGACAAACTACATTTGTGTCAGCGTGAACCATTCAAAAAAAAAAAAATTAGAAATGAAGACTTTTATCTAGCAGTGTTGAATTAAATCGATTAAAGCAATAACAGTGACAGTAACAACATTTGATTTCTGAAGGATCATGTGACACTGAAGACTGGAGTAATGATGCTGAAAATTCTGCTATTACTGGAATAAATTAAGTTGTAATAATAGTAATATTGCTATTTTTACTGTTTTGTTAATCAAATTAATCAAATGTAGTCTTTGTGTGCATAAGATAAATCTTCCAAAACATTAAAGAATCAGTTCACTCCTGAATTAGAATTTCCTCATAAAAACTCACCCTTATGTCATCCAGGATGTTCATGTCTTTCTTTCTTCAGTTGAAAAGAAATGAAGGTTTTTGAGGAAAAAGTTTCCAGGATTTTTCTCCATATGGTGGACTTCAATGAGAATGAACAGGTTGTCCAAATTGAAGTGTCAATACAGCTTCAAAGGGCTCTACACAATCCCAGCTGAGGAATAAGGGTCTTATCTACCAAAACAAATTAGTCATTTTCTAAAAAAATAAGTGTATATATTTTTTTTAACCACAAATGCTCATCTTGCACTAGCTCTGCAATGAGCATCTACAACTTTACACATTACGTAATCATGTTGGAAAGGTAACGCGCGGGTAGTTCTTCGTCTGTGTACTTTAGTTCTCCTCCAACTTCAAAATTGTCCAACATCGTTGTTTTGGCTTTTTTGTAAAGGGCATTTGACTTTCTTTGCACGTTCAGTACATAAACACTGGGTTTGTACTCCCTTCTACGTCACGCGTGACCTTTCATACATGACTACGTAAAGCGTAAAGTTGAGCTAGTGCAGGTCAGGACAAGCTTTGGTGATTTAAAATGTATATAAATTTGTATTTCTTTTAGAAAATGACCAATTGTTTTGCTACATAAGACCCTTATTCTTCGTCTGGGATCATGTAGAGCCCTTTGAAGCTGCATTAAAACTACAATTTGGACCGTCAACCCATTAGCTCCCATTGAAGTCCACTATATGGAAAAAATTCCTGTAATGTTTTCCTCAAAAACATTTTTTTTTCTTTAATTTCTTTTTTTCTAATTTGCTTTTGACTTGTATTTGTACTTTTAAAGCTTTAGTTTAATGTTAAAATTTAATGCTTTTAAAACAGTGTTTGTCCATATAAACCATGAGCATTCCCATGACCTTTGAGCACACTCGCTAAGCTGAGTTTGTTGGTTTTATAGACCATAAAAGTTTTAGATAGTCTTTGACCTGTCTCCCCTCCCAATGTGACCATCTACTTCTAATCTGATAGAAACCACTATAGCTGTCTGTGATCAAGACCTGAGCTTTTGATCGCTCAGCCTGATCTTCTAACAGCTCCACCATCACCATCCATGAAATGATCAAAGTTGGTTTATATAATTATATATGTGAGAGGAAGGAACTATGGTTAAAATCAACATCAAAGTGCCACATGCTGAAAAACATAAGAACCTTATGTTTGCAATAGTTCTTTTCTATATTGCATGAGAATGCATGATCAAAGAGTAGCCGTGTGTTGACATATCTCAAGTGAAATGTCTATTGATAACCTGACTAGTTGATGGCTGGTAATAAAGCTATTCAAGTAGAGACAACCAGCTATAAACAAACAATAGAAAACAATGAGCTCTGTTCATTGTTGTCTGGTCCATCTTTTATTTTCAATTCCCAACAGGTTGAAAAACACTGCCATTAACCAGTTAAACTTAATGGGGCCGTCATGATTAAGAAGACCTCTTTTCCCAGAGAAGGTAATTAAGCATTTAATGGGCATGTTAATAGTTCACCAACAGCACATGAGACCACGTGAGCGAATAAAAGCAGAGAGACAGAGCCAGGCTCTGCCAGATGAGATCCACAGATTCTGAAGGCACATTATGTAGCAGATTGCAGAGCTACTGAAGTCCAAACTCGCTCATGGAGATGATTTGATTAGCGTGATTGTTCAAAAGCTTTACGTAACGCTGGAGCATCTCCGGGAAAAAATAATGAGGAAACCTTTGCTGGGCTAAAGATTAAATCTACAGCAAAAACCATATTGGCAATGCACATATATATGGAAAAAATCAATGCGTTCAGCGGAACTATGTAAAAATGCCATTAGTAAAACATTGAAACATTATGACTTACCAGCTTTGAGATTCAAGATTAACTTTCCGATGGATATAAGCGTAAACCGCATCCTTAACTACATCCCATCCCCCTGTTGTGTTCCTGTTGAAACAACAGGCATAAGAGTCTGCTGAAGCAGCACAATTCAGCATCAGTCATTCAGCTGCCCCATGGCCCAGACCCCATGTGCTGGCCTTTATTGCCCTGCTGTCCAGAGTCAACAAACCAGGGCTGATAGGGTGTGCCTGCATTTCACACAGAACTTCTGATGGGTCAGCACTGGAAAAAATACAATATGAAACTGTACTTAAAACATTAGTAGGCTGCATTCACAATTACAAGGACATTCATCAGTGAACAACTATCACTAAACATTTAATCACTAAACTATCACCAAAAAAAAATCATTCAGGTAACAACACAGTATTAAGAATCAAGCGTATGAAAATTTTTGAACAAGATCATTTTTGTAAATTCAACTATTATTTTCTCTTGTGCATTATATGTAAACGTCTTTATGTGAAATATCTTATTCAGGTCAGTACTAAATTAAAAATAACATGCATTTTGTATGATTCCTCTTATTATGGTACAGTAATGAACATTTTGCAGATTCTGCATTTCCAGTAAACTTTTTGACCTTAACTGTAAAATACAGAAAATGCATTTGAGGTTGACCTACCTGCAGTTTTGCCTTCTGTGATGCTAAAGAAAAATAAGATTTATTAGGGTGTAGAGTGTCCCCATTTATGAAGTAGAAGTTCAGTTAGTACATAAATCCTCACAATTGTTTTACTGTATAAGGAAAATGGGACACCCTCCTAATAAAACTTTAGAATGTGTCAGCATTTAAAAATGTTTCATGTGTATGTATTATATTACGTATCCATATGTGTGCTAGATTATATATTCTAGGTAAATTGAAATATATAAATATTTTAATATAATAGTAAATTAATATATATAAAATACATTTTAAAAATACAAAATATTCTTCTACTTAGAAGTAGAATAGAATATAAAAATTCTTCTACTTCTATCATACAGGTAAAAGTGTACAATAAGTTTCCAGTTGTTAATATTAGTTACAGTAACTACATGAGCCAACAATGAAAAACATGTCTAAAGCATTTCTCAATCTTAGTTTGTAATAGTTCACTCAAAAATGAAAATTACCCCATGATTTACTGACCCTCAAGCCATCCTAGGTATATGACGTTTTTCTTTTGGATGAATACAATCGCAGTTATATTAAAAAATGTCTTGGCTCTTCCAAGCTTTATAATGGCAGTGAATGGGTGTTGAGATTTTGAAGTCCAATAAAGTGCATCCATCCATCATAAAAATTACTCCACAGAGCTTCAAATGGTTAATAAAGGCCTTCTGAAGTGAACTGATGTTTTTGTGTAAAAAAAAATATCCATATTTAAAAACTTGACATAGGACGTAGGCGTAATGAAAGCTAAGGTGAGAATATGCTGTTTACAGCAAAGGACAACGAATATAATTGGCCTATATCAAAATCCTCAAATATTTTTCTTTATAAATCTTCGTTTTGTGCTTTTAATTTGTGACCGGTGTTTTGTTTTGCTGTCTCCACTGCGCGTCCACATTCATCACCACATTCGCCTACGTCCTACGCCATCCACTGAAACGCCACTCACTCGTGAACGGGCATACGACAGTTAGTGGAAGCTAGAGATTACGTTTTATTTTTTTAGACAAACGCATCTATTCACTTTAGAAGGCCTTTATTAACCTGTTGGAGCTGTGTGGAACACTTTTTATGATGGATGGATGCACTTTATTGGACTACAAAATTTCAACAGCCATTCACTGCTATTAAAAAAGTTGGAAAAGCCAGGACTTTTTTTAATGTAACTCCAATTATATTTGTCTGACAGAAGAAAGACATATAGATCTAGGATGACTTGAGGATGAGTAAATCTTGAGGTAATTTATTAAAACCAAAAAGTATATCTAATATTATTTAATAGACCTGAGCTAAAACGAACCAAGAACAACCAGTTTCTGAATGAACAGTATTTTTATTAACTAACTTTAACAAAGATTATAATATACTGTAACAAATGTATTTTTCATTATTAATTAAAGTTAGGTAATGCAATAACTAACGTTAACTAATGGGAACGTATTGTGTTTATTCTTCTTCTTATTGTTATTATTATTAATAATAATAAATTGCAAAATAAAAATGTGCATATTGTGAAGAAAAAAAAATGCTGCCAACAGAGTACTTGGAGATAAAGCTATTCTGGTCTCATGACAGGCTGCCTGAACAATGCCCACCCAAGCATTTATATGCCCTATTTCCTACTTTTCCTGCTGGCTATGTCTGCTTGCACATGAAGTGTCTTGGTGATGCTTTTCTTATTGATATGACATTAGCTGAACTCACTAAAAGCTGGCGTTTAGAAAGACATACTGTTGCCATTGACACCACTGAATATATTAATTGAATGAATTATTAAATTGTGCATACGTATACATTAAATTGAAACATGTATACATACATAAACGTTTGCTTTAATGTTTTATTTAAATCTGTGAATATATAAATAAGAGATAAATAACTGACTTGATACAAAAATGTATGTATAGTAATCAACAGATTAGGATTCAAAGCATGGCCGCAGCACTAGATGTGGTTATGTCTGGAGTTACTTTAACAATGCTTGACATTTGTAGTCCTGCTTTGGTTGCCTCCAGATAGCGTGTGTTAGCATAGAGTTGACAGTACAGTCAGAGTGCATTAGACCTGAGTGCCCTTAACTCTCTCGTGTCTAACAGCCTCGCCAAGAGACCCACAATTAATCACATCCTTTTGGCATGACACAAAAATATGGACTCTGTGAAGCTAGCAGACAAATATTACCTCAGCGTACAGTGGGGCTCAAGAGTCACATTGAAGAGCTGGGATTCAGTTTAAACCTGGTGATAAACAAACCATTAAGTTTTTTTAAATATTGAAAAGAAGGGTTTACATGTTTACTAAAATGTACGTTTGAATTACAATTACAAATTTGAAATTACAATTCTTTCAGCATTTACTCACCTTTAGGTTGTTCCAAACATGTTTAAAAGAGAAGTCCACTGCCAGAAAAACAATTTACAAATAATGTACTCACCCCCTTGACATTCAAGATGTTCATGTCTTTCTGTCTTCAGTCGTGAAGAAATTGTTTTTTTTGAGGAAAACATTTCAGGATTTTTCTCCATATAATGGACTTCAATTGTGCCCCCGAATTTGAACTTCCAAAATGTAGTTTAAATGCAGCTTTAAAGGGCTCTAAACGAGGATCACAACCGAGGAAGAAGGGTCTTATCTAGTGAAACAATCGGTCATTTCTTTTGGAAAATAAAAGTTTATATACTTTTTAAGCACAAAAGCTTGTGTAGCACAGGCTCTGGGATGCGCGTCCACAACGCTACTTACTATTGAATCACGTCGAAAGGTCACGCAGAACGTAGGTGGAACTACAGACCCAGTGTTTACAAAGCGAACACGCAAAGACTAAGGAAGTGCAAGTCAAACGCTGTTTACAAACAAAAAGGTACAACGATGTCGGAAGATTTTGAAGTTGTAGGAGAAAGTAAGATGGAGTTTTTCGCCATTCTCTACCTTTTTGAGCCGGAGTACACAGACGATGAATTTAGACGTGATTTTTAGCGTCGTGGATGCGCATTCCAGAGCCTGTGCTACACAAGCTTTTGTGCTTAAAAAGTATACTTTTTTTTTTTTTTTTTTTTTTAAAAAAGACAGAAAGCTGAAAATTTAGCTTTGCCATCATTTAAAAATACATTTATAGTCCTGTTCATAAGTTTGGGATCAGTAAGATTTTTTTTAAATTTTTAAATAAGTTTTCTATGGTCATCAGGGCTGTATCTATTTGATCAAAAATACAGAAAAAAATATGTAATTTTGTGAAATATTATTGCAATTTAAAATAACAGTTTTCTATTTTAATGTACTGTAAAACACAATTTATTCCTGTGAAGCAAAGCTGAATTTTCAGCATCATTACTCCAGTCTTCAGTGTCACATGACACTGTAATATGCTGATTCATAACCAGTGTTGGAAACAGTGCTGCTTAATATTTTTTGGGACCTGTGATACTTTTTCACGATTCTTTGATCATTTTATTCAAAATATAAATTTTGTGTTACAATACACACTACTATTCAAAAAGTTTGGAGTCAGTAAATTTTTCAATCTTTCTTTCTTTTTTTTTTTTTTTTTTTTTTTTTAAAAAAAGAGATTAATACTTTTATTCATCATGAAGTGTGTTAAGGGAGAAGTTCACTTCCAGAACAAAGATTTACAGATAATTTGCTCACCCCCTTGTCATCCAAGATGTTTGTGTCTTTCTTTCTTCAGACAAGAAATTGTTTCTTGAGGGAAAAAAATCAGAAATTATCTCCATATAGTGGACTTCAGTGGTGCCCCCAAGTTTGAACTTCCAAAATGCAGTTTAAATGCAGCTTCAGGAGGCTCTCCCAGCCAAGAAAGAAGGGTCTTATCTAGCAAAACGATCAGTCATTTTTTAAACAAATTGACAATTTATATACTTCTTAATCTCAAACACTTGTCCTCCCTGGTTAAAAAAACAGCATATGCTGGTAGGTATGTTTTGATGCTGGTTTAAGATGATCCTTAACTGGTTTATGCTGGTCCTTAGCTGGTCATGTTGCTGGTCAAGGACCAGCATAAACCAGCATAAACCAGCTAAGGACCATTTTTTCCGGATCAATACGGTCAAGACAGTTAGGGTATGTCGAAAAACTCCCATCTCGTTTTTTTCCCCAACTTCAAAATCGTCCTACATCGCTGCAGAAGTACTGACCCAGTGTTTACAAAGCAAACATGCAAAGAAGATCAAACGCCCTTTACAAAAAATGGTAAAACAGCGATGCAGAGCGATTTTGACGTTGAAGAAGAAAACGAGAGTTTTTCGACATACCCTAAGTGTCTTGACCCGGATTACACTGCAGAAATGACACAAGATGAGCATTTGAGGTTAAAAGGTATATAAATTGTCAATTTGTTTCAAAAATGACCGATCATTTCGCTAGATAAGACCCTTCTTCCTCGGCTGGGATCATTTAGAGCCCTTTGTAGCTGTATTTAAACTGCATTTTGGAAGTTCAAAATCAGGGCACCATTGAAGTCCATTATATGCAGAAAAATCCTACATAATTTCTTCATGACTGAAGACAGAAAGACATGAACATCTTGGATGACAAGGGGGTGAGTAAATTATTTGTGAATTGTTGTTCTGGAAGTGGACTTCTCCTTTAAGTTTCTTCTGTTAAACACAACAGAATATTATGGATGTCAATGGCTACCGTCAACTGATTGGTCGCCAACATTCTTCAATATATCATCTTTTGTGTTTGACAGAAGAAAGAAACCCATACAGTAAATATTTTTTTTAAATATTTAAAAAAAAAAAAAAATTTTAAGTGAGCTGTCCCTTTAAATGTCTGCTTATAAAATGCTCTTTGGATTCTTTCCGAGTCAGAAGTGACGCAAAAGGCTCTCGTTGTGTACGAAGTAATGGTAGAAATAGAGCTGATGATATAATTCTACCGTGTGACTCATAAGATGGAGAAATCCGATAGTAAAGTAAAAGTTCAGGATGGGGCGAAATGTATGTATTCAGCGACTCCCATCAAAATGTTCAGCCTTTGTTTTCACAGAAGTTGAACTCTGTGTCTGTTTAAGTCATTAGGAAGGATTACCACCCCCTCCTGACTGAGACCGGAAAATTTGAATCCCCATCAAACTCTACCCCTGGGATAACCTCTGTAGGTATTTTGTGTAACCAAAAAGACATGAATGAATCAGAAGAGGCACAACAAGGATCAAATGCCTCTGCCTGAGGGAAGGAAGACAAAGGGAAAAGAATATCGCAGTTTTACGAGACCCCCGTCTAGTAGAAAATAAGTACTTGGATCCTAATACGAACACCTAATTCAATTCGAGAACAGATGCCAAATCCGAGCCTTTGCTCCAGATCTGTGTTTCATGAGGTTTTTAGACCATTTGATCACCAAGTGTACATTTACAGTCCGGAGTTGGCATCTAACTTTCATGCCATTGCAAATCCTGGATCAGAGTTTTTGAACTGCATATAAACTTCAGAGAAAATTTTTTGGGGTAAGAAGGTTCAAGTCAGGGCCATTTTAGGTTAGTTTATTATACAGAAACTTAAGATGCAATGAAACTTCTCTCCTGTCTTCATTTATTTCCTATTGAACAGAATTTTATGTTTTTGAAAAAAGTCTCTTATGTTCACCAATGCTGCATTCATTTTATTAACTATACAGTAAAAACAGTAATATTGTGAAATATTATTAGAATATAACCTTTTTGCTACATACACTGCCATTCAAAAGTAAGATTTTTAAAGTTTTTAATGGAGTCTCTTATGCTCATCAAAGCTGTATTTATTTGATCAAAAAACAGTAATATAGTGAAATAGTATTGCAATTTCTAATTTTGGTTTCCTGTTTTAATATACTTAAAAATATAATTCATTTCTGTGATGCAGCATTGAATTTTCAATCATTACTCCAGTCTTAAGTGTCACATGATCCTTCAGAAATCATTCTAATATGCTGATTTATTATCAGTATTGAAACTGTTGTGTTGCTATATATATATATACTTACTGTTGTGTTGCTTATATATATATACTTAATTATATATATACTTATATATATACTTACTAGTATATATATATACTTTTTAACCTCAAATGCTCATCTTGTGTCATTTCTGCATTGCATAGTCTGTATAATCCGGGTCAAGACAGTTAGGGTATGTCGAAAAACTTCCGCCTCGTTTTCTTCTTCAACCTAAAAATCTCCCTGTATTGCTTTTCTACCATTTTTTGTAAAGAGCGTTTCATCTTCTTTGCATGTTCACTTTGTAAACACTGGGTTGGTACTTCTGCAGCGATGTAGGACGATTTTGATGTTGGAAGTTTTTCGACAAACCCTAACTGTCTAGAACGTATTGAACCAGAAAAAAGCATGGTCCTTAGCTGGTTTATGCTGGTCCATGACCAGCAACATGACCAGCTAAGGACCAGCATAAACCAGCTAAGGACCATCTTAAACCAGAATCAAAACATACCTACCAGCATATGCTGTTATTTTTAACTAGGGAAGACGAGTGTTTGAGGTTAAATTGTCAATTTGTTTAGAAAATGACTTATCATTTTGCTAGACCCTTCTTCCTCGGCGGTGATCGTTTAGAGTGCTTTAAAGCTGCATTGAAACTGCATTTTAGAAGTTCAAACTTGGGGGCACCACTGAATTCCACTATATGGAGATAATTGGGGGTGAGTAAATTATCTGTATTTTTCGTTCTGGAAGTGAACTTCTCCTTTAACACATCCATAATGAATAAAAGTATTAATCTCTTTGCAAAAAAAAAGAAAGATAGAAAAAAATGTACTGACCCCAAACTTTTGAATAGTAGTGTGTATTGTAACACAAAATTTATATTTTGAATAAATGATCAAAGAATCCTGAAAAAAAGTATCACAGGTCCCAAAAATATTAAACAGCACTGTTTCCAACACTGGTTATGAATCAGCATATTACAGTGTCATGTGACACTGAAGACTGGAGTAATGATGCTGAAAATTCAGCTTTGCTTCACAGGAATAAATTGTATTTTAAAGTACATTAAAATAGAAAACTGTTATTTTAAATTGCAATAATATTTCACAAAATTACATATTTTTTCTGTATTTTTGATCAAATAGATAAATCCCTGATGAGCATAGGAAACTTATTTAAAAATATAAAAAATCTTACTGATTCCAAACTTGTTCTTTTAAATGATGGCAAAGCTAAATTTTCAGCATCGTTACTCCAGTTTTCAGTGTCACATGATCCATATATACTGATTTGCTGCTCAAGAAACATTTCTTACTACAAATATTGAAATTCACAGTTGTACTGTTTAATATATTTTTTATTAGCTGTGATACATTTCAGGATTCTTTAATGAATAGTAATGGATTTTATTTGAAATACAAATGTAATATAAATGTCACTTTTAATGCATTCTTGCTAAATAAGTCTTAAAAAGTGTTAAAAAAGTATGTTTTGCCTATCAAATTTTATACCATATAGAACACAAGGAAATTCAAAATGTGGAGTTGCAGTTCTTGGAAAATGTACATGGTTGATGCCTATTTGATATCTGCGAATATATTGAGACCATCAGATGAGCTCCATAGCTGTATAACTAACAAGGTTAAGGGAGAAGACAACAAACAGAACCCCTGTTTATCAGTATAAAACAATTGAGATCTCATGTGTCATGTGGCTGGTCTAGAGCTCATGTGATGTATCATTGAGCAGAACCTCTTTCAGCATGACAACATACTTCACAGCACAATTGATTTACAACTCCTGATCATATTGATTCTGCTGTATCATGTGTGACTCAGCACTTCAAAACTTTGCAAACTCATCTAAGTTATCACATGACTCTGATCACTTTTTAACAGAGACTACTGTCAGCCTATTGTTAAATGAAAGATAAATGTGGTTTGCCTTTTGTCACACGCCAGTTCCACTTCTCGTTTCACAGTCTCACATCCGTCACAGCAGTGAAACCTGATGCTCATGTTATCCAGCATTATTTGAAAATGTTACAAAGAGCTGCTTAAGTTGATATTGAATACTTATTATTTCCAGGGTTAAATGAGTTAGTTTTCACTGAAGACTCAAACCCTACTTGCTTTATTCATTTCCTGTTTACCAGCTGTTTTCTGCTAGTTTTTCAACTGATTAAGATTGCAAATCCCCACTTCAGGGGTCAAAGAACATAAATGTGAATATTGCACAGCATGAACAAGATTATGTTTGGAGTGGAGCAATTCCACTGAGCTGGCATTCTGGTTGGCATTATGGAATCATGAAATATCTCACCATAGTAGAATCAAAGAGAGCTATCCAGAGTAAAACAAACCTCACAGTGCAGTGATGGACTAGTCGAGAGGTGAGATATCTACCATCCTCACGTCCGCACAGGTCAGTCAGTGACTATATATGGATCATTCTTGGGATTTGGGAATATTTCAGTCACCCAGAGTTTCTGAAGTGGTGGTTCACCAAAATGAATTGATCGAAGCTTTTCACAACACTTTGGTCTGCCCATTATAATGAATAAAAATAATTATTGCATTTTAACATTTTTTAGCATAAAGTAATGTCTTATATCTATCTTAAATCAAGTATTTTGTATTTACTTGAGGCACTTAATGAGTTTGTACTTAGAAAAATATTAACAGAGTCACATTTTTTTTTTTTTTTAACAATAATGTAAGCATTTATGTGTTCTTTTGTTGTGAATAATATATTTCTTTTTTCTTTTTTTTAAGATTTATTTTTGGCGTTTTTATGCCTTTATTTAAACAGGACAGTGTAGTTAGACAGAAAGCAAAGCGGAGAGAATGGGGTGGGATCGGGCTGGGATTCGAACTCGGGACATCTGCAGCACAACGGCACTATATGTCGATGCGCTAACCACGATGCTATTGCCGCCGTCGTGAAAAATATATATTAAAAAATAATTTGTTTTTGTTAGATTTTTCTTCTGTAATATGTCCACTTAAATTTTGACAAGTGTCCTACATCAGAAATTGCCCCCACATTTGCAGCAGAAAGACCGTGTTGGGCATGCAGATATGTTGACCAAGAAATAAGGGGACAATGTGAGAGAGAAAGAAAACCAAAAATTAAAACTGAAGGCAATATATCCCTTCAAACCTGCTATAGACTTCAACCCCATCACATCTTGTAACATAAAAAAAATATAGGGAAAACAATTAAGAATTAAAAACCATTTTTTGGTGATTACTATCTGACATGTTAAGGACTAAAACAATAACACTATGGTTTTAGTTAAACTTCTAAATTAAAAATATTTTTTATAAAAAATAAAGAGACCATAGA
The DNA here is from genome assembly GCF_022985175.1 of Labeo rohita. Taxonomy (NCBI): domain Eukaryota; kingdom Metazoa; phylum Chordata; class Actinopteri; order Cypriniformes; family Cyprinidae; genus Labeo; species Labeo rohita. Next base: position 21,414,539 of record NC_066885.1, on the reverse strand, counting down.
CACAAAGTTTGTGTAGTTTTAGCTTCAGTCCCGTAAAAAAAATATGGTAAATGTTACATTTGTTATTAAATTGTTGTCAGGGACATGAGCAGTAGGTTGACATTTGTTTTATAACAAGTTCTGTATAAATTTCTTTTTTTAAACCAATTCCATTTTGTCCATTACGGATTGACAAAAATAGTGTCTAGTAAAAGGATGTTAATGCTTGAGGTGGCAAAATTTGATTGTGCAATCTGACATGTGCATAATTGTGTGGGGTATTTAGAAAATGAATCGTATGTAGTTGAAAAATAAAATGTTGCCGAATCCCAGGAATGACCCTTATAGAAGACTGTTCAGAGTTCTGTGTCAGATGCTGAGGATCCTATTGCCACACATAAACATGATTCAAGGAGCCACTATGTTCTTATCATTTGAATGTCTGGTTGGGTTGGTTTGATGGAAAGGCATCCTGGATATGCGAGTTGTCTCTGAGGATCTATTCAATAAAATGCCATTGTTTGGTTTAGCGGTAATGATGTCATCCTCATAAACCGAAACATGCACCGGAGGAAAACAAGCCACAACTAAACAATAAACCTATTTATTGAGTCTCTACTGAGAAATAAAAACACCCATAAAATATAACCAGGCTTGTATATTTCCCTGGATGCAAAATGGTTGCCCTGTGCAAATCTCATTGCTTCAATGCAAAAGTGTTGTTATCTGGTTGCTTACGTGTTTTGAGTGTTTTTTAGCATGCTATGTATTAAAAACAGTACAATTATTGTAACAAGAAGTTTGCAAGTAGAGAAACATCATGGCTGGATAGCTTCTCAGTTTCAAACATCTGCAAGAGTATTTTCTTGGAAGGTTGAGTTGCCTCACAACAGGAATTCAGAAAAAATTCTAAATCATGGAAGCTAAATCAGCCGTTCATGGTGACTCTGAATGGTATGGCTTGGACTAAGCCAGTAATATTTGATCCAAGACAAGAATTATTCCAAGTCTGGGAAACGGCTCTTTTGGGATATATGTTCCAGAGACACCAGACTGTAATATATGTGGCATGCATAAACAGGTAGAATGAGAACCATATATAATTTCATAAAAATAACTGTGGAATAGTAAAATATTTCATTTTCCTGACAGGAATAAATGACAGTTCTGAGGAAAATGAAAACCATGTGGACCAAAATAAAACATTTTATTCACTGTACATACATATATCAAAGTGACTCTGCACCTTAAAAACATACAAAACATGCAGCCGGGATTAGATGGCTGCTACTAGAGAGCTTTTAACAGATCCTCACAATGATATTTTTCTGTTATAGTCCTAATACTGTCATGTGCCTTTATGTTCTTCAGGACAAACAGCACATCAGTTAAAACTGCCCTGGAAAATTAAAAAAAATAATAAAAAAACATTAGAACTATTATACAAAATAAACAATTTCTTCATTATTTAATAACATAAATATTGTGAAATGTCTGTTGTGTAATTATACATTAGTCTGAGGTTCACTGTTGTGCATTACCGAGTGCAACTGGAGTCCTTGTTGCCCTCAAATAAGGCATGAGCGATCTGAACAAGGTGTTTGCTGAAGTTCTGCAGCTGAGGTAGTGACGATCCAGCGTTGACATCAATAAACCATGATTTTGGAAAACAATCTGCAATCTTTTCAGAAGGATAAAAGTTAGTTATATAATGAACTACCTTAGCAGTAACCAATGAGATTAGATTGACATTATAAGCACAGGTACCTTTTTGCATTTCAGGATGCTGTGTTTCGGATCAGATTCGTTAAGAACAGTGATCATCAAGTAACGGCCAAGGAGTTTCTCCAAAATGAGCTCTTTAAGAATATGTTCAGAAATCAATCCATCCCATAATGCCATGTTACCAAGCAACTGAAAGACAAAGATTTCATGTAACGATCAGCGTTCGAACATATCAAGAAAGATTTTACCTTAAACACTAGTTTGATTTCTCATTAACATGTTAATGTATATTACTTGCAAAACGTTTTGAGATCAGTACAATTTTTCAATAAAATGTTTTTGAATGAACTATACTCACCAAGGCTGCATTAATTTGATCAAAAATACAGTACAAACAGCAATATTGTGAAATAATAAATAATAAATAAATATATAATTTAAAATAACTTCTATTTTAATCTATTTTAAAATGTAATTTATTCCTGTGATGGAAAAGCTGAATTTTTAGCACTATTACTCCAGTCTACAGTGTCACACGATCCTTTAGAAATCATTCTAATATGCTGATTTGGCACTCAAGAAACATTTCTTATTTCAGTGTTGAAAACAGTTTTCTGCTTAATATTTTTGTGAAAAGCATGCTACATGCTACAATTTTTTTAGGAATCTTTGATGAATAAAGAGTTAAAAAGAACAGCACCTATTTAAAGGATTTGTTCATTTCCAGAACAAAAATTTCCTGATAATTTACTCACCCCCATGTCATCCAAAATGATAATTAGCAAATTTACATGCACATCAGTAACCTGACAACCCAAGAAAGCAAGAAATCAGGTTATTTCCATTTAGTGACATTAAAATATAATCATTTGCGTATCTGACTCAAAGTATTCCATATTTTTGTCAATTGTGATGTTAAAGCTTGCAACATGTCAGCACGAAACTTACAGCTCATATTATCCTCTCATACAGTTATAAATGCAGCATTTTGACTGAAACACTTCCGCTGCAGGAGATGAGAACAAATTTTTTGAGTCATGAAAGAGTCAGTTTTTGTAATGCATTTCATTCTTTCTTTGCTGCAAAATGTTTGCTCTGTCTAGACGTGTTTAAATCTGCACTAACAATGCGTCCCTGTCATGTATCATATGTGCGGGGTAAAAGGCAAAAAAAACAAAAAACAAAAAAAAACTACCTGTGTCGCCCGGTTTATGCTTCCGCCATTTGTGACCTTACTCCGATAAAAGAAAACGGGTTACCGCGGTTGTGGCTAGAGGGGATACAGCTCAGACCAGAAACTAACAATTAAATGAATTGTTCTACCTATTAGATTGTGTTTTATTAAGATCTACACCTACCCCAACCCTACACTTAGCCCTTACTATAATACAAAGACAGTATTATTGTCTTTCTTTCTTTAGTCGAACCAAAATAAGGTTTTTGGGGAAAATGTCCAGGATTTTTCTCCATATAGTGGACTTCAATGGGAACCGACAAGGTTGAAGGTCCAATTTGCAGTTTCAATGCAGCTTCTAAGCATTCTACACAATCCCAGCTGAGGAATAAGACTTATCTAGTGAAACGATCTGTAATTTTCTTTAAAAAAAATAAATAAATAAAATAAAAATTACATCTCTGCGATTATGTAATCACGTTGGAAAGGACACACGCGGTTAGTTCAGTTTACTCCAGTTGAAAAACGTAAGGTAGGGTGAAAAAAAACACTATTCATTGTTTTACCTTTTTTTTTGTTTGACTTTCTTTGCAAGTTCGCTTTGTAAACACTGGGTTGGAACTTCTGCCTACATCACGCGTAACCTTTCCACTGTGATTACGTAAAGTTGTGGACGCAGAGCTGAAAGATGAGCATTTGTGGTTGAAAAATATATAAAAAAAATGTATTTGTTAGAAAATGACAGATCATTTCACTAGATAAGACCCTTATTCCTCAGCTGGGATCGTGTAGAGCCCTTCGAAGCTGTACTGAAACTGCAATTTGGACCTTCAACCTGTTGATCCCCACTGAAGTCCACTATATGGAGAAAAATCCTGGGATGTTTTCTTCAAAAACCATTTCTTTTCGACTAAAGAAAGACAGACATCTTGGATGACATGGGGGTGAACAAATTATCAGGAAATTTTTTATTCTGGAAATGAACTAATCTTTTAATATTCTGTAACATTATAAATATCTTTACTGTCACTTTTGATGAATTTAATGTACCTTTGCTGAATTAAAGTACTAACTTGTATTAAAAATGTACTGACCCCAAAATGTTGAAATGTGTAAGGAAACAGCTAATAGTCAGAACATGACCAGAAGTGAAATGTCAAACCTTCACTGCTGACCAAAACTGTTTGTTCTGAAACTGGAACTGTGAGGACTGCTTATCCTCTAAAAACCTTAGCAAAAAGGACAATGTCTTGATTAACTCAATACAACAACTTGACAATCACACACAAACATCTGAATGCAATAATTACCCAGCAATTAGCTTTTGAAATGTTTAGCTAAATATTAAAAACACCACATTGAAATAAAACTTACTTTTTTGGGTACAATGGGACAAAGACATCATTGTCTACTGCACTCCTTAACCTCTGAATAACTGCTTCTACAAAGGCCTGCAGGATGAATTCACAAGCTGATTATACTTACTGATATAACATCTGGTGTTTTAATACGTTATAAGACAATACCTTGACAGGTTTGCTTTGTTCACCATCAAATACAGAGTAATCATCCTGTATTCTCTTGCACAGTGTCGTGAGGGTTTGAGACTGCTGCGCGGACAGAGGGTCCCACACGAGCTCCACGAAACCTGCCCAAAACAACCTACGTTTTTAATAAGGTACTTAGTTCTGGATTTCATTCTGCACTTCTAAACAAATGCTGCACTGACAGCAATCAGAGAACCAGAACAAGACATTCTGATATGCTTAATGTTAAATTAAAATCCAAAGCGTGATATTAAATTACTCTCTGAAACATTCTGTTCCTCTACTCAAACTCTAAAATGCAGTAGGATGGTGGGTGTTATAAAGCTGTTAATGTAATTATGTGCAAATGGCATAGTCACCTTGAACTTTAGAGAGGATTGTCTTCTCAATTATGGTAGGCAGCGTCGTCTTATCCATGTTCTCCGATTCCTCATAACCCTGCCCGTGACAGAACCTCTCGACAGCAGAATACCACGGCAATGCCTCAAAGTCTTCACCTGCCTACAGGAAAAAACACGGTGAAATGCCTGGGTATACATATTGAAGTACAAAATGATCTGATAGAGCAGCAAAATTGTTATAAATCTTCTTAGAATTCCTTGCAATGAATTCTGATATAATATATTGTAGACAAGCCATATATCACCTGAAGAGGATTCCAGCCAATGAGCTGGTGTCGGATCAGGGGTGCCAGAAGTTTTGGGATGCACAGGCCAATGTAGGCATTACTATAAGAGTCCTGAAAGGAGACACGCCACTCATCAAATCTGGAGAGGATTTTTTTCACATCCCAGAAGTCTGTTTGAACATCTGCAAACACTTCCTGTGCCTTTTTCAGTAGATCATCTGAAATTGAATCAAAGTTATAGATGCACTTATGGCCCTGAACCACAAAACCAGTCATAAGTAGCACAGGTATATTTGTAGCAATAGCCAACAATACTGTATGGGTCAAAATGATCGATTGTTCTTTTATGCCAAAAATCATTAGGATATTAAGTAAAGATCATGTTCCGTAAAGACATTTTGTAAATTTCGTACTGTAAATATCTCAAAACTTAATTTTTGATTAATAATATGCAATGCTAAGAACTACATTTGGACAACTATAAAGGCGATTTTCTCAATATTTTTTATTTTTTTCAGATACTTGTATCTCAGCCAAATATTGTCCTATTCTATCCTGTCCTATCAATTAAAAGCTTATTTATTTAGCTTTCAGATGATGTATAAATCTTACATTTAAAAAAAATTGACCCTTATGACTGGTTTTGTGGTCCAGGGTCACATATGGATTCTAAACACAACCGTTACGCAGTTTTGTATTCTCATGACACTGTTTAAAAATAATTTCTGATTCCGTGAAACTTCTCACACCTTTTTTACTTTGTAGCTCTGCCTGCTGTTCAGCCGTTGGTTCCAAGTCACACGGTACACACACAATGTCTTCAGACAAGCTAGGACATGAAAAAGCATAGGGAATTGAATAACTGATGATAAATGACTTTGACAGCTGTAATTTACAGATTATAAGCATCTCAGAAAGCCTCCAAAAGCTGCAATCTATAGAGTTTCATAATGTCAGGCTTAGTGTTTCTAGGATTCACAGCAATAACAGTCAGTAATGGTGAAAGTGCAAACATAATAATCCATAATAATCACCTCTGCCAAGTTAGGTTAGAGCCTCCGGTTGTGTCACCATTACTGTGTGAATCTGTGTTATCTATAAGACAGCCATAAACACAATATTATATGAATGAATGTGCATTCAGTCCTTTGATAGATGGAAGTTATGATCATTATAATCATATGAGAGGGCATAATATGTGAAGCAGTCCTTTACAAAATTCTACATACTAAAAGGCAGTACATCTTACAGGTTAACTTCTGAATCCGTGTGGACTCCTCCTGTAGTGCTTCTCTTCTCTGACTCACCAGCGCCTCTGCCTGGTCAATATAGAGACTGTGCATGTCCAGCTCAACAGAGTTTATTAAAGCCATCTGAAAAATAAAGCATACCACCAATACTTTATGAACTGAATACAGGTATACTAAATTATGTACATGGTTAATTTAGCAAAAATGAACCTTCTCAGACAGGCATTCCAGTAGGTTCCGTGAGAATATATTCATGGTACGGTAGAACCGGAGCTGCTCATCTGCAGCATGGTTTTCAAGGCTCTCCAGTGAGCTTTTAGCCATTTCCATATCCAGTTGCATCCTCCTTAGCTCTGCCTCCCGTGCTCTGTGCACCTCCCTCAGTGAATCTAATCTGGAGCAAAACATTTTTTATTTGTTAATATATATATATATATAATATAATACAATATAACAATAATTATTTTTTTTTATATTTTTAGGGCTGTCAAACGATTAATCGCATACAAAAATAAAAGTTTGAGTTTGCCTAATATATGTGTGTACACTGTAATTATAATGTATATATAATATATATAATATTTTGCTGCTTAAAATATAAATATTTTTTGTGTTAATCCTTTTTTTTTAGGATTTTTTGATCAACTGAAAGTTCAAAAGAACAGCATTTTTTAATATAATTATTTTGTAACATTGTAAATGTATTTATTGTCACTTTTGATCAGTTGAATGCATCCTTGTTGTGTACATGTAATTTCTTAAAATAATTTTTTAATAATAAATAATATGTAAAATTAGAATTATATGATCAAGGTAAAACCACTAATCTTTTGAACAGTTATTTAATTACAAAAAAGTATAAAACAAATGCATTTCTGCAGCTTACTTTGAAATGATTCTCTTCTTAATGACATCAATACTGACTGGTGGAAGTGTTTCAGGGATGCCCATTTTCTTCTGTCGGGCTGGTCTAGGAGCCTGATATTCCTTCTGAGAATACAAGGAAAGGTCCTTGAAACACTATGGAAGCAGTGTGTAATAGAAACCAAGTTAAAGATATTATATACAATCCAGAATGGCTCAGGAAGATTAACTGAGCCTTCATGTCACAGTGGACTCACTTGGTGTCTTTTGACTCCTTTTCCAATCTGCTGCTCCTCCCACATCTGCTGGTCTTCCTCCTCCTGGCTATCAGAAAAGCTCTCATCACTATCACTCCCTACAAAAAACAAACACAGAACATACAGTCATCTTTCTATCAACTACTGTCTATGCAGGGTCAGAAAGCTCTCGGATTTCTTAAAAAATAATTTGTATTCTGAAGATGAACGAAGGTCTAACTGTTTTGGAATGACATGAGGGTGAGTAATTAATGACAGATTTAACATTTTTGGGTGAACTATCCCTTTCATATACACAAGGAGCATCACAGATTCTCACCCATCTTCTCAGCCATTCGCTCTCTTAGAGTCTTGGGTTTGGGTGCAAACTCGATTCTGCGCTCATGATCGTCCAGCTCATTGTCACTGTTTTGTTCTCCATTGCTCAGATCTTCTTCCTGTAGGCTTCCAGGAGTGCGAGGTGAATCCAGCGAGATGTAATCTTGCTGGGCTCTGGCTTGTCTCCTTTTCTCTTTGGCAGCACGAATCTTTCTAGCATCAGGAATGACGACTGCAGCATTGGACACAAAAAATGACGTTAACAACCAGACTTGAGTGTTAGTGAGGAAATAATGACAATTTCCATACTTAGGTGAACTACTGCTTTAACACTCAGGTGGTCTTCACTAATTTTTATGAAAGCCCTTTTCTGCTACTGAATAAAAAAATTAAAAAAAAGGTAATTGCGATTTTTGTTTATCTCACAATTCAGATTTTTCTTTTTTTTTTTTTAAATCACGCAATTCTGAGAAAAAAAAAAAAAAAAAAAAAAGAATTGTGAGTTTGTCATGCAATTCTGACTTTATAACTCGCAATTGTGAGTTTACATCTCGTAAATTCTGACTTTTTTTCTCAGAATTGCGAGATATAAACTTGCAATTCTGAGAAATTAAGTGCATGATATAAACTTGCAATTGCAAGTTATAAATTCAGAATTGCATGACAAACTCACAATTCACAATTTTTTTTTTCCCCACAGAATATATAAACTCACATTTGTGAGTTATAAACTCAAAATTGCAAGACATAAGCTTGCAGTTCTGAGAAATAAATTCAAAATTTTGGGAACTAAAGTCAATTGTGAGATATCAATAATAATTCTGACTTTTTTTTCTGAGAATTTTGAGTTTATATTGCTCAAATGTGTCTTTTTTTCTCTCAGAATTATAAGTTGTAATTCTGAAAACATCAGTCTTTTTTCCCCTCAGAATTGGACTTTATAACTGGCAATTCTGAGAAAAACAGTCAGAATTGTGAGCGTTTATTATGCAATAGTAAGAAATTTCAGAATTGCGAGTTTGTATCTTGCAATTCTGACTTTATTTCTCAGAATTGCACATTTATATCTCAGAATTCTAAGAAAAAAAAAAATCAGAATTTTAAGTTTTGTATCATGCAATTCTGAGGGGAAAAAAAGTCATAATTGTGAGATAAAAATTGCAATAACATTTTTTTATTCAGTGGTGGAAACGGGCTTCCACACATTGTAGAAAAATCTAACGTTATGAAATTTATACATCAGAAAAACAGAAAAGTTGGTGACTTTTGTGATTCTTGCTATTTGAACATGGAAAATTCAGTAGAAAAGGCTACATAAAAATGATTAGCACAGGAGAAAAATGGGAAATATGAAAATACAGAGCAATTTTGGGGGTACACAGCCTCATGGATATAAACCATATGTATATAATTAACTGAAAATAATAGGAATGTTCTAATATTTGCATTATTTTTCAAAGAAACAAATGGTGCATAATTATTAGAGGTGAATATGCTCTAATAGCATGAAGTCCCCTCAAAATACAACATATTAAAGAATATTATTGAAACAAATATTAAATATTGAAACTTAATATTACAAGTGTGACCCCTAAGTGACGAACTCCAGAGGGTTATTGGTTGCTGAAAGGCAAATGATGTAGTCACACCTCTTTGTGGTTTTGAAGAACCAGATGAACTTGACATGGTAGAAGAGCTTCCATCATCGCTGTCAGGAGGAATGTCTTCAACCGAGGCATCAGAATCACTGTCAGACTGCACACTGACATCCCTATTACTCTTCTTAACTGAAAACAAATTCAGTGTTATTGATCATAACGGTAAATGACAGAGGAAAAGCTTGAATCTATAGACCTATACAGTTATTCCAGTTAGTGTAAAACAAGAGGCACACCTTGAAAGCTTGGTAACGGTGCAGGAGAACCTTCTTTTTTCCGCGCTTGGAACACAACTTCTCTGTTGACTGAACGTTTCACTGTAAAACTTTCCTCGGTAGCTATAAGAAGCAAGTTCCTTCGTTAAAACCACTCTATTTAGTCCTTACGAGAGGTTATAATTAAATACTCACCGTCTTTTTCATCAACAAAGCTGAGTGTATTGCTCTTTGACTGCTGTTTTGAGTCTTTGGACTGGAGTGAAGTGATTGAGGGCTCCTCAGCATCACTGGAGTCAGACTCACGAGTCTTTGAACTGACGTTAACGTTACTTGAATTCCCTTTTCGCGGCAAATCTGCTTTTGAATCTGCTTTCTCGGTTTCCTTTCCGCCGAGCTTTTCGTTCTCATCTTCATCACTGGATTCGTTTTTTCTCTGCCTGAAATTTCTGCGTGGCTTTTTATTAAACATTTTAAATTCAAACCAGTGTGAACATGAAATCGACGACTCGCAGTGACGTATTTTGTACTTCCTGGTCGTCGTTCGAAAGCATTTCATAATAAAAGTCCTGCACCTGAATAACGAAATCAAGTGTATATAATTTATTGCGAGATGTAGTTGTGGCAGAATCTTCAAATGAACATGTTAAATGTATCCAAACTGAATTTTATCGGCTTTATTGGCTTTAAGTAAATGCAGTTCTTTTTTATTTTACATTATATTGTTTAATATAAGCTTCTGTACAATCTTAGTGTTTGCTTTACTTTTTATTCCAAGTAAATAAATGACGTAAATTACTATCACAACCACCTGAGGGTGCAATCCACCTTTCTCTTCCTGTAAGAGCAAGCGTGGCCATTTGTACATTTTATGGGTGTGACTTCCGGTCTTATCCAAGTCCAGCTATTTTTAGCTGTTTAAAAATGCTTGTTTTGCTGTTTGATGTTGCAAATTGTTGTCTTACCATATCATTTTAATTTATGTTCTTAATTATAAACACAATGGTTTGTAGTGCAAACAGTTTTAACATTTACTGCACATTATTTTTCTCATTATTTTCCTATACTTACTGACATGTTGAAGAAAAAGGTGGATAGCATGTTTGAAAATTACTACGTGAGATATAATGTCTTCATACTAACAATTCTGTAGTCATTTCTAGTGTAATATTTGGGTAAAAGTTAGGAGTAAATAAACTGGGAATTACCATTTCCAAGCTTATTTATTTTTAGTAAAAATTAAAATAATAATAGGGTTGTCACGTTATATGGGGTGCTGTTAGGCATTTATTAAAAAAAAATATTAAAAAACTTAAAATGTGAAAAGTAAAATTTAAGATAGGGTGACCAGTTCAAATTCAAGACCGCCCATTTGGGCGGGAATCCGTCCAATCTGGCAACACTGTGTCATGGTGTTGAGTATTTCACATAAATACAGTCGGTTATGGCTTAAGTGAAAACCAGATATGTGTTAGTATATTAAATCCAAGCATTCGGTCTCTCATTAATGTTAATCAAACAATAAACACACATTTATAACTAATTTAATTATTCTCAAATATGCTTGACAAGTTCCAAGAACACAGATGAGTTCAAATCTTCCTGCCTTTTGCGAGAGACCCAAGCCTGGTTCTTCTGTACAACTTTCCAAAGTTATTTCCATCATTAAAATAAAAACACAAGACAGCAAATTGGTTTATAAAATGTAATTAAGCATGTTACATAACATACATAGGGCATAAAACATTTTCACAAGGCTTTTGTGAGACTAAAATTCATGGGAAATTAAAAAAGAGAGAAAAATAAAATCAAAAATCACATACACAATAGAATAAAAGACAAAAAAGAAACAAAACATGTAATAGTGGTCCAATCTATAATGACACTCTCTGGACAACCACACACCTGTGCACAACGCAATGAAAAGTACTGAACAGAACTTTAATATTGGCAACATGGCAATTGATTTCCATTCCAGTGTTCTGGACATAAACAGGCAATGCTATTTGCCAACAACACAAATTCACCACTAGCGGTCAGAATCAAGATGCTCGTTCCTGTTTCTATCGTTCGTAACATGCGTTATGTGAAACAAATTTCTAGAGTGGGTTGTTTATACGTGACCACCAAAACCATATTACCAAAGTGTGCCACAGATTGTGTCAGAATTGGTTTGCATGCTAGTGGGGTACTGCTAACCGAACAGTTTCACTTTTAACATAGCATTACTAAACAAATCAAATCAAATCTGCCCTAAGTCATCTTACAAATGGTTTGAATTTCTATGGATGATTTGGATTTCTGTAAAATCAAAGCAAAGGGATCACTAAACAGGCCAAAATCAAGTGAAAAACAGTAAATATATTAATCAACCGTTTAGAAACTGAGGAGAGTCGGATACTACATACCACTGCAGATGCTAATATTTCCGAGTAAAATCTGAAACGCAGTTTGAAATGTACGCCATTTTAACAAGTCTTTTTTATTTTTTATTTCCATATTGAACTATCTAAAGCGTGACTGGCCACTGGTTTCAGTGGAAGTGCACAACCCGTGGTAGTGCTGAGGTGAAACAGGTAAGAGTGTTAAAGTACAAGATACAGTAGGTGTATACGGTTATCTAAATGCTTTTAATATCCCTGCAATTACTTTTTAGTCTCAGACTTACCTGTGATGAAATGCATGTCCTTATTTTTAATTTATTCATTAATTTATTTTCCATTAACTATTACTTTAAGATTATGTTTGTATAAAATGACACTAGTCATAACTTTTCTACAGCAGAAACTGCACATAATGGAAGGCCAAGACAAACAAACTAAGGAACAGGGTTTCTCCCCAAATATCGTTCTTTTCTTGTCCAAAAGCTGCACTGTGAAAAGACTAAATGATTTTTCGTTTTCTTTTTTCATAAACAGCTCTTCATTAATCATGGGTTTGATCTTTACTGGAGGAATTCTGACATGGAGTGATAAGGAATGGAGATGTGTAAAAAGGTCATTTTCTTTGTTGAAGGAGCGCGTGGTCTAGTTCTCTCCTCCCTCGCCTCCTTCTCCCTCGTCTGGTGCGTTGTCGGATGTCCATAACTGATGGAAGAGGAAAATATGACATGGTCAGAATACATTCTGTATTATTTTAAATTAGTTATAAACATTTATAATTTTAATAATTTTTTTTAGCCTTTATTTTTATATTTTCAGGATTTTTTTTAATGTCTAAATGTCCATTTTCTTCTTGATCAGGGTTCGTACACATACTGTAAATGAAATTCCAGGACTTTTAAGGACTACTTTTTTGATTTTCAGAGACTTCAATCAGAGATCTCACTTATCAAACAATGTCTTCTAAAAAAAGATAAATAGATAAATAAAAATATGCTAATAAAATGTCACGCAAAGTACATCTAAATTAAATGATTCACGAAACTGTTCCAAAATTCCGATCTAAATCAAATGATTCGCAATCCATGCTCCGAAATTCCGATCTGAAGCTAAATATTTACAAACCTGCTCCAAAACCTCAGTCTAAAACAATTGATTCGCGATCCACACTCCGAAGTACCCAACCTCAAACAAAAGATTTACAAACCCACTCCGAAGTTTCGATCTGAAGCAAAAGATTCACAAACCCACTCCGAAGTTCTGACCTAAATCAAATGACTTATGAACACGCTCCGAAAATCGCAATCTAAATCAAAAGATTCACGCTCCGACGTTCCGATCTGAAGCAAAAGATTCACGAACTCGCTAGTAAATTCCGATCTTATTCAAATTATTCGCAATTCACTCTCTGAAGTTCTGATCTGAATCAAAAGATTCAAGAATTCGCTTTGAAGTTCCAATCTAAATCAAAAGTCTCACAAATCCTGTTCTAAATCCATGCTCCAAAGTTCTGATCTGAAGCAAAAGATTCACAAACTTGCACCAAAATCCTGATCTGAATCAAATGATTCACGATCTGCGCTCCAAAGTTCCGATCTGAAGCAAAAGATTCACAAACCTTCTCCGAAGTTCCGCTCTAAATCAAATAACTCGCGAACCCGCTCCGAAATCCCGATCTAAATCAAATGATTCACGATTCGTCACCCACGCTCCGAAGGCCTAATCTAAATAAAGATTCAAACCATCATTTCAGATCAGGACTGGGAGCATGGATCACAAATCATTTATTTGTGGACTGATTTATGAACCCGCTCCGAAGTCCTGATCTGAATCAAATGATTCGCGATATGCAATCCAATTGGAACGCATTGAAACAGTGAATCATTTGGCGACGCAATGATTAAACTAATTCGGAGGTTCAAAAAGTTCTGTGCTTTTTAAAATCATTAAAAGTGATTAATTCTAAAATGAATGGCTCTTTTAATTTAATCTGGTTTTTGCTAGTGAATCGCTTTAAATGAATTATCGAATTTACAAGTTTGAATCAATCGGAGCGGTTCCAGCGTAAATAACTCATTTAATTGATTTGGTTCATCTGTTCCTCTTTTCGCATTTTCAGTCATGTTAACATGACATTGTCAGTACTACTACTGGCTTAGCTTGCTAGTTTTATGACATTAACGGAAATAAGTAGAAAAAAGTGTGATGTGTTTTGAAATTGCGTGAACTTTGCGTGAAAAGATGTGTGCTTATTGAAAAAATTAAACACTTATTTCATAGATACACTGCATTTCAATAATTCAAGCACTTTTCAAGTACCTTTTCAGGAATGTTGCTATTTTCAAGTGTTTTGCAGCCATTAAATTTCAAAAAGTCAAATTCAAGCACTTTAAGCACCTTGTACGAACCCTGTCTTGACTGATCTCTTAAATTGCATTTCTGTTTTTACGGTACATCACATCACATATCAAACCGTAACTGGTAATGTTTGCCCTCAAAAACTGAATCACTTGTGAGAAGATGAGTTTTCTCTGCCGTTACTTACTGTGAGGTTGTCTCTCAGTAGCTGCATGATAAGAGTGCTGTCTTTGTAAGACTCTTCATTCAGCGTATCAAGCTCTGCTATGGCCTCATCAAATGCCTAAATTTGTACAAAGACACATTCTTAAAAACATGAAAGTTTCTATCATAAAATGAAATATATACTGCAGGCATGGTCATTTAAAAAGTACCTGTTTAGCAAGGGCGCAGGCCTTTTCTGGAGAGTTAAGGATCTCGTAGAAAAAGACAGAAAAGTTTAGGGCCAGACCCAGACGTATGGGGTGTGTGGGCTGCATCTCTGTCTTGCTTATATCGAATGCTTTCTGATAAGCATCCTGAGAGTTGTCTATGGTTGCTGTAAAAAAAAAAACAAAAAACAAAAAAAAAAAGACTTGGTTAGGCTCACAATCATGTCAAAGAAACACTCAAAAATATTGTCAGGTCAGTGCTAAATTGACTAAATCTTACATTCATAGCTGCACATGCATTTGAATCATATTTTGCATCTTCATGAGCAAAATTTTGATTACAATGAATTTTCCCTTATAATTGCTACCTTTTATAAAATATTAAAACAATGTATTTTTAGTAAAAATAAAAATCTAGTTTACTTGTATGAAATATAAATATTTTTATGCAATTATTATACATTTTTAAAAGTATACATTTTAAAAACGTACACAAATAAAATGCCAATAATAATTAAATAAAAAAACTAAAAGAAAATTAAAAGGAAATATAAAAAAAAAAAAAAAAAAAAAAAAAAAATACTACTGCTACAAAATTGTAACTATGATGAATTTTCCTTTATAATTGCTACCTTTTATAACAAATTAAAATAATGTATTTTTAGTAAAAATAAAAAATATACATATAAATACTACTATAAATATATTTTACTTGGATGAATTATTATAAATATTCTTGTGCAATTATCATACATGAACAGTTAAAATAAATATTACATTAAAAAATAATTCTAATAAATACTTCTATTAAAATTATAAACTTTACTTGCACAAAACTGCAATTATGATGAATTTTGCTTTATAATTGCTACCTTTTATAACAAATTAAAACAATCGATTTTAGTAAAAATTAAAATATAAATAAATACTACTATAAATATGAATATTTTACTTTTAATTATTATACATTTAAAAAAAAATTAACTTACCCAAATTAATTTGCTAATAATAAGAAGATATAAAATAACTATAAATATAAAATGTAAAAAAAAAAAAAAAAGTAATACTAGAAATATTGTAAATGTTTCAAAATGTTTTTTAATTTGTTTTTATTGTGTATGTTTTTTTTTGTGGTGGGGGCAGTGAAAATGTTGGCAGCAGTAAAAAATCCTTACTGTTGAGGCTTACAAAGCTACAAAAAGAAACTACTAAAACTAGGTCATCTTAAAAATCTAAATATGAAATTGCTAATATGAGCCAAGAAGAAAGTTTATTGCTGAGAATGAGTATCTGTATTGAGCAGATAATGATCAGCCTATACTCAGACACGAGACAAACTTCCCCTTGTTTAGATGTTTCCAGTTACATCATACCCAGGAAAGTCCAGTCCTACATTTTACGGAAATATTTGTAAAACCCACAAAACCAGCAGCCAGGCATTCTTACATCTCTTATCGTCTCCTGAGGCGACTTCAGCAAGGTATCTGTAGTAGTCGCCCTTCATCTTCAGGTAGAAGACTTTGCTCTCAGGATTTGAGGAATTCTGGATTAAATATTTGTTCAGCAGCTCCTGTAAAAGAAGAATAACAGAAAGAAATTTAACGGTGGGAAAGCTTGAAATCCACATTTAGACACTTTCTACTTTCTCTGTGCCCCTATGCAAACTGCCAGGTGAATCTTAAATACAGACTAAATATCAGCTCATCCTCCTGTTAGTGCTGCTCCCATACCGACTTGAAGCAGTTTTAAAGGATTTCCCTCCTTCATTTTAGTCCAGGATTAATCTTAATCTCCGTCTCAGAGACTAGCCCCTATCTGAAGCACTTCATCTCTGCATCCGTCTAAGACTGCTTCAGCAATAATCTGTTTCAGTGAAAGCAACAGCTTTAAGGCACAGGCAAATACCAGATTAACCACAACACCAAGGATGAGACAGATTACCACAGAAAGGCCAACACAACATCATGAGGTAAAAGCCACTCCTTACCACACCATGGTAAGATCAGGTCAGAAAAAGCATTTAATATTTCTCTCCATCCTCCTACACTTCACAACATTCTGCTTTTGTGCCTCGCAAACACCGTTACAACAGAAACCATTAGGAAACACGTCAGCTCAGGTTTGCTCAAAATCTAGAATAGTCCAACATTTCATTGCTCTCTCAGTGATTAAAGGGACAGTTCACCCAAAAATAAAAACTGTCAACATTTACTCACCCTGAATGACTTACTTTATTCTGTGGAACATAATATGTGTTTGGTCTTACAATGAAAGTCAACTGAGTTTTTCAAAACAACTCCTTTGTGTTCCACAGAAGAAAATGTCATACAGGTTTCAATCGACACTAATAAACGAGTAAATGACAAAAATTCCCTTTAAGAAAGGCCTGTAAATAATGTATTTGGCTTGAGGATTATAGACTGCACCGGGAAGCTTCAATACAGACAAAACCAAAAGCGTTAGAAACGTTCTTAGGCATAAGGGCCTGTTTCTTCTTGCTCGTCTGAGTAGAAAGGCCTGCCAGAGCATTTTTTTCATTCTTCACACTTGTCAAGGATTCTCAGCACTGAGATGCCAGTCATTGATGACCAATCCAGAGAAACAAGGTCAGTGCTATTCCAGCATCCCATGTCTGACCTAAAAATGTAGAAGCTTCTGAGAAGACTAAAAGCAGACGTAAAAAAAAAAAAAAGCACACAACTGAACATCCATACCCAAAATCTCATCAACAATCTTTGTGTTAGGCCTAATTTACATGGAGGGTCATCTAAAAAAAAAAAAAAAAAAAAAAAAACACTTATTCAACAAATACTTTTAAATTTATCAAAAGTGACAGAAAAGACTTTTACACTTGTTACAAAAGATTTAATTTCAAATATTGTTCTTTTGAACTTTCTATTTAAAGAATCCTGAATTCTCAGATCCTGAGAATAAAATCTTCACGGTTTTAAAAATTTAGCAGCACAACTGTGACTTTCAATAGCTATAATAAGAAATGTTTCATCACATCAGCACATTAGAATTATTTCTGATGGATCATGTGACACAGAAGACTGGAGTAATGCCTGCTGATTCAGCTTTGCCAACAAAGGAATAAATAACATTTTAAACTAGATTTTTTATATTTTATTAACTGTATTTTGAGGCTTGCTGAACATTAAAGACTTAAAAACAACAAAAAAACAGGTCCCACTTTTTATTAGGTGGCCTTAACTACTATGTATTTACATTTGATAAAATGTGTACATACATGTTTTTTTACATTGTACTTATATTTTTAAAAACACCTGCATGTAATTACATCTGTAATTAATTTCTGTAATTACATTTATAACTGCATCCCTTAAACCTTAACCCACCATTAAACTAACCCATACCACCAAACCTGTCTCTAACCTTACCCGTATCCTACCTCAATAGCAGCAAAAGTATTTTGCAATACAATATGAACACAATAAGTACATTGATTGTACTTATGTATTTATCCAAGTACATATTAGTTAAGGCCACCTAATATAAATGGACCAAAAAAATCTTATTGACCACAAACTTTCGAAATGTAACATATACTAAGGATGGCTGACTAGTCTTCCAACAACTGACTGGGTTAAAAGTGAGGTTAACTACTGTTTAAGCTTTAATATTTTTAGGAGAGATTAACTAATTGGAATTTTCTTGAACAATTCCGATTTCATATTTTTTTTGAGTGACCTGCCAATACAGATTTTTGCCGATTCCGATATTCAAAGAACTATAATTGACAGCATATACCAATAAATAAATAAATAAATAAATAAAAATCTATCTTTTATTTTTTTTTTTTTCAATGCAAAAAAAAATATTTACACAAAAAAAATTATTAAACATTGCAATTCCCCCAATCTGGATTAAGTAACAGATATTCTCTATAAATGCATTTACACTGCAAAATTTAAAATGCATAAATAATTTATAAGATTAATGTTTTAAATATTTTTTAAACATACAAATAAGAAATGCTGGGGGGGAAATGCAATGCTATTTTTAAATATGAAACCAAACCACCAGTGGGTGGCAGAAAATGACTGTTTTAAATGAGTGAACCATTTTGTCTTTCATTCAACCAATTGGTTCAAACGGCAGAATCAAAAGACGCAACTGTCTGTCTTTATGAATGGGTTTCTGAATCACTGACTCACCTGATTCGTTCAAAAATCTGGATTCATTCAGTAACTAACACAGCTGTGTTGCTCAGACACACGCAGCAGTTCTGCTGTGGCTTTTATTGGAACTATTTCCGTCAACGAAATTGAGCAAAAACATTCAATACTGCATCTAAAATGGAAGTCAATTTTTTTTTAAAGATTTATTTTTGGCCTTTATTATGATAGGACAGTTCATAGCTTACAGGAAGCAAAGTCGGAGAGAGAGAAGAAGGGTCAGGATTGGGAAATTTCCTTGAGTCGGGATTCGAACTCGGGACACCCGTAGCGAAATGGCGCCGTATGTTAGCGCGCTGCCCACAAGGCTATCGGTGCAGACTAAGTCACTTCATTTTAACTTCCTGTTTATTGAACTACTATTGTATAAAGTCAGTGTCAGATTGCATATTCGTGTTTACATTCATGGAAACGGTCACCGGTCCAGGCCGATCAAGTGGAAAATTTTTAATAATATTTAGTGTTTAGTGGTGGTGAGGGGAGGAAATTAAATAAATCACTTCTCAGTGAGGGTTTAGTGTGCAAACAGTAACTTCTGTACATTCTAGAAGCTAAAACAGTTTCTGAGACATTCTGTTTCTAAATTCATCCCAGTTACTTTGAACGTGTTTCTTTTGTGACAAATCCGCCACATTAAACAATAAATTTCAAGATAATTACTCTCTTTTTAGTTGTTGATCACGAACCCACATAGGCGCATATCTTTATGCATTCCCCTGATGTTCAACGAATATAAATCAATGATAAATGCTGGAAAGACCTGGCGCTTGTTCAGTTGAGTTTAGTCCTCCCTACTGAGAGTATGAGAGCTGGCAGCATGTGGCAGGCTGTCTGGACAGGTGGGGGTGTGGAACAACCTTGATCCCAGAGCAGATTCAACAGTGAGATGAGTCACAGACACACCCTCAGCCATCACAGACGAGCTGGGAAATCAAGCTGGAGTTCTCGCTAAAGCCGTGCACAGAAACGGCCATGACTCACTGCACAAACACAGTTCGGCACTTACATGGGTATAGACTGGACTACAGCAAAACCACTGATAACAGCCCCAGAAGCACTTACTGGAAGTCTAAGTAGAAACTGATAAAAAAAAAAAAAATCAATAAATATATTCATGTTATAGCAGATAATTGATAAATGGCCAAAGTTGGCATTAAACAGAAATTCACCCATCTATTTTCTAACTGCTGTGAATGTTTGATCCATGTATGTTAGGATTTCTTTATTAAGATGTTGATAATTGTTAAATCACAGTTTTCTGTCACTACTTTAGTTACATCACAACTTTAATATTCTGTCTATTTTAATATTTTGTCTAAATAAATTAAAATGAAACACTAAAAGCAATTATTTTAAATGCTCCAAGTGGATATGGCAGCACATTATGTACATTAAGAAAAAATGGATATTAACTTTTTGCTAAAAAGATTTGCTAAAGATTACTTTTAAATTAGTAGTAGTTTAAAGATTAAAAACACTAACAGTGTTAGATGTGTAAAAATAGAGGAAATGTCCAAATAATATCCAATAATCAAACAATACTGATCATTTTTATCCAATATTTGATCCACTAAATGGTATTATACATGTATAAACCACCCATCAAAAAAAAAAATATATATTATATATATATTCATAAAACATGGTCTAATAGCAATGAATTACAGTCTTCTCTATGAATAGACCACAATAAGAGCTTCATGCTACCATTTCAGCTCTTTCTGTGAAAAAAATAAACCACCGCTTCCATTTTTGGAACAAACCTCCTTCAGGCAACATTAAACATTATTGCATTTATTTAAAGAAACAAAGTGTCTGAGTGCATAAGGCTAAATTATTCCACCAGTACCACAAGCTTTGAGAATGAGGAACTGCATAGCTCCCGATTACCCAGCAGGCTTTCGGAAAGCATTACTAAACCGCACCTGAATGCACCTTCACACCCACCCACTGCTGAACTTTGATCATCTCATCGCAGTCAGGGCCATGATTTGATTATATAAACAAACACTTCCTTCTGTGGGAAGTGTCTTAACAGGAAACACTTCTCTTTTTACATCACAGCAATTAGATCAAGGTAGGTTTGCTTTACAAAAAGGTATTAAATACAAACTGCACGACTTCTAATTGGACTCATGACTACATATTCGAGATATAAAAATAATGAGCCGGTGACTGTCCTTGTGCAAGACTGTGCATGCTCCCCTTAATATAGACACCCTCGTCTCCAGCGAGAGCCAAAACTGGGCTGCTGTTCCATCAGAAAAGAGGACATATTCTCTACCATGTTATGTGTAATGAAAACATGTGGTGAACAAATACTCATTTGATACGTGGTCAAATCATAGCTGTGCTTATATTCAAAACTACACTCCTGTTTGTGATTAAATCAGCAAAGACCACTCAGATGTAGACATTTAAAATTGTACATATTTAAAAAAAAATAAACAAACTAAAAATGTGCATACCTCAGCAATGAGATTCTTGTAGTATTTTCAGAATGATTTGGATTCATCTTTATTACTAACTAGGGTTGCACTATTTGGGGGAAATATTTAATTGTGATTTTTCAAATGAAATTTGTCATTGTGTTTAAAAAAAAAAAAAAATCTCATTTTACAGTTTAGTGTGGCACAATATAACAAAAAAAATGTGGTTACATATGCATATAAAATAATGAAAATTATTATAAAATAAATATATTTAAAAAATAAATAATTGTATATTTTTAAAAAAATTTAAACCATCAAGCCGTTATTTTGGCAAAACACTACAAGAAGCCCTTGAAGCCTCTCTTTTGTTGTACAAGCACTTGCCAAACATGATTTGAGAAGATGGCACACTGCGTTCCCAAATGCACAAAATAAAGTGATCTAAACACAGATGATTTTGTAGCTGAAAACACCAGCTCATGAGCTGCTTGTGTGTAAATGAACACAGTGCTACGCTTCACTCTAAAACATGCAAAGCATGCATTTAATTAATTAACTGATAAGTCGAACTAAACCATATCACAGTTTTGGTTTTGTTTCAATTACCTGCGTTGTTCTGTTATTAATTAACGGTGTTTTCTTTCTTCCTGTTCATCCATTGCAATTACAAATTATCAGATCTAAAAATACATCTCTATTCTTTTACATTGCGTATGTGTATACTCACCAACACATCATTGCAGATATCCCGCAGTTCAGACTCCACTTTCTGCCGGTATTCCTTCACCATCTGCAGTTTCTTGTCGTTTCCTTCAGTCTTCTGCTCGATGCTGGAGATGACCCTCCAGGCAGACCTCCGGGCGCCTACCACATTCTTATAGGCGACAGACAGCAGGTTTCTCTCCTCGTTAGACAGCTCGGACCCGGCTTCGGTCACCGACTTCATACAGCATGCCATATCATCATAGCGCTCGGCCTGCTCGGCCAGCTTCGCCTTCTGGATGAGCTCTGTTCTGTCCATCCTGCTGCTTTTCTTTAAGTCTGTGAGTGTTTCTAGCTCTGTGGGACACTCAACCGATCAATGGAGGGGAATGAACCGCTGCTTAATCCCTAGAGAGGCTGAGGTGGAAAGATAATGACAGTCAGACTCCATATATTGATTAGAAAATAGCAGTCACGAGTCATTTATGTGAATGAATCATTCTGCTCACTACCATACATTGACGACTCTCCCCTTTGAAGTGTGTGAAACAAAAAGCATTTGAATACAAGTTAAGGAGCACTCAAAAAAACACAATTTACAAGTCAATGTTTTGAATCTAAACTAGAGGATCTCTAACGGTGAACTAAGATCTCACTCTTAAATGAACAGAACCGGTTAACAGAATGATTCAATGAATCGTTCACATCAAAAGACAAATTTGTCGCCACCTACTGGCGTAACGATTCGACAGCGAATCAGTGAACAAATCTTTTTGGTGAACGATTCGAACGATTCGATTCACTGAAATGACTCCAAATCCCCACCGCCGTTAAATAAGCCCTTCCGTGTCAATCTTACACTTTCATTCTCTACACACGGACTTAAATTCGTCTTAAAAAGTAAGTAGCCTACAAAACCAACAATTTGTGGCGCGTTCTGACAGATGTTGTCTAGGTAGGTAACGATAAGTCACTAGGTTTGAAGACACGGACAAGGGTGTGTGCAGCTTAACACATCTGTGTCAGTGTGATCCGTACAGCCCTGCCCTGTTCTCAGAAATGTGCATATCTTTCAAGTAGACCCATTGTTTAACATCGTCTTCAAAACAGAAAATAGGACATTCCAGTTCAATACACCGATCACAATCACAATATGAATCAATGAACTCCAGCCTGTTTTCCGTAGCACGTTATACAAAGCGTTAATTTGACAATCTCTGAAGCCAGATATGATTACTAGTTTATATCACGAATAGCTCTACTTAGTCAAATCATAGCTAAATAACTCTTTAAAACGCATTTTAAAAAGCAATTGTAACGTTAGCGATCTGACGACCCGCCTTTAACAGCGATGGCTCTCGTCTTGTTCAATACATGTTGTTATTTTAGACAACAGCTATATAACAAACGCGCAGTCGGAGAAAAGTGTCCCAAATAAAAGGTAAATACATGTTTACTACATTGCAATAAGCAAACAACCCTTTTTTCCTGATCGATATGGACGCAGTTTGGCAGCCCCTCCTGCCTTTCAACCGAGCAGCGCGGTTACACCGATTACGCCGTCCATTGAAACAGTATAAACTGTATATAACAATATAAGCTTGTATAATAAATAACCATAAAACTTCAAAGCTAAAATATATTAGATTGCATCTCACCTCTCGATCAATGGTTGACTCCACCGGATTGATAGCCTTTGAGCTTGGATGGTTAGGAAAAAAACGTAGTAGGGAAAGACAATCGAAAGTGTTACCGTAGGACGTCGCTAATCCCGCCTGTCAGCCAATCAGACGCCGCGCTTCCCTCCTGTCACTCGTCATACTTCAAACGATCATCCAATCGCTGATAAGCGCGGGGAATGGAGGCGGGCCGAAACGAATGCGTTCGGTTGCCCCGTAGCCTCTGACTTGTAGCCACGGGGTTTCCTCCAATTAGAGCAAGGGGGATGACGTCACTATTGCTATGGTGATCCCCCCTCCTCCTACTCATCCCCAGCATCACCATCAGCATCATGATTGGGAACTGGATGCAGCAACAGCAGATCTAGCCTACCTACTGAGACCCAAATACCATCTCTCTAATTAATCAGATTTCAGAGATAATTGCTTTGGTACTTTTAAGGGCTTGTTGAGCCTATAGGAGATGTGTTTGGGGGGTTTGCAAAAATGTACAGTGTTCAGATCTTAAATAAGAAAAGGTGATAAGTAAACATTTCTGAATATAACAATAATACGTAAACAATAAAGTAGGAGTGGCCGTTCCACTAATATAGCCATGCCTAAAGGACATCTTTATTTATTAAACTGTGACTTATTCACAATGCATCAAGTGCATTTTTGCCATTATAAATAATTTACTTCATATTTAAATAAGATTTACATAACATCTGAGGTCAGTAAGATTTTTTTCTTATTCTCACTTGATTAAAATACAGTAAGAAGAGTACAACTGTGAAATATTATTGCAATATGATACATATTTTAATATGTAATTAATTGATTTCTGTGATAGCAAAGGTGAATTTTCAGTGCATTACCCCAAACTTTTGATTAACAATGTATAATACTTTTAAAATTTGTAGAAACAAAGACATATTCATATTTAAAATAAAGCAAAAAGAAAATTATTAGCCTGACCATCCCTTGAGCCTAAAACCCAGAGAGTTCTCATTAGACAATAGACATTTTTAACTTTGTTGAAGCATGTTTTACTCTCCACAGTTTCTAACTTCCTATGAAGTAACTACATCAGACTGAGTAACTGGGTGGGGCTGGATGTATGACAAATTTTGACGTCCTAGCTTTGTCTGAACTAGTTAAAGTCATCCGTTTAAACACACTATAACTCACATAAGTGATTGTAGTTAGTAAGGCATAATATTGGTATAATTTTTTGCTGAAATGATTAAAGACTTCAGACAATCAAGGAGTAAAAGATATGGGTGATTTATCAGATATTTTGAAAAATGGGAATTTTAGCTGTACTTTAGACAACTCACACCCTACTTGGGTTTAAACCAGAAGCTCATCTATTTTGAAAGAAGCGGGATTTCAGCCTCTCACACATAGCCTGCATGGGCAAAGACCAGGCTCAGCGCATAGAGGAGAAGGCATGTTTAATCCCCTTTGAAAGTTGAGGTGCTAAACTCTAGCAGGTCATGTCATGCCCTACAGCCTTACACACACAGGTACGTCACATGAAAGTATAGTTTATTGTTATTATATTAGCCGATAGTCGCTGTGAGGATAAGTGGAAGGAAAGAATCCATGACGTGTTCCCATCCATTTACATTCTTTGTGCATTACGACGTAACTAATAAATGCTTATACGTTTCAGGACATGAACGTATATAAACTGAATCACATATGAATTACATACAAACATATATATTTTACAATTTAAAATAAATGCTTTCTATGTAAATATATTTTAAAATGTAATTTATTCCTGTGATGACAAAGCTAAATTTTCAGCAGTCATTACTCCAGTCACAAGATCTTTCAGAAATCATTCTAATATTCTAGTAATTGATGTTCAGTTATTAATAATAGTTCTTATTATTATCAATGTTGAAAACAGTTTAAAACTAACTAACATTCTGTCATCATTAACTCAGCCCCGTGTTGTTCAAAACCTGTATGAATTCGTTTTGTTGATATATAATTTGAAGAATGCTTGTAGTCGTTCACTTTCATAGTATTTTTAGTTTTCCATAGCAAATGTTTAGTTACCAACATTCTTCAAAATATCTTCTTATGTGTTTAATGGAAGTATGAGACTCATACAGGTTTTAGAACAAATTGAGGTTGCGTAAATGATAATAGAATTTTCTTTTTAGGTGAATTATCCCTTTAATATTTTTTGTAAAAAGTGTATTTTTTCTTTAGACTATAAGATATAAATAACTTTATTGTCAATTTTGAATAATTTAATGCATTAATAAACTAATAATTTCTTAATTTAAATTATATTTTGAAATATATTCAGCTAAAAAAAAGTCTTGAATAAATAAATGCAGCCTTGGTGAGCATAAGAGATTTCTTTTAAAAACATTTTTAAAAAATGTTAATTATTCCAAAAATATATATATATATATATATATATATATATACATACAATTGTGGTCAAAGATTTACAGTACATACACCTTGCAGAATCTGCAAAATGTTAATTATTTTACCAAAATAAGAGGGATCATACAAAATGCATGTTATTTTTTATTTAGTACTGACCTGAATAAGATATTTCACATAAAAGACGATTACATATAGTACACAAGAGAAATAGTTGAATTTAAAAAAAATGTACCCATTCAAAAGTTTACATACGCTTGATTCGTAATATTGTGTTGTTACCTGGATGATCCACAGCTGTATTTTTATTTTTATTTTTATTTTTTTTTAATTTGTGATAGTTGTTTATGAGTCCCTTGTTTGTCCTGAACAGTTAAACTGCCTGGAGTTCTTCAGAAAAATCTTTCAGGACTCACAAATTCTTTGGTTTTCAGCATTTTTGTTTATTTGAACCCTTTTAACTGTATGATTTTGAGATCCAACTTTTCATACTGAGGACAACTGAGGGACCCTTACGCAACTATTACAAAAGGTTCAAACGCTCACTGATGCTCCAGAAGGAAACACGATGCATTAAGAGCCTTGAGGTGAAATTTTTTTAATTTGAAGAAACAGGGTAAAATGAACTTACTTTGTCTTCTGGGAAACATGTAAGTATCTTCTATAGCTTCTGAAGGGCAATACTAAATGAAAAAATAGGATATTTAGGCAAAAAATAAAAAATGTACACATTCTGTTCAAAAGTTTTCACCCCCCAGCTCTTAGTGTTTCCTTCTGGAGCATCAGTGACCATTTACACCTTTTGTAATAGTCCTCAGTGTAAAAAGATGGATCTCAACATCATACAATCACTTTTATAAAGGGTTCAAATACTCAAAAGATTATATGTATATGTATAGATAAATATGCTGTGTTGTGAATGAAGCAGCAGCATTGGGCAGTCTGTCAGTGATAGTTCTGTCACTGTGACTCACAGGTCGTGTTCCTACGGTCACACCGCCTGAGGGGAATCAATATATGTGGCGTCAGTGTTCTGTCAGAGAGGGACAAAGACATTCGCAGACATACAACAAAGTCCTGAATATGTCTGTTGTTGTGCGTTTGGATACATGACTCTGCTCATCTATTGTTGTAGGAAATACAAACAGAAGGCTAATAAGAAAGCAGACGACAACAAGCTTTTCTGTCTATACTGATTCTTCCCTCAAAGACAAGCACATGGCGGCTGATGACTGTCCTCTGAGCCTGCAGAAGATCTATCCAGTTAAATCTAGACTGGTGTTTTAAGCCTGTTGTCTTAGAGATCCATATATATGCAACAGCAACTACATGGAGGTGTTAAAAGAGCTGTTCCACATGAAACGAACAATCCGCCCACCCATAAGCAAAAACATCAAGCTGCATGTAAAAAAACTCAAACACATGGTCAGTGTTGCACTGTCTGAATTTCTTCGTTTACATTTCTACCATTTCGCACAGTAACGACATGATCGGTTTAACTACACAAGCAGGCACTGGTTCAACGCAGTCATCCGTCTTCACTTAAATTAGATTCTGTTCTAATTACCATATGAAAAATACAATAACCTTGTCTCAGTGGATACATCAAAGCCCCTGCTGAAAGTGCTCAAACCTGGAGAACTGATTACCTTATTGCTTTCTCACTGTAAATGAGGAGACCGGGGGGATGTAGCAGTTACGTAGGTGGGTGGGCTCGGGGAGTTGTGTAGGCAATCTGATTGAATGAGACGAGGGTGTATTTGGTACTCTGCATGGCTGTGTGTGAGTGTGTAGGAGTGAAGGGGGTGTAATTGGCCCTTGGCACTCTAATTTTCTGTCCTTTCACCATTGTGATCATTGTCGGTGAGCATGTAGCGTTGGTTCCACTACTACACAGCTTTAAAACACAGCAACAAAGAGATCCTTTCTTTCCTCTTTCTTGCGTTATTTGTTAATGCTAAAGCCTATTCAGATGTACTCTATTTATTTACTTAATTTACTTTCTAATTGTGCACGATACTAATGTATACTTAAAAATTAGCATGTGCACATAATCTTTTAGCAAAATGTTTTTCCTTTTGGATGACATCACAAATCCCATTTACTTTTCAACTCCTCCTTTCCAACTAACTTGCACTATTAGTAAGCAACACCTACTTTTCACAATCTATTTGCCAGTACAGAAAAACACGTCCTGTCCTACATTTTATCTCACTGAATATTTCTGTTGCACGTAGAAAATCGTCACATTACAGATTAATGGATTACGGATTATGGATACCATATGCATTTCGTAATTCAATTTAATTTAAATAAAAGTTTATATTTAGCACAGTGTATGACACATATTGAATGAAAATTTTTTGCCAAAAACACTTAAGTAAAAGAATTATGTATTTTTAATAAAAGAATACAATTTTTTGTTTGTGTACTATACTATGAAAGCGTGTTTCCATCATGGTTTAAAAAAAATGTAATTGAAACTTTTTTTACACCATTCAGACTTTTTATTTTTTCCTGCAATTCTAACTTTAGATAGAGTTTTGAGGTATAAACTTACAACTGTGAGAAAAAAGTCAGAATTCTAAGTTTATCTCACAATTCTTTATATCTTGAAATTCTGTTTTTTTTTTTTTTTTTGTCTTAGAATTGTGAGAAAAAAATCTGAATTGTAAGATAAAAAGTCTAAATTATTAAAAAAAAATAAGTGAGGTGGGGTTAAGAATTAACTATAATAACCCCTACAAATACAACTCAAATACACTGAACACTTTATTGTAGATGTTTGTGAAATATGTTTTCTCAGTTTTGGAGGGATAAGCATTATATCATATTGCAAAATTTGTTAATAATTTACTGTAGGTTAGGGGTGGATAATTTTATCAGTTGTTTATTATTCATGCAACAATACATATTACTATTACAGACTTCATTAATAACAATTGCTATATAGATGATAACTTTGTCTAGTCCTCTTATCAATGTTTTTAGCATGACTTTGTGGAAGTTTAACTACTATACTGAATGAAATAATGGACTTCTTCATGGCATTTGTATATTTCATTTACAGTAATTCTGTAACCTACTGTAACCTACAGATCTGTGTACTAGTGTTAAATGCTACTGTTTTTGATAGCGCTGATAATGTTTCTGACAGATAACATCATGATGTTTTATTCATTTGCCTCACCTAATGTGGTATTCTGTCAGCAATAACCTGTCAGTTGGCTTTGTTTACTGTCAGTGTTGCCAGATATTGCTATGAGAACAAATAAAAACGGAAAATCAAATTAAAATTAGTTACAATCTTTTTAAATAAGATATAGATATTGCTAACCCTAAACTGCAACTTCCCAACTTTATTACGTTCCTAAAGTGACAAATTAAGTGGAAAGACAAGTCCAAAAGCGCTCATAATTGCTTGATCTGGCAACACAGCGGGAGGCTGCTCCCCCACCCTCACAGTGTTGCCAAGTCCGTGGTTTTTCTGTGGAATTGGGCTTTTAACACTGTTGCCACGGGTTGTTTTTCTTGTCGGCGGGTTAAAGTGACCTCAGTAACATAACTTTTTAGCCAATGGAATGTTAATTTTACCAGGGGGACCCCACCAAAAAAACATATAATTTTCCCCCAGAATGCGATTTTTACCAGGGGACTCCTCTCGAAATGCGATTGGGCTACTTTTGGGCTAATTTTAAGTAGCAATTGGGCAGGCTTTGTTATGAAAACCTGGTAACAATGTTTGTTCGTTTGAAGCTATGTTTGCATAAGAATCTATTTGTGTAGGTGAAATATTGCTGTTTTTAATTAAATTTACCAATCTCAGTAACTATCATATTGAGTAACACAGGCATATATGGAAGCCCGTTGCTGCCACTGAATAAAAATAAAAAAAGGTAATTCTGACTTTTTAATCTGTAAAATTTGGACTATTTTTTCCTGTAATAATGAGTTTATATCTCACAATTCTAATGTTAATGTTAACCCTTTAACTGTCACCGACCCCCTGTGGGACGCCTGTTTACTTCACCATATTACAAATAAATCCTAATCTAATCATGACAAACTAAACATCGTTGTAAAGGTCTAAGACTCCTAAATAGATATTTTACGATATTTTTGTGTCTGAAATTATGTAGGAAAAGTAATAGATTAATATATGTCAAGAGTGCCACTTAAAAAATCTACATCATAACATGAGTTCTGACCTTTGTCACAAAAGACCTTCTTCATTGCCTTTTTCGCTATCACGTTTTAGAAATCATAAGAAATTATATATCAGCTCAAAACTTAAAATCTCAAAATTCATCCTTTGAAAGGCATTTTAAAATTGCATTACCATGGAAAATGTACATCAAAATCATATTGCAAAATGTTTTCATTCACGAATTGTAAACATTTAAGTCTGGATAGTGCATTTTTATGTCTGTGTTCAAAAATGGGAGTAACAGTTAAAGGGTTAAAGCCTATTCAGATTTACTCTGTTTACTTACTTAATTTACTTTCTAATTGTGCACAATATTAATGTATACTTTATTTAAAAAAACACATAATCTTTTATCAACATGTTTTCCCACTTCTAAATAATGTTCCCTTTTGGATGACATCACATCCAACTAACTGGCTTCATGTAGTAAGCAAACCCACTTTTTTACAACCCATTTGCCAGTAAAGACAAACAAATCCTGTCCTAGATTTTTTCACACTGAATAATTCTATAAAATGTCATATTACGTCACATTACGGATTAATGGATTAGGGATAATGAACACCTGATGCATTTCATAATTCAGTTTAATTTAAATAAAAGTTTATTTTTAGTGTAGTGTATGATACATACTGAATGAAAGAGATTTGCCCAAAAAACCTAAAATAAATATCAATTTTTAATAAAATAATTATTTAAAATTTTTGTTTTGTGTACTATACTATGGAAGGTTGTTGGGACGTTTTATTTCACCATTTATACCGCAATTCTGAGTTTAGATATATTCTGTCAAAAGAAAAGTCAGAGTTGTAAGGTGTAAACTCACAACTGTGAGAAGCTTATCTCACAATCTCACAAGAGTTTATGTCTTGAAATTTTTGCTCATATTACTGTTATAATTTTATTTAATAACCATTGCTATACAGGTGATAACTTTGTCTAGTGTTCTTATGAATGTTTTTAGCATGGCTTTGTGAAAATTTGACTACTATTCTGAATGAAATAGCATAGACTTCTTCATGGCTAGTGTTTGCATATTTCATATCATTCTTTAACACTATACAATGAGGTTCATTAGTTAATATTAGTTAACTACAATAGTTAACAGGAATGAAGAATGAACAAACCTTCTACAGCATTTATTAATCTTAGTCAATGTTAATGTTAATTTCAGCATTTAGCCTACTAAGTCATTATTAAAATCACAAGTTGTGTTTTGAAATGAATAAATAGTGTAATAAATGTATTTTTCATTGTTCGTTCATGTGAGCTAATACATTAACTAATGTACACTAACCTTGTAAAATGTTACCACTATTTTTGATGGCGTTGATAATGTTTCTGACAGATAATATCATGATGTTTTTTGCGTTTGCGTTTCCGTGGGATTTTTTAAAAATGTCAGTTTAAGTGCAGGCGATCAGTGTTGCCAGATAGTACCATGAAAACAAATAATAATAAAATACATTGAAATTAGTTCAACTATTTTGTAAATAACGTAACATAAAAACATTGCTAACCCTAAACTGATTCCCACCTTATTAACTTTCTAATATGCCAAAATAGTGGAAAAGAAAAGTCCAAATCCGCTTATGATAGCTTGATCTGGCAACACATCAATCTGATCTGCGCCCACGCCTTCACTCAGATTTCTCTTAAGCCGCATTCACTCCTCTAGTCACGGATGTTGAACATTCCTGCAAAGTGTCTGAACTTATATATACATGCAGAACATCAAAATAGTCATTCAGAAAACAAATTTTATTTTTGAACATGAAAAATTCTCCGAACCTCATAGCTGCTACGGCCATGCTTCCATACAATGACGATTAAAGTGTTTCCAAAAGCGATTCTGTGTAACTCAAAAGTCACGGATGGTGCAAAATGGCTGACTTTTGACAGTTACAAGTTTTTTAAAAAAAAACTACAGATTAAAGTCCGGCATTTTTGTATTCCTTTCCAGGGATAGTTGGATCAACAGAGGGGTGATGGCTGACAAATAAATGGGACACCTGAGTGCAGGTAACACAAAGAAAGAGTACACTTTGTTCATTAACACACACTACCAACATTGTAACAATACAAAGATGAAAATCTGCAAGCTTATTCCTTAATTTCTAATTACATTTAAAGATTGGGTGTGTTGCTATGCAAGAAATGCCACGCATGCTTGCATTCTGTAAATCTATGAGTCCTGTCCTATAAATAATGCACCCACTAAGTGCAGAATGCTCTGAGGACCTTAACCACACAACTACATGTGTATATGCATGCATGTGTGTGTCTGCATGTGCTATCTTAGGCTTAGTCTTAATGGTTACTTCATGCTTTTTCCATTTAATTCATTCTGTCCCTTTCTCTAGCGCTCTTCGCATCCATCCTATACACCTTCATTGTTAGCAAATCTCTTTCTCAGCCTTGCACAAGGTGTTAGTGAAAGTTTCTCTTGATGTTAAAGGTGTGATATTAGCGTCAGTGGTATTTTTTGCCTTGTTCAAACCTGCCTAGGCTGAGTCACAACCAAGAGCTCCAACAGTCTCTTAGTTATCATGGATATATTTTTGCACTGTTTCCATGGATGTGTATCACCTCTTCATTTAAACTGATGGGTGGA
The DNA here is from genome assembly GCF_022985175.1 of Labeo rohita. NCBI lineage: Eukaryota > Metazoa > Chordata > Actinopteri > Cypriniformes > Cyprinidae > Labeo > Labeo rohita. The sequence goes on along the minus strand of NC_066885.1, from coordinate 21,381,587 downwards.
TGGAGAGATGAGAAGGACATTAGAAACAGATTATAAAGAGGCACAAACAGAGCATTTGTTTGAAAAAGTTTCCTTAAGAATCTGTTTTTCTATGTGAGCAAAATATTGCTGTTTTTAATTAAACTGATCTCAGAAACATATTGAGTAACACAGACATAAAGAAGCCTGTTACTGCCACTGAATAAAAAGAAAGAAGGTAATTCTGAATTTTTAATCTGTAAAATTCTGACTTTTTTCCTCTAATTGTGTGTTCTTGATTCTGGCTCTGTTTTTCTCAGAATTGTGTGATATAAATTCAAAATTTTTAAGAAAATTGTCCCATCACAATTGGACTTTACCTTGCAATTTTAAGTTCATATCTCACAATTCTGAGAAAAAATGTCAGAATTGCAAGAAAAACATTGGAGAAACTTGAAACTGTGAGGAAATATGTCAGAATTGTGGGGAAAAAGCAGAATTGTAAGTTATCTCACAATTTTGACTATAATTTGCAATTATTTTGCAAAAAACTTGCAAAAATTTGCAAGTTTATATCTTGTAATTCTGACTTTGTAACTCGCAATTGCGAGTTTATATCACTCAATTCTGAGAAAAAAAGTAGGAAATGAGAGATGTAAACCTGTAATTTTGAGAATAGAAGTCATAATCGCAAGAAAAAATGTCATAATTGTGAGATATGCACTTTAAAATGCAAGAAACAACTGCGAAAAAAAGAGTCAGAACTGCAAGTTTTAATCTAATAATTCTGACTTTATTTTTTGCACTTACAAGTTTATGTCTTGCAGTTCTGCCTTTTTTTCTCTGAATTGCATGATATAAAGTTGAAATTTTATAATAAGTCTATAACTCGCAATTTCAAGTTTATATCTCACAATTCTGAGAAAAGAAGTCAGAATGGCAAGAAAAACATCACAATTGTAAGATAAACTTGAAATTGTGAGAAAAAAGGTCAGAATTGTGAAAAAAGTCAGAGTTTTATCTCACAATTCTGACTTTATTTCTTCTCAAGTATGAGTTTATATCTTGCAGTTCTGGCTTTTTTTCTCAGAATTGTGTGATATAAAGTAGAAATTTTAAGAAAATTGTCCCATCAGAGTTTAACTTTAAACTTGAAATTGCAAAAAATAAGTCAGAACTGCATAAAAAAAGTCAGAATAGCAAGTTTTTATCTCACAATTCTGACTTTGTTTCTTGCAATTGCGAGTTATATCATGCAATTCTGAGAAAAAAAAGTATGAACTCCGAGATGTAAACCTGTAATTCTGAGAGTAGAAGTCAGAATTGCAAGAAAAACCACATTTGTGAGACATAAACTTGAAATTGCAAGAAAAAAGAATTATGAAAGTAGTCAGAACTGCACGTTTTATCTCACAATAAAAACACTGATTTTATTTCTTGTGAAGTTTATATCTTGCAATTCTGACTTTATAACTCGCAAAAAGTAGGAATTGTGAGATGCAATTGCAAGAAAAAAGTCCTGCAATTCTGACTTTATAGAGTTTTTATTATGCGATTCTGAGGAAAAAAGTCAGAATTGTACAATGTAAACTTGAAATTGTGAGAAAAAAGTCTGAATTGTGAGATAAAAAGTCACAGCTACTTTTTAAAAAAGTAATAATTGCAAGATATAAACTTGCAATTGCAAGAAAAAGTAATAATTGCAAAAAAAGAACTGCAAGTTTTTATCTCACAATTCTTAATTTATTTTTTGCAATTACGAGTTAAGTTTGTCACACAATTCTGAGAAAAAAGTAGGAATTGCAAGATGTAAACTTGTAATTGTGAGAAAAAAGTCAGAATTACAAGTTTATATCCCGCAATTTTGACTTTATAATTTGCAATTGTACATTCTTTATCGTGCAGTTCTGAGGAAAAAAAGTCAAATTGTGAGAGAAAAATTCACATCTACCTTTTTAATTTTTTATTAAGTGGAGGAAACAGGCTTTCGTTGGCATATACCCATCCGTGGGTTTCAGAAAGGTTAGCGTTTCCCACTGACTCATTTTGCTGGGATGAGAGATCATCTTGTCTCTAAACAATTCAATTAATAGAGCTAATGTTAGCAGAGGAAGATGTAGACGGGCATGGAGCGGTTAGGAGGACGTATAGATAACTTGTGTGAGGCAATAATCTCTGCTCTCTGTGCAGTGTGGAGGTGGAGAGCTGTTATGTAAGAAGTGGGTGTCCTCCTACTAGCTGCTGTAGATTTCACTGCTCAACTCTGCTGTGTGGGACGAAGTGCTTTTGTCCCTTTTCACTTTCTCTCTTCCTCCTTAGCCTTCCCACCTCCTCTTTTATACTTACTTTCTTCCAAACTCTCGTGCCAAAGGTCATGACTGCATTACGTAAAGCACACATGTAAAACACACATACTGCCCAAATGTTTTCCTGGGAGAAATTCTGTAATGCTGTGTCAGCAACAATGCTAAGCAACTGCAGGACAAGATACTACAACCTTCATCTGAGAACATAAATACTAAATATAGAACAATTTACATTCAATTTTTTACATATAAGTCTGTTTGCAAAACCAAAATGTTTCATTTCACTGTCCGCGGTACAGCCACAGAATGAATAATTGTCAATCTCAAGAGGTACTTTTTTTTTTTTTTTTTTGTTTTTTTTTTTTAACAGTTTATGAAGTAAATGCAAGTGTCACTTACCGAGCTGTTGCTGTGTGGTTGCTAGTGTGTGCTGAGTGGTTTTAATGTGTTGCTATGCAGTTGCTAGGGTGTGCTGGGTGATTTTGGTTTATTGCTATGTAGTTTCTAGGGTGTGCTGACTGATTTTAATATGTCGCTATACCGTTGCTAGGGTGTGCTGAATGGTTTAATGTGTTACTGTGCAGTTGCTAGGGTGTTCTGAGTGATTTTAATCTGTTGCTATGCAGTTGCTAGGGTGTGCTGACTGATTTTAATCTGTCGCTATACCGTTGCTAGGGTGTGCTGAATGGTTTAATGTGTTACTGTGCAGTTGCTAGGGTGTTCTGAGTGATTTTGCTTTGTTGTTATGCAGTTTCTAGGGTGTGCTGACTTGTTTTAATTCGTTGATATCAAGTTAAGAAGTTGTTTCGAATGGTTTTTAATGTGTTGCTATGCAGTTGCTAGGGTGTGCTGACTGATTTTAATCTGTTGCTATGCAGTTGCTAGGGTGTGCTGACTGATTTTAATCTGTCGCTATACCGTTGCTAGGGTGTGCTGAATGGTTTAATGTGTTACTGTGCAGTTGCTAGGGTGTTCTGAGTGATTTTGCTTTGTTGTTATGCAGTTTCTAGGGTGTGCTGACTTGTTTTAATTCGTTGATATCAAGTTAAGAAGTTGTTTCGAATGGTTTTTAATGTGTTGCTATGCAGTTGCTAAGGTGTGCTGACTGATTTTAATCTGTTGCTATACTGTTGCTAGGGTGTGCTGAGTGATTATGGTTTGTTGCTATGCAGTTTCTAGGGTGTGCTGACTGATTATAATGTGTTGCTGTGCAGTTGCTAGGGTGTTCTGAGTGATTTTGGTTTGTTGCTATGCAGTTGCTATGGTATGCTGATTGGTTTTATTTCATTTCTATGGAGTTAAAAATGTGTTGAATGGTTTTAATGTGTTACTATGTAGTTGCTATGGAGTTATAAATGGTTTGGATTTGTGTTGTTATGTGGTTGCTAGGGTGTCCTATGTAATTTTATTAGATTGTTACATTGGTTGCTAAAGTGTTCAGCCTAATTAAAACATGTTGCTATGCAGTGCTGATTTGTTTTAATGTGTTGCTATGCAGTTTCTAGGGTGTCCTGAGTGATTATGGTTTGTTGTTGTGTAGTTGCTAGGGTGTGCTGATATATTTTAATTCGTTGATATGGAGTTGATAAGTTGTTATGAATGGTTTCAGTGTGTTGCTATGCAGTTGCTGTGCTGTGCTGAGTGGTTTGAATGTGTTTCTGTGGAATTTCTTGGGTGTTTACATTCTGTTACTATGCAGTTTCTAGGGTGTGCAGACTAGATGCTATGTGGTTGCTAGGGTGTTCTGTGTGGTTTTGATCTGTGTTGCTATGTGGTTGCCAGGGTGTTCTGAATGGTTTTGATTTTATGTTGCTATGCAGTTGCCAGGGTGTCCTGTGTGGTTTTGATTTGTGTTGCTATGTGGTTGCTAGGGTGTTCTGAGTGGTTTTGATTTGTGTTGCTATGTGGTTGCTAGGGTGTTCTGAGTAGTTTTGATTTGTGTTGCTATGTGGTTGCTAGGGTGTTCTGAGTGGTTTTGATTTGTGTTGCTATGCTGTTGCTAGGGTGTTCTGAGTGGTTGAAAGTCATGTAAAATAAAGCTTAAGTCTATAAAATTTCAGTCATGTGCTCAGTCATTGCTGAATAACAATATTTTTACAGTGTTAGTGGCCTGCTTCCTGTGAGGAAATGCGGTGCTCTGACTGTAGATGTAGGGTGTGCCTCATGAAGCTGCTGGCTGAGGTGACTCAGGAGAACTCAAGCACACCCGCCTATTAAATTCATATTTAAACCATTCACTGATTAGAAATCAGATGTCTGCTGACTGTAGTGAGAGAGAACAGCAGCAGGTAACAGGTGTGGCTGTCAGATCATAGGAACTTTACACTCCATTATATTTTTTAATCACCTCTTATGATCTTTTTTGAAGACTGTGATAATTGTTCTGTTCACTCTGCTGCCTTTCAGTTTATTAGACGTGCTTTTGTGCCACCACAGAAACACTGTTTTTTGCTATTGCAAATGTGCGGTCAGGATTTTGCTGGTTAGCATGACCCCGCTGGTAGAAAGGCTGGATACGTGGTTGCAAAAAGCATTCTCCATTAATAGCCGTAGGAAATTAGGAATGCATTGTGATTTTGTTGTTGTTGTTGTTCGCAAGCAGCATAATAATCATATATATTTAACCACCACTGGATTCTCTTTTCAGAGCACAACTAATATGAATAGAGCAGTTATCAGTAGCCAGGGCCCACTAGAGGGCCTCAGGATGACTTAAAGGAAACAACTCTCAGCCAATTGTACTTGAGCAGCTGTAGCGACAATGTCTCGTAAGCAATGCAGATGTTTTATAGTTGGATGTAAATGTGAATATAAGAGTCTTCATTTTCTCCTGACTTCAGAGCCACTGAAGGTTTGATGGTAACAACAAAACCTGCCCAACTGCTACTCAAAACTAGCTCAATCACATTTCGAGGAGGGTCTCCTGTTAAAAATCACATTCCCAGGGGATAAAATACACGTTTTTTGTCGGGGTTCCAATGGTAAATTTCAGAGGCTAAATATGACATTCAAAAACATCAAAAACAACCCGTGGCAACAGTGTTAAAGTAGCCCAGTTCTGTGGACTTGGAAACACTGCACCAAATACACAAAAAATGGAAGAGAGGGGTGGGGTGAGCAAAGCTCATTAGCATTTAAAGAGACATGCACCAGAACAGATTGCTGTGAACAGAGCTGTTTTTGACAAGGTAAAAAGGTTGTTTTATACAGCCATTGAGGAATTTTAACCAAAGTATATTACAGACATTTCATGAAGACCCTAAAGAATCATACCAACTTGTGGAAAATAGGCATCAGATAGCTCCTTTAAAGTTATCAAAATTATTTAATTATTATTAATACACTAGCAGTCAAAAGTTTTTGAACAGTAAGATTTTTAATGTTCCAAAATACAGCAAAAGCAGTAATATTGTGAAATGTTTTTTACTATTTAAAATATTTTATTTTCAAAATTTAGTTTATTCCTGTGATTTTAAGGCTAAATTTTCAGCATTATTACTCCAGTCTTCAGTGTCGCATGATGCTTCAGAAATCATTCTAATATGCATATATTCTAATATATATAAATATATATATTATAGAAATAATACTTTTATTTAAAGGACACTTTAAATTGATCAAAAGACATTTGATAAAGGCATTTATAATGTTACAAAAGATTTCTACTTTAGATAATCAAATACTAATTTTACTACATTTAATAATAATAATAATTAATAATAATAAATGTTTTTTGAGGAGATAATTTGAATAGTAGAATGATTTCTGAAGGATCATGTCACTGGAGTAATGATGCTAAAATTCAGCTTTGAAATCACAGGAATAAATTATGTTTTAAAATATATTAAAATAGAAAACAGTTATTTTAAATAGTTAAAATATTGAAAAATTTGTACTGCTTTTGCAGTACTTTGGATCAAATGAATGCAGGCTTGGAGAGCAGACAAGACTTCTTTAAAAAAAAACAATAAAAAAAAAAAAATTGACTGCTAGTGTATATTAAAAGGATCAAACTCTAATCTGCATTTTAAAAAATGAATGCAATACATATTCATAATGATGAAAAAACTAAGTACATAACATATAAACATTTATAACATGAAATTTTAACCTTTTGATATTTTAACCTTTTGTCTTGATTATCCCTGAATTTCCTTTAAAAAATATCCTCATCATCTGATGTGCTTAATAAGGATTTTAAGGTTTTGGATATGGTGAAAGAAGTTAAACTACAGAGATCAGAACAATTGGTCAGCTAAATGCTCTTATCACAGGTGGGGCTTTTACCACACCTAATTTCACAACATCCTAAATCCCCAAATACCTGAACATTATTGTATTAGAATGATAATTGCACTTCTGTCCAAAAGTGACGTCATTCTCACAGTAGTACATGATGCACTGAGCTCTCAACCTACATTGATTAAATTGGCAGGGTAACTCTCTCTCTCTCTCTCTCTTTCTGTTGGTGAGTACACGGCCAGGGGACAAATAGTGCAGGCTGCAAGACGAATGTAATTACAGTTCTGCTGAGTCACTTTGTTTTGCCTCCAGATGAGTATCAGAAAGATCACTGAGGTCATGCAGGGAAAGTTGCATTATAGGCCAAGCTTTGAATTTATATGTGTATTTGCTTTTTAGTGAATAACAGTATTATTCATGGTACTTAAAAACAGAAGTGAATGAAGGTTATTTGGAATTTGAGTTTTATTCTTGGGCCTCAAAGAGGTTTTAGTTCCTGTGACCATATGCTGATTGTTAACACTGATCTCCATGACAAACCTCACCAAGAGGAAGGTATTGCTGCCTATTAATATAAAAAACACACCGGTCATGTGATGAATCACACACTGTGTGTTTCAGATAAGATTATTATTGTTAACTACAAGCTTTAAAGGGATAGTTCACCCAAAAATGAAAATTCTGTCATTAATTACTCCCCTCATGTTGTTCCAAACCTGTGAGACCTTCGTTCATCTTCACAACACAAATTAAGATATTTTGGATGAAATCCAAGAGCTTTCTGACCCTGCATAGACAGCAACAAAACTGACACGTTCAAGTACGTCGTTAATATAGTCCATCGTTAAAATAGTCCATATGACATCAGTGGTTAAACCGTAATTTTCTGAAGCTACGAGAATGCTTTTTTTTGGTACACATGTATATATCTGTGAATGAATTATGAGAACATTCTGGCCACTCAAGACAGCCATCTGGGCTTAAACAAGTGTGTGTGTGTTAATCACAACCCCCTCCATCTCATCTCACACATGATGCATATTGAATCATCCTGTAATGTTGCCTTTTTTATTTACTGATTAATTAAGTTATGTTGTTTTATTCAGTCCTGTTTAGCCACATGTGAGGACATGTTTTAAATTGAGAGAAGAAGATCAACTGACTATATGCCAGCACGATGTGGCCCGTGCATCTCTCTGCATTTCCCCCTCCGCCTTTCTTGTTATGCGCAAAACACCACCCTCGTGGTTACTATAGCAATCCTCCAGGACAACCTACACTTCCTTTTGTTGTGACATGTAGAGATTTAATGCATAGGACAAAAACAGCAGGGCCATGTTTGTTTACTGCTTTGTTGTGGACTTAAACAAGGATAATCACAAGCAAAAATGCTTCAGGACATGCTTTGCACATTCACACCTTCCTAAAGACAGCTGCATTTGAACTCGGGACAAGTTTCAGTCAGCTAAGCTTAAAAAAAATAGTTGAAAATTTGCTGAAAATATACTCACCCTCAGGCCATCCAAAATGTTATTGACTTTGTTTCGTCATCTGAACACATTTGGAGAAATTTAACATTACATCACATACTCATAAATGGATCCTCTGCAGTCCAAACAGTTTTTAACTTTAAATTGTTTCCAACTAAGTTTCATAGGACTCAAAAAAAAATCCTCTATACATAATATTGCTTTCTCCAGTCATCTTGTCTGAATCAGGAGAGAAATATGCACAGGTAAAGCAAGCAAAAACAGTCCGAAACAGCTATAAACAAATATATCAGTTGTTTTTGATGTGAGAGGACAACTTTTTGTAAGAGTTGACTTTTTTTACTAGAGGAAACGTTATTATGGATCAGGGTCAGAAATGAACTTTTGGCAATATTTGATTTCCAGGGCCATTTTTTACATTTGTGAGGACAATTTTTAAAATCACCTTATTATTATAAAAAACACATATGTTGAGTTTAATGTCAAGTACTTACATTTACCCAATTACATTAATCATTATTTTAAACTGTTGTCAGTAATCACAGACTGTTTAAAATTGTATTTAAATTATACATGTAAAATACAGGAGCTCTTAGGGCTGCAATATTATGACAAAAATCATTATTGTAGATTACTACTCTTTATATTGTAATAATGATTATTAATATCGATTTAGAAAACCATATAAAATGTTTTTGTTTCGTTTTGGGCACATCACATTCTGGCTTCATAGACCAATATGTCGGTCGGACGTTAGTGAAGTCTAGAACAAGTTATGCAAAAACTCCCATTATAATCACTGAAGCTATGAAATTAATCTTCTATTTACATCGGCTGCGTCCGAAAGCTCTAAAATGCTGCCTTCGGAGGCAGCATTCCAAGGCAGGAAGGCATCAAGGCACGTCCGAATTCTAATTCTGCTTTACTTCCTGTCTCCGGAGGTACCTTCTTCTGATGGAATTTTGAAGGCAGCATAGATGTATCCTTAGCTGCCTTTGATTTCCCACAATCCTGTGCGTGTGCATCATATAGGCTATATAAATAAAGATATTCTGGTGAAATTAGACTTGTTACTTTATATAATAGATGAGATCTTGACCATGATATACTTTATGAATCGTAATAGTGTAAAAAGCATGATAAATAATAGTGTTTGTAATAATAGTATTTAAAAAAAAAGTTAAAAGGGTTAAAATGAGTAGTGAATAAGAATAATATTTACAGTATACTACCAATAATAACGGAACAGCCACTAATAACAATGACCTGTTCTGCAATATTACTTGCATCAGTGCTTTTATTTTTTCAAGCAAAAAGTAGCTGCCAGTCGTCTTCTCCGACGCACAGACCTTCGGTGGGTAATAATGACACTGAGATCTTTATGTAGCATATATAGCATTTATATATAACTGTATACGATCGTTTTTCTCCAAAATCTGCAACTTAACCGTTAGGTAACCTAGCAACGGCGTCACGTTCTGCTGCCTCTGAAGTCTGTCCGAAACTGTTTCTAGAGTTGCCTTTGCAGCCTTCGAAGTCACTGCCTGATAAGACAGCGAGGCAGCAAGTCAGCTGACTAGGTTTTCGGACGCAGCCATCGTATTTGCACTGTGTTGTTAATGACGAGGGAATTCGCAAGCGTACGCACTCAGCAGCTCCGGCGGTTTCAGCGCTGACTAATCTAAACGCCTCGGATTGGTCAATGCATTTCTAAGTTCAACAGAGACGCGTTTGATTGGTTACACGGCTCAACGCAGTACAAAACAGCATGTAAAAGCTGATGCAGAGTGAGCGAATCTAGATGTAATTCCGTGAATTGATACTTTCCATTTATTTTCACATTTAATTTTAACCGCGACAGCCGTACTACATTGTTTAATTATGCAGGGCGGTTTTTTGCCCCTTTGTCTTGAATTTATGGGGCATTTTTGTTCATTTTGCTGGCATTTTTGCCACAAGCTCTCGTTAATTTTCAACCCTGTTATGGATTATGAACTGGTGTTTTGTCCAGAAGGGACAGTTTAAAGTTAAAACACATTAATGGTAGATTTGTTGACTATAAACATGCAGGTTTTCACAAATGTTAATTGATGGACTGGAGTCCTGTGGATTACTTGTGGATTATTGTGATGTTTTTATCAGCTGTTTGGACAGCACCTGACGGCACCCATTCACTGCAGAAGATCCATTGGTGAGTAAGATGTAATACTAAATTTCATCCATATCTGTTCTGATGAAGAAACAAACTCATTTACATCATGAATGGCCTGAGGGGAAGTAAACTTTCAGCAGATATTTATTATTGGGTGAACTATTCCTTAAAATGCAACTGGCTTCTGCGACAGATACCAATATCACACCAGATCTGATAGAGTAGATGAGGTTTGAGAGGGCCAGCAAAGGAAAAACCAATAGCATATTTGCATATTCATCCTCTCCAGTATAAATGCTCTATGATATAAAGCACTCTTTATAAAGGTCCATCTCATTTGGTCTTTGCTGTTGTCATGGAGATTTGGTTTAATAAACAGCATGGTTCAAGAAGACGTTACTTATGTCTTTCCATGAATCACTGTTGAGTTCACTTGTTCCACACACACACTTATAAATATACGGAGTGGATAATTCGTGACTATACCTCACTTACATAGCAGAGGTTACAGAAAGAGCTACAAATCTCTATATAAAATACTATTCAGTTAAGGTTTGAAATGCTGAATGAGCAGATTTCAAATCTATTTGTAATGCAGTTATTGGGGTGATTTCGACAAAAATGAAATGTATTGATGGCTGCTGCATTTGACAGCGAAATGTAATTTATTAAATATTTGATACTGACAGGTATCATAGATTTTTAATTATACTTCTCAGTGCAGTTAAATGTACTGTATCGCTTCAATCTCTGTTTAAGATTTGTGACATCATTCACTGTGAAATGAAGTTACACACACTGCGACTACAATAATGCAATCCTGTATTTGAATCAATCAGAGCCGCATGCATTTCAAACAGCGGATTCTCTGTGATTAACGCTGTTCTCTTGTCTCCATGGTTACCAATATGCTGGGGCTGAATGTGGGCCGAAACTAATAACAAGTCCACTGAGAATATCAGTGAGGAAAATGTGAAAATTGTTTCTGTACATGTAGTGTGTGTATAGGCGTTTAAATGAAGAAGGTAAATGGAATAAATGTAGGTTCTTATCTACAGGTCAAATCCCAAAAAACATCTGTTCTGTTAGTCATGGTAATATGGAAAAATGAGGCAAGGGTCTACATTTACTTTTCTTTTTAGGAGCGCCTGTGAATATTTCACACAGCACAGTCAAAATTTCAGGAGCACCTTCTAATCAATAATAAAACGTGATCAAAAATTAGCCTTCCCAATACAAGGTGATATTTGACTCCTTAAAGTGATTTACAGGGGAATTTTGTTTTTACCTTTGTAATTGCATTTTTCTAACTTTATTAAAAGGATGTTATATTTTTAAAAAATATGTTTTATAAGCTTTTTCAATTTCTAATTAAAACAACATAATAAGAACAAGTAGAATAAGAATAAGTTACCAATCAGATAAGATCAGTATTAACAAAATGTATTAACAATATTTATTAGTATTAACAGTATTAACAAAATTAACAAAAAAAGTGGCTTGTAGGTGTATTTTCGTGTGTTTAATGAGGCTCAGAGGTGACAGGAGTGCAGTCAAATTCATAAATTCATGTTGAGATTAATGTTTTAATATAAAATTTTGAATACAGAAATATAAAATGATGTAAATAACTGAAAAGATACTTTAAAAAGGAAACTAAAACTGCCAATAGGTGGCAGCAAGTCACTGATTTAATTACTGAATCATTCATTCATTTGATTCTTTTGAACGGCTGATTCATTCAGGAATAAATCAAGTGACTGTATTTATGAATGGGAAATTGAATCATTGACTCACTAGATTAGTTTAAAATCGCACGTTCATTCATGAACAAAATACCACTCAGTTGTAACTTGTTTCAAGCTATTTTTGACAACGAAATAGAGCAAAAACAGGCAATAGTGTTATAGTCAAACAATGTATGTCACTTAATATTATTTTTTTTTGTTTATTTAACTCTTGTATTAAATTAATATCTCATTTACAAACAAAGTTTTCAATTGGAAATGCAACTGAAATGGTCGCAGTGTAGAGCCCTGTGAGGCATGGTGCAAATAATCAAACCATAAATTACAAATAGTTAGGATAGCAAAATACATAGCCTTTTCAGCTTTAATAATGTTTTTAAAGCAATTTTCAAATTTCTATTTTGCTATTAAAAATAGAGTAAAAACTGTCATTGAGGTACTATTATATTTTTTTAGTAATATTTAAAATTTTTATATATATATTTTTTTATTTTCAATCTATACAGTCTGTACAAGATTTCATTTAATGTTAAATTTTTTTTATTTGTTTTTGTTAACTATGATAAACCTGCTGTATATTGTTTACTTCTATATTGCTAATATTTCATATGATTATATACACAATTTATATAATAGGGTTAGGGTTATAATATTCAATTTTCTTTGATATTTATATCGGTATGTTGCTAAATAAACATTTTGATAAAAATGGTCATGTATTTCATTCAGAATGAAAAAAAAATCCATTCTGAGAGCCCTAGAAATATTATAAAGACTTAAAAAATAATAAAAATAACAAAAATATAATACAATACAATAATATGTTATATGATAATATAATTAAGTCCGACAGTAAAATTAAATAAAAAACTGTTATTAGTATTCTACTATATATATTTTTTTTTTAATAGTTTAAATTATTTTTATTTTTATATTTTTGTTTTCATTTTAATTTTACTCACTGGGGTGGTAGGGGTACAATTTTGTACCTCTAGTTGCATTTTTAAAATGCATTTGGTGTACATAATTGTACCCTAAGGACCTATTGTGTACCTTTAAAGGTACCATTATATGTTTTGTTCCCGCAGGAACAAAATTGTACCTCTGTGGTACCTTTTTTTTTTTTTTTTATTATGTTTTTTTATTTTAGTTTTAGTCATTTTAGTACATCAGGTTAAACTAACTGAATGAAAATAAATATATATTTCGGTTATTTTTTTCATATGAGACTTTTTGTTAACTATGATAAACCTACTGTACATTGTTTACTTTTATATTGCTAATATTTCATATTTATTTAATATTTCATATTATTATACACACAATTTATTTAATATTCAGTTTTATTTGATATTAACATTGTTATGACACTAAATAAACATTTTGATAAAAATAGTTATGTATTTCATTAAGAATGAAAAAAATCATTTTAATTCCCACTTTTCACTGACAGCCCTAGAAATATTAAGACTTTAAAAAAATATATTATTAAAAAATATAATATAATATAATTTAATATAATATAATACATTATTTGGATAAGAATGAGACATTTGTGACTACAACTTGTTTATTGTTGATTGTATGCCTGCATACTGTATAAACACACACAGATAGTAGATGGTGGTTACCTTCTGGTTTGATAACAATACATTTTGAGAAATTGCCCACACAAAAATTATAGTCTACATTAGAATATATATACACATAATACAATAGCTGTCCTTCAGAAGAAGAAGCATGAGATGCTGAGATGTTGCTTTCATGAATGAGTGCATGACACACATGAAAGATGAAAGGCCAGACAGAGAACAGACCTACAGAGAGCAGCACACACCAAATTAGGGCCTTATTATCATAACATATTCATAGGTAGCTTGCTAGGTAGCTGCTCATCAATTCTGTTTAAAGTGTTTTAAGTATCATGTCATGTGCCTTCAAAACATGCAAAATCATTGTGAGTAAAGGTGAGGTGGGAGTTAAGAGTTTATCAAACCACACATCTACAGCATCAGCACTCAGTGATTTCCATAAACATTGGACGAAGGGGATGATTATTTGAATAAAACAGCTGTGAGTAAAGAGGAACAACTGTCATTAGACAACACTAATGTCATGTTAGTATGGCATAGTCAAAACACTGCATCAATCATTAACATCTCTATTGTGATCTGAAATGTACTCTAGACATTGACAGAGCAAGGGAAGGAGTTCATTTGTGGTGTAGCCCAATTTCTGTTATATTTGAAACATGAATTAAAAACTATATTTGAATTGTTTTAATTGTTGATATATTTACACTACCACTCAAAAGGTTTTGACTTTTAATGGTTAATAGTCTCTTCTGCTCACCAAACCTGCATTTATTTGATCCAAAGCACGGAAAAAAACAGTAAAAATGTTAAATATTTTTACAATTTAAAATAACAGTTTTCTATTTTAATATTTTTAAAACTGTAATTTATTCCTGTGAATAAATCAAAGCTACATTTTTTTTAGCATCATTACTCCAGTCTTCAGTGTCATTTGATCCTTCAGAAATCATTCTAATATGCTAATATGCTGATTTACTGTTCAATAAACATTTTTTATTTTTATTTTAGGATTATTATCAATATTTAAAACATCTGAGTATTTTTTTTAATTCTTTGATGAATAGAAATATCCAAAGATCAGCATTTATCTGAAATTTAAAAAAAAAAAAATGTAACATTATACACTATACCATTCAAAAGCTTGTCAGTATAATTTTTGTTTTCTGGCAATGAAATTATAGAAATTAATACTTTTATTTAGCAAGGATGCTTTAAACTGATCAAAAGTGATAATAAAGACATTTATAATGTTACAAAAGATTTATATTTCAGATCAGTTCTGTTCTTCTGAACTCTGTATTCATCAGAGAAACCTGAAAAGCTGTTTTTTTTTTATTTTACATACTACAATTTTACATACTACAAATATTTCAAAATTTTTGTTTTTGCTCTACTTTGGATCAAATAAATGCAGACTTGGTGAGCAGAAGAGACTTCTTTAAAAAACATTAAAAATCTTGCTGTTCAAAAACTTTTGACTGATAGAGTAAGTGCAAACAAAACAATGATAAAAGCTTTTCTATGAACAGGGTCTTAACATACAGCAGGAACAGGCCAATACTTCCCCCTAGTGGTAATAGTTAAAATCATTCTTTGGCCCAAGAAACCCTCCAGTTTGGTTTTAAAAGCATACATGTGTGCAAACAGTCAGTACATAAATAAATAAATAAATACAATACAATACAATACAAATTATAATAGTAATTACACTGACAGTTACTAGATTATAATATTTAAGAACAATTGTAACAAAGTGAATAAATATAAATTACATATTTATTATTTCTTCGCCCCCAACCTCAGAACCATGATAAAATCCTGTGTAAGGAAACTACTAGGTTTTGTAAGCATCTGTCATTCATCCTTCACTTAAAAAAAAAAAAAAAAGTAAGTAAATAAACAAAAAACTGGATTCAAAAAATGTCACACCAGTAAACAAACAATTACAATCATAATTCAACTCATTGAATTAAAGATGATTTTTTTAGGAGAAAAACTGAAATAGTATTTTCTTGGAAAACAAACTCCAATAATATTTGCTTTATTTACGTCGGAAACTCATTTCAACAGTGTTTAACAAGTAACCTACATATTAAATAGTACATGGACATAGACATAGTTTCAGGCAGCAAAACTCAAATATTGTACATTTTAAAAATCATATACCTCATTCCTTGTATCTTTTTTTCTGTATTTCCCAGATGTTTGCATCCGACAAGCTGGAATCTCAATTGTGGCACCGTGAATCTTCCCCACGCTGTTGTTCGCTCACACATTAGCAGTAAGTCTTGGCTATGCATACATGCATTATAAACAAGGTGTGTTCAGAAAGTAATGAGAATTATATTTAAAAAATTCCTTTATTGAAAAATTTTACAATTAAACATAGTCTCCTTTAAAGTATGCACCTTGTGAGTATACAACACTTCCAGCGATTTTTCCATTCTTCATAGCGTCCCTAAAGTCTTCAAGCCTTTGGACGTTATCCACGCTACCAAAGTAGTGTCCTTTCAAACCATTCTTCATCTTTGAATATGAAAAAGTCGCAAAGGAGCCAAGGCAGGACTGTAGGGTGGATGGGGAAACACCATTATGTGTTTTTCAGCCAAAAAATTCTGACAGCCAAAGCATGATGCAGATGATAGTGCAGCTCCTCCATATTCTTTCCTCACCATTTCCAATGCACTTTTACACCGAATTTTTAATACGTACTGCTGTTCCAAACGCGCTTGCATTTTTCTAAATAAGAGGCACTTGAAAAGGGTGTCACAAAAAAGAATGTCTTGACTCTGACAGGGCTGGAATGCAACTGATGAGTGTTTTAACGTATACCTGGCACCCCACCCCAGGTGACCTTAGCCAGCTTCTCCATTCACAAAGTCATTTTCAAGTGTAGTAACTTCATTCTCATTACTTTCTGGACACTGTGTACTAATCAGTTATTTGGGCCAGTGAGCATGACGTTGCCACTCAGTGTATATCCGTCATATGGTGTGACAAGTACACTAAATGCAGACTTGACTGTGTTGTTGCAGGTCTAAAGAAAATTCTGCAAATTTATACCATAATGCCTCCAATTGATTGAGAAAAAGTGTTCAGTTTCAATCACAATTGACAAGTGGTTGTTGCAGCCAAATGACAGTTGAAGAAATAATCCTGTTTTCTTTTGAAGTGCATTGATTTGGATCTTGAGGAGCATGGGATGGGCAGTAAGACTAGTTAGAGGTTAACACGGGACAGGTCAGACTGGTTTTCTTTAGGAACAGTGCATTTACATCCACAGAGGTGCTGAGATTATATCCAGCGATGACAAGACAATGCTGATGGTGTTTCTCTTAAAAAAGGTTTGTTTAAGTAGACATCAAAAATATAGATTTAGTTTTTAATTCCTACATTAATTATTTGTTTAGAATTGAATTCTGGTTTTAGGGTAGGTCATTTCTGTTAAGATTTTTTTTTCTTTTTTCCTGTTAGACACGATATGTATGGAAGGTATTTTTTTTTTACGTTTGCCTTTTCTTTTCAATATTGGCAGTCTTGCCTCGAGATGCAGTGAAAATAAAATGTCAAATCACCCAACTGCATTTAATTTTTTTAAATTGACAATTTTTTAAAAATTAAAATGAAAAATGTTTTTTTTTTTTTTTTTAATTTCATTTTATTTCTGGCACATTTTGCATCGTTTTCTATAATGAAATTGTTAATCTGGTTTTCATTTTCATTTTTGTAATTTGATTGATTTATTTAAAATTAGCAGAAAATACCTTCCATAGATATGTTCTTGATTATAATGTCATAAAAATCACAGCTTTATAAATAAGTAAAAATAAATAAATAAAAAAATCATTGACTTTTTTGATGTGCTCTAATCTAGAGATCAACATATACAATTTTTAAATTTTGTTAAATATTTTTTGAATTTAAATTATTTTTTTCATATTAATAAAATATATGATCTGTCATCAAAACAATTTAGTATTTCATCTAGACAAAAATAAGGTTAAAATGCACAAATAAATAAATTAATCAAAAATCATTAAATGTTTTTTGATTTGCATTAATCTAGAGATCAACATACAATGTTTAATTTTAATTACATTTCAGTATTATTACATTTTTAACAGTTTTCTTTTACACTAAGGTAAAAAAGATTTCTATCTTCGAAAAATAAAAAAATAAAAAAAAAAAAATCACAAGTAGCTCTGATTATGTGCAATGCTGTATGATTTTCTTGCCTTGTTGAAGATTTTCTCCCTTAGTTGCTTAAATGCCCCTAAACCACCCACAGATAAAAAAAAACAACAACAAAATAAAGCTGCTCTTAAACCTGTAACAAAAACCTTTTTTTTGTCATGGTGTCAAAAAGGTCTAAAGACATTCAGACCGTAATGATGAATATGTAGAGCAGAGAGATTGTCAAGTCTAAATCTGTTCAACTTAAGCCACCAATTTGCTTTTTAATGTAACTGAATACACATTTGCTTTTAACATTAATATGGATTTGCAGCATTTGCTTTGAATGACTGTGTTTGTGAGTGGCGTTTTAATCACTGGATTACAGTCGATGTCTTTCAGTAATACCCAGAATGCTGCCTTTTCCCCTTTGTCTGCAAGATCTGGCTCTGGTTCAACTGAAACTCGTTCGTTTTTCACATGGAGCCGACTTGCCCCGAGTTTATCTGACACTGAGAAATCCTCTTCGATTCCAAATAGTCACAACACAGTTTCACACTTCAGTCAGTCGGTGCACATCAGCTGGTCTTGCGCTCAGAAAAATGATCTGTGTTTCAAACCTCCCTAAGAGCAAATACAAGTAGATCAATGCTGTATTCGTCTGGGATTGCCGGTAAGTTTGAGTCAGATTGTAGTTTGTCATTTTGTGATTGATGACACACTTGTAAGGATTATTAGTTGTGCCAAACCATGCCCTGGATAATTACTGAAAGTGTGTCATTTCAGTAAAGCAGGAGGCAAAATGAGATGATGAGGTGGTTTAGAGTTTATGGGTAAGGTGACTCAAACTGAACTAGTCACGAAGGCTTTCCGTTTGCAAGAAACGTTTAAATTACGTTCTTCTCCAATATATCAGTCTGACACAAATAGGACAGATTTCTGTGCAAAACAGTCATAGATCTATTCACAAGTAAATTGTGCTAAACGACTGAGTCTAAGAATGGTTTGTCGTATGATTTACACTATCATGACTAAGTGCCATTGTTTGGAAAAAACAATATGGAAGTATTACAGAAGCAAGTTTCCTCAAAGTAGTTCTCTGTAATTTTTGTGTTAACAGAGTCAGCCAAGATATCACAGTTTCAATCTACAACTGACGCTTCCATCCCACACAGCCCACCTCCTCTGTAGTCTACACTGCTGAGAACCACATGACATTGTTATTATAGTCAAATATAGTTATTATAGATCTAATTTTGTTTCCCAAAAGTATACGGACAATTAAGAGACATTTATTTAAAATGCATTTGCACTATATATTATTAAAAATATAGCAAGGATGCATTAAATTGATCAAAAGTGACAGCAAAACGTTATTGTTTTAAATAAATGATTTTCTTTTGAACTTCCTATCCATCAAAAAAAAGAGAGTTTTTGGACAGTAAGATTTTTTTTTTTTTAAAGAATTCTCTTCTGCTCACCAAGCCTGCATTTATTTGATACAAAATACAGCAAAAGCAGTAATATTGTGAAATATTTTTATTATTTAAAAATGTAATTTATTCTTGTGATCAAAGCTGAATTTTTAGCATCACAGGAATGAATTACATTTTAAAATATTTAAAAATTGTACTGTTTTTGCTGTACTTTGGATCAAATTTCTTTTGACTGGTTTTGACTCATTTTTAAATGAAATAAATGTTTTTTGAGCTGCAAATTAGCATATACAAATGATTTCTGAATGATCATGTGATTCTGAAGGCTGGAGTAATGATGCTGAAAAGTCAGCTTTGCATCACAGGAATAAATGACTGTATTTTTAAATAATGAAGTCTTGGCGACCAAAAGACATTTCTTCCATTAAAATAAAAATGCTAAATTGTAATTTTGCCTTTATTATTAGGATAGGACAGATCAGAACTGACAGGAAGCGAAGTGGGAGAGAGATAAAGGCGGGATCGGGAAAGGTCTTTGAGTCGGGATTCAAAAATGCTAAACTGTATTTTTCCTGAATTTGTACTCTTTTCTCATTTAGTTGTTGCAAAGTACACTCTAAAAATGCTGGGTTAAAAACTAAAAATGCTGGGTAAAATATGGTTGTTTTTAACCCAGAATTTTTTTGTATACATAGTGTGTGAACAAATTTATTAAAAACATTTCTAACATAATAATAAGACACATTTTTCAGATTTTTAGCTTTTTGTTATTTTTTAGCTATAGGGCGAAAGGCTCATTTTTAAAAACGGCTTCTTATGGCCTCTGCCCTTTCTTATGATAAATGCGTGGTTAGCAGCTTTCTGCAAAGCTTTGTATAAGAACGTGTTTTTTTTCAGTAGCTCATTGACAGATCTTCACACTGTGACACTAACATGGGCGGCAGAGCATTGTAAGGGGAGACAGATGTGTGTACAGGGCTGTTTCGTGGTTCTGAGACTGAGGTGACGGTAATAAGTTTACTGTAATGGCTTTGGCTTGGACTCAAGTGAAACCTGCCTGTTTCTACCTGCCCTGGTGCTTGACAGCAGCAGAGCGAATGTTACTGCACCTCTATCACACAAACATATTGTATCTGTCTTTTTATCTGTGCAGCAAACTGCCAGCTTTTCTTCCTGTTGTTTTTCTTTCAAAGTGCCTGTGTATTTTGCTCATTTTGCACTGGGTTAATAAGGCCTTAATGCCGTTGTGGTTGCATCACGGTCTGCAGAACTGAATCCTGCATAACCTGAAGTGAAAATGTCTGACAGAATGTTGAAGCGCAGAATGTTAAAGATTATTAGAAATCTAAAATCTCTGTAGTTGAAAACTGGACTGAGCTGTAAAAGAAGCCTAACCGGGTATGGCGGAGTAGCATGTTCAACCTCTGTAGTGTTGTTCTACAGGTCCTAATCTCAGTTCTTCACAATGTAAACCGCCCTTTATAACGGCCACATTGGCAGCAGTGTTTCACTCTAATGAAGGTTCGAACGCTGTTGTCTTGAGAGGAAAGTGTAGGGTGTGACATACGCATGTGTTAACTTGCTTGTTTAAAGTTCTCCTCGTATCAAGCTCCTGTCCCTGTATCTTTAAGCATCAGGTGTCATCTTATGAAAGTCTCTGCGGTGTCAAAATCAGTGGCGTGTAGTAAAGAAAGAAAGAAAATGCTACTTGACCTCTCGACGATCCGAGATCATTTCAAAGCATGGCTCATGAAATTTGCTCGTCTCATTTTGCACTCATGTCATATTTTATGGCTTGGATGAAGCATATTTTTATCTGGTTTTTGCTATGGACCGAGTGCAGCGGTGTACAGAGTGCATGCTAGTATACTGTGACTATCCATAAGGGTGTGTGTGTGTGTGTCACGCCTTTCTGTCGTATGACCTAAAAACAAAGGTGAGAGGTGCTAAATCTGCAATGCAGCATTCTCTGAAACTGCAGCTGTTTTTGTAACAGTTCTAGGATTTAAGCAAACTGCTTTTCCATTCAAATACTATGTGCACATACTAAAAAAACTGAAAAAAAAAGTGTTAAAATGATTATTACACTACATCACTATAATTTGTAAAAAAAAAAAAAAAAAAAAAAAAAAAACATAATTAATGTCCAAGTAACAGGTGAATTCTGATATTTCAGGATACTCTGAATCAGTTCTGCAAACATCAACCCCTCTAAAATGTTCTACGTGTGTCATTTAGGATAATTTGTTAAAGGAAGGATAATAGTCCTTTGTTTAAAAGAATGGGCTTTAAGGGATAGTTCACCAAAAAACGGAAATTCTGTCATTAATTACTCACCCTCATGTCGTTCCAAACCGCAAGACCTTCGTTCATCTTCAGAACACAAATTAAGATATTTTTGGTGAAATCTGAGAGATTTCTGACTCTGCATAGACAGCAATGCAACTACAACGTTCAAGACCCAGAAAGGTAGTAAGCACATTGTTAAAATAGTCCATGTGACATCAGTGGTATGAAGCTACGAGAATCCTTTTTGTGCACAAAGAAAACAAAAATAAATATAGCTGCAAGCAGCGGTTACCAGGGTTCAAGTGCTTTAGGGTATTTAAGCACATAGGAAAAAACATAAGCAAGCCTGTAACCACTAAATCAATGATTTAAAAAACATTTTTGGCAAATCCAGGTAATTTACCATAGAAATATGTTTTTTTATGCCTGTCTCATGTGCTTTTGTGAAGTTTTGAGTTTTCCTTTAGGCTTTATAGGATTTTGGGTGAATTTGGACAGGCCCCTTTTCTAAACAACCCCATTATAGCCTTCCAAAGGTTAAATTTCAACATTTTTTGACCTAGAGAGTCCAGAGAATTGTACTGCAGTGTTTTTTTTTTTTTTTTTTTTTTAGAACTTAGGACGAGTTCGCGAAAGCAGGTTTAACAAACGACTTGACTGACAGCAGTGCTTTTAGAGGTGTTGTCTGGAATGAGGAGTTCTATTGCACAATACGAATATGTATGTATGTTACGCAATTGAAAAATGCGATATCGCCTCCCAGTGGCCGATTTCTTTCTAGTTTCTCTCATACCTTTGGGGCCATGAGTCGAAACAGGCCCATCGAGTTTTTTTCCGATCGGCCTCCGTTAACCTTGTCTAACGGGTGCTCAAACTTTGTCAGCCAATGACGGCCATGTTTTTTGAGATACGCTAATGTTCTTATAGATACTTGTTGCACTTTGGACCAAGACCGTGCACACCAATTTTCATGTTGAAAGGACAAATGCTTGCACAGTTATAGCCATTTTTATGTTTTCTCCCCCTCTAATAGCACTACCAAGTGGCTAAGCACTGCATTTTTTCTGTGACCTCATATTGAGCTTCTACATAGGTGTTTGGTAAAGATATCTCATACCGTTCTGGAGTTATAGGTATTTTACTAAACACAAACACCTTTTTACTAAAAACAAAAATTTGTGTGCCCCATTGTGCCGGTAAGTCGAAAGTTTTTTTTGATAATTACTGATATTCACTCTCCAGACAATCTTTCTGCACTGGTTTGGTTCTGATCGGGTGAAAAACCTAGCACTAGTTTGCAAAAGTAGGTTTTTCAAAAATTGCGAAATACTTTGTTTTGTCAGCCATGAGCCAAGGATTCCAACTACATAAGACACCTGATGTTGCAGCTGACGGTTTAGGAGTTATGAGCGATTTTGTACTTTTGTTCGGTGTAGTGCCACCGACAGGCCAATTGGGACGAGCCTTGATCACGTTGTAGGCAGTGTGAGCATTACCATCCCTCGGAAGAGGAGAAATTGTTGAATTAAGTTTTTTGTTTTCTTTGCACACAAAAAGTATTCTTGTAGCTTCATAAAATTACGGTTGAACCACTGATGCCACATGGACTAGTTTTTACTACCTCTCTGGGCCTTGAACATAGTAGATGCATTGCTGTCTATGAAGGGAAAAAATATCTTCATTTGTGTCCCGAAGTTGACTCAGGTCTTACAGGTTTGTAACGACATAAGGGTGAGTAATTAATGACAGAATTTTCATTTTTGGGTGAACTATTGCCTCAAGTCCTTTTTAGGTGGGTCAAAAACAGTTTAGCATTTAAGTACTCTTTTTAAAAATATCCTAAAGTTTAGTTATTTTTTCAAAAGGTGTAAAATCATCTGAATAAAACTGACTGACAGTTTAATTTAAAATTAATTGCAAGCACTTCAAATGCTGTCAGTGCCACTGGTGAAAGTGGCATACCAAATATAACCATTTAAAATCTTAAAAGTGATTTTCAGAGTCTTCATGGAGTGCTGGAACTAAATGGAATGCTGAAAGTTTTGCTCATCAACATTCCTGCACAGTTCCCTTTAAAGCAAACTAGTGAACAACAAACCTGTGTGTTCCATCATATTTACTGCGATCACTCACAACAGTCAAAGCAAGAACAGAACAAATCTGCGTTTAAACATTCTCAACATGAACTCAAACTTTGTGTCTCTTTTTTTCTCCTAAGAAACCGAGTAACTGAAGTTGGTATTTCAATGAAATATAAATGAGAACACCATTATGTCTCCTGAGATAAAAACATGCTGCAGTGAAACTGAACAAGATGTCTATGTAACAAGGAGCCAATAAAACATTCAGTTGTGGCTAACATAAATGCAAAATATATGTTCATGTTTTAAAACAAACTACAGAACCCACAGGTCTGACTGCATGCTTGCTTTAATAATTAGCCTTGTCACTTGCTTTAAACAATACTGTATTATTTATTTTCTTCGAGGACAGTGTCACGAAGTTTACAGGTTCTGTCAACCCTCTTAGAATTATTTTGTGAGGCTGCAAGTATCTGCTTATCAAACCTGATGTCATATTTTTTGGATGGGCGTGCTGAAGCATTGCTCTGCGCTTCGAACATGTTTCAGCCTGCGTGTTTCAACCGCTTGAGAAAAAGAAAGAAAATGATAAGTGAGTGAAACTGCTGTGGGAAAAGGGTCAGTTTTTTAGTCTTGACAGTTGCATGCTCAAGCCAATCAGATGTCTTGCAACATCTTCACAACGGAACATCCCACCATCTATTGTTGTACAAATGAGCCCTTTTTTTTTTTACCCAACCCACTGGGCAAAACCTTGGATATATCATGAGTCAACATTCACTGTCAGCTTGCTCTGACATGAAAACTGAAGTTGCTTTTGGAAATGATGTTGGTCATTACTTGGATTTCGAAATACTACATTTTGGCCAAATTTCTGAGTTGTGACCAGGCAGAAAGCTCAGCTGTAACAACTGGTCAATGACGTGGTCTATTTATT
Organism: Labeo rohita; assembly: GCF_022985175.1. Lineage (NCBI taxonomy): Eukaryota > Metazoa > Chordata > Actinopteri > Cypriniformes > Cyprinidae > Labeo > Labeo rohita. The sequence goes on along the minus strand of NC_066885.1, from coordinate 21,357,180 downwards.
CATTCAAAAATACAAATCATTAACACAGTGACTTCTATGACAAGCATGTTTTCAATGTCTGTATTAAAATTATAGAGCTAATTCACCCAAAAAGGAAAATTCTGTCATTACTCACCTTCATGTACTATTTTATCGATATCCTTACTACCTTTCTGGGCCTTGAACATGGTAGTTGCGTTGCTGTCTATGCACGGTCAGAAAGCTCTCAGACTTCATTTGTGTTCTGAAGATGAACAAAAGTTTTACAGGTTTGGAATTCTGTCGTTTGGTAGTTAATGACAGAATTTCCATTTTTGGGTGAACTATCCCTTCAATTTTGATGTATTTCAGGGACATAAATTCATTAATGCCAAGCAATCTTAATGAATATAATGTCTGCAAAAGTCAATAGGTGCAACCAGCAAAGTAGAAAAACTTTAGAAACATGCAGAGAAAACATAAAACAGCAAATGATCACAGAGAGGACCAATGCAGATAATAAAATAATAATGAAGAATACACTGAAATACATATTAAAAAATAATAATTAAAATTTATTCATTCACATGTATTCAGCATATAAGGAAAAACTTTTTTTTTTTTTCTAAAAAATTCAGAAATGCCTTGGAAATCCAGAAATCTTGGTAGTAATTAATGATATTTGTGTAAAAAAAAAAAAAAAAAAAAAAAAAAAAAAAATAGAAAATTAAAAAAAATAATAAAGATGTGTACACTTACATGTATTATAGGTTATAGGTTATATGGGTTATAGGGTATAAAAAAGGGTATACAAATTATAATGAATACAATATATGGTGCATATAATTAGCAAAATGCTCCTCTTTAAAGTTTAATTTTCTAGCTGACTAATGAGGTTTTCATGATGTAACTGGTATTAAAGCGGAGGAATTGATCACTTCACACCTCTTCTCTTGTCTTGAACTGAGGCGTTACAGCAAGCTGTCACTCTGTATTAAACAGTCCCAAAACGGCATTTATTGTTTGAATAATGTAATAAAAACAACAGAATTTGAAATCTGTGACTTTTTATCAAAAGTAACAAAGCACAAAGCTTATTGCGATTCATTGGATGGGATGTGCGCTACAATGTTGCGTTCATTAACTGAAAACAGGCTAGACTAATTGATTCTTGGGATTTAAGAAATCAAATATAAATATTGTTTCGTAAAAGTGAAAATCGATTAAAATCGAGAAATCAATATGTTTTACCCAGCCCTAGTTCTAATAATTAGTGATTATAATAGGTTAATGGTTACACCACATGCCATTTTCAAGTCATTCAATTAAGGCTTTAAAAATGGCATAAGTTTTTGTTTTTTTGAAAATAAATGAAACCAACATGAAAACGTGTTTTTCCCCTGAATGCTCTTATTTATCACTGATCTGTGACTGTTTTAGTGGCACGTTACAAAAAATATAACATTTCGAGGATAAAGTCGAAAAATTTAGAGGATAAAGTCGAAATTACGAGAATAAAGTAAAAATATTTCGAGAATAAAGTCAAAATGTTTCGAGAAAAGAAGTTGAAATTGTGAGAATAAAATCTATGTTTTGAGTGATAAAGTTGAAGTTTCGAGAGTAAAGTCAAAATGTTAATTTCTACGATTTAAATTCTTAAAACATTTCGGCTTTATTCTCATAACTTCGACTTTATTCTCATCAAAACATTTAGATTTTATTCTCGAAATATTTTGACTATTCTCGTAGTATATCAACTTTATTCTTGTAGTATTTTTACTTTATTTTCGTAATTTCAACTTTATTCTCGAAATATTTCGACTTTATTCTCATAATATTTCAATTTTATTCTTGTAATTTCAACTTTATTCTTGTAATTTCAACTTTATTCTCGTAGTATTTCGACTTTATTCTTGTAGTATTTTGACTTTATTCTTGTATTGTTTTGACTTTATTTTCGTAATTTCAACTTTTACTCTCATATTTCAACTTTATTCTTGTAATTTCAACTTTATTCTTGCAATATTTCAACTTTATTCTTATAATTTTGACTTTATTCTAAAAATATTACAACTTTAATCCCATTTTTTAACTTTATTCTTGTAATTTCGACTATTCTCGAAATATTTCGACTGTGTTCTTGTAGTATTTCGACTTTATTCTTGTAGTAATTCAACTCTATTCTCGTACTATTTCAACTTTATTATCTTAAGATTTTTTTTTATTTTTTTTTTTAACATGGCACTAAAAAGCCGTCCAATCCAGCTACAGCAACTAAGAAAAGGTGATTGATGTAAAGTGATGTGAGGTTAACAATATATTTTTTAGTCTAACTTCCCAAGCAATTTAATAATCCACTAAACCAAATCAGCCGGTCTGTTGATGTCCCATAAAACCCGACCTTTCTGCTGACCTCAAGGATATATCAGACATGAAAGGACAGGGATAGAGGAGGGTTCAGCATACGGGCCCACGCTACCCTCACCCTCTTGCTGTGTTTGCACTGTAAGCACACAAGACAGCTTGATAACATCTTCCTAATAGTTTCTCCAAAACATCACAGCTTATCCCAGCAACCTTTAACGCTGCTCTGTTTATTGGGAAAACGCAAAAAGCAGTTAGTCATTTGGCCATGGCAATTTCAGCGTATCATGGAGATCCTTCAGTATTTCTATTTTATTTGCTTAGTATCCCGCTTTTGTCTCGAGGCAGTAACAGGTCAAATGGCAGCGAAGAAGGTGAGCAGCCGTTACTGAGAGCAAATAGGATGTGGCTTGGATGTAATAAATATCACGACTTTATCAGGACCTGGCTGAATACCGAGAAACATTAGACTTCATAAGATGAGTCTTGGCAAGCCTAAAAGGTGGTCTGTATTTGCATCTTATTACCCTCACATCCTGGTGCTCTGCACTCAAACTTATGACTGGAGCTGGCAAATAACTGTCATGAACAGAAGCGAGGAGAGAGAACACAAACAGACAGGAATCACGCACCACATCCTGACGAAACTGCAAATAGACTCAAGCAAATCCAGCCATCCGTCCTTCTAAGGAATATGTTAATAAATGTAATTTAAGTGTTAACAGTGTGACAGTGCACACTGTTCATACAATATAGATGTATTATATGTATGTATGTAAATATTTAGTTTTAGTATATTTAATATTTAATTTTTACTCAAAAATTCCACCAAAATTCCACCAAGTTTCAAAAAGTATTTTTTATAGTCTATATATTTTTGATATATATATATAAAAATATGTAAATGTACATATTTGTAACTTTATTTATTTAGATCCATTTTAAACATTCTGCTTTGATATTCTACCTGGCCTGTATCTTATTTATAGGGACGCGTACTCTTATGAAGTCATCTGTTTGTTATATGCAAATGATCTCTTATGACTCTGCAGGCTGTTGTTAGTCTACTTCCTTGTTGATGTTTTCAGCTTCTTCCATATTTTACAGTATTTATCTAGTTTGAGTTACATGGTACATGCATTTAAACAAATATACGACACATGACAGCTGTGCAGTGCTGTTACAGAGCTAAATAAATGCTTAAATTTGCAGATCTATCTGAAACAACAAATAAAAAATAATTGTGGGATTTTTTTTGATCTAGTTGACTATAATTTGCTCCAGGCTTTTAAGGATTTTCTTTGAATGCATAGTTTTGTAGGGTGTTTTTCAAAGGGTGTTGGTTCGGTTGTTTTGCTATGAGCAAGAGAATCAATCGTTATTAAGTTAGTTTCATGTGTACAATCACGTCTCGTTCCTTTGGTTCCAACAGGGTTTAAGGACTCTAGATGTTGCACTTAATGCTGCCAAGTACAGTAGTACACCTAATGTCTAATGCCTATGTTTGTCTACACACATTATCACAATTCCAGTGCACTAGCTTCAAATATATGTTTTAACCAAAATAAACAAGCAGCCAAAGCTAAATTTGGTTTTGTTGGCAGCAAGCATTTGTACAGCCGTTCTACTTGCATACGGTATCTAATAAGTTCCTGCTGTCAGCACACATTCAAAGCCATGACAGCAAATATAAACAGTATGCCTGCTCAAGCAAGAGTCTGGGCATTAGGGTAAATAAACACTGCAGCATGACTCCTGAGTGTGTGTATGGAGGGGGAGTTTAAACTGAAAACTGAATGATAGCATCTCTAAAGCCCTCTCTCACTAAGGAGAGGTGCTGTTTATTTTATCATCCCTGTATCGTTTTAGGTCTTATCTCTACTTAACTGTCTAAACTCACTTATATAGTAGTGAGAACGGCTTTTTTTAAGCTCATGTAGAGATATTAATTACTCTGTACAGTGAATGTCACAGAAACTGAAGAGGGGGTGGTGGTGAGTTTCAATGAAGTCATTTGCATATTAAAAAAATGTAAATGTCTTGGATTTTAGGGAACTGGAAGCAAGATACGCATCTCCTTTTTGGCTTTTGACTACTTGTAGTATATTAAAATCATATGTAAATAAACACAAATCAGTGTTTAGAGCATAAACAGATCACGGTTCACATTTTGCTTACCATTAGAAAACATCTTTTTTTTTTGAACATTTACATCATTAGCATGCAATGTTATTATGTTGTGATTATATTGTAGTATGTTATATGAAGTCATTTAGCACTTTTATCAAAGATACTTGCATTAACCCCCTTTTTTCAGTTAAAGCGCTCTAAGCTTTAGTTTTGGGTTGGTGTGGGTGTTCACAGCAGTTTGAATCGGGCCTATCCTACGCTAAATGAACGCAGGGTACTTAGTTGTATTGGCAACACCTAATATTGTTATGCATACAAATCACAAGAAACTAAAGACAAATACATGTGAATAGAAATGCTTCCGAACTACTGAATACGATTTGCAATAAGAAAACTAATTTACAGCCAAGTAACTAATTTCATTGTTCAAATGTGACTGATACTCTCAGATGATAACAGCATAAGTCTAGATAAGTTGTAATTTCAACCTCAGATGTTTAAAAGGAGTTTAAACATTTCTGAAGCTGAATTTCATTTTTAATGTACATTTTGTCATTGTACTGAAGGCTTAGCTACTGTAAGATGGTTTAAATGATTTGTATTAAATATAAATCTGACATGTTTGAAAAACGTAAATACTGTATATAAAATTACAGTTAAATGTAAAGTTTTTGAACAGTAAGATTTTCAGTGTTTTTTTTAAAAAGGTCTTTTATGCTCACCAAGCCTGTATTTATTTGATCCAAAATACAGCAAAAACAGTATTTTTTAAACATTATTTTTACTATTTAAAATAACTGCTTTCTATTTGAATATATTTTAAAATGTAATTTATTCCTACGATCAAAGCTAAAGTTTCAGCATCATTAGTCCAATCTTCAGTGTCATATGATCCTTCAGAAATCATGCTTATTTGCTATTAAAGAAACATTTATTATTTTTGTTATTATTATCAATATTTCAGGATTCTTTGATGAATAGAAAGATACTAAGATCAGCATTTATCTGAAATGAAAAGCTTTTGTAACATTATACACTATACCATTCAAAAGCTTGGAGTTTGTATAATTTTTTTAGGAAAAAAATTATTTAGCAAGTAGGCTTTAAATTGGTCAAAAGTGATGGTAAAGACATTTATATGAAAGATTTCCATTTCAGATAAATGCTGTTCTTCTGAACTTTATATTCATCAAAGAAACCTGAAAAAAAATTCTACTTGGGTGTTTTCACCATAATAATAATAATAATAATAAATGTTTTTTGAGCAGCAAATCGGGATATTAGAATGATTTGTGAAGGATCATGTCTCTGGAGTAATACTACAGTAATGGTGCTAAAAATTCAGCTTTGAAATCACAGGAATAAATTACATTTTAAAATATATTAAAATAGCAAACTGTTATTTTAAATAGTAAAAATATTTCAAAATTTGACTGTTTTTGCTGTACTTTGGATCAAATAAATGCAGGCTTGGTGAGCAGAAGAGACTTCTTTAAAAAACATAAACAAAACAAAACAAAAACATTTGGTAGTGTAGCTCTAAACTAGTTAAAGGTCATTCATAATAAGATTTTGCTCTCATATAGTACTAAAATAAAAAACAAAAACAAAAAAAGTATTACACTGCACCGTTAATTTCATTAAGTTTTTGTTAAGTTAAACATGCACAGACCATAAGCAATGAGCGTTGTTGAATATTAAGCTCCTCCTCTCAGGTGTAATCCAATCCAGTGCCCTGTCACAGGTAAAACCGGCCCCAATTTCTCAGTATATCCAAAAAAGCGAGAAAAGCCAACAAAACCCGTTCTCATACAGGCAATTCTAACGCAGCCCTCATCCCATCCTGAAAACGTTGCTCCATACAAGAAGAAGAAGGATCGGATTTACAGTACCAACTAGAAAGTCCAGTTCGACCATAAGAGATGTCACAGGAGCATGACAAGTAAGTTCACCACTGTAGGTCCATAGTCTACCAAGAGATGATCAACAGAAAAGGATCCCACGATTGAAAAATCATGCACTATTTACTGCTTAATCTTGCTTTAGTTGCTGGAACTGAAACAGGTTAGCTTCTATACTCTGACTTGTCTCAGGAAGTCTGGAAAATAGCGTCTTACCACGAGAAGTCGGACTGACAGCCGAGAGCCGATTCCGCTACACGGTTGTGCTGTCTGGGCTCTTCAGTTCACCTGTCATGTTCAGACCTGCTTCGGTCACAGGTGTACCTGCACCTGCCGCGGGAGTTATGAGCGCCGCGCTCTATTTGTCAGACTTGCGTGTTATTTGTTTTTTGTGCATTTTCCTCGTTTGGAGTGAAAATCACATTTGAAACTTGTGAAAGCGTGACATTTTGTTAGCATTTATTATAAGTAAAGGCTTCTTGGAAAACAACATCTGTGTTTTTGGAAAGGTAATAATTGATGAACTAGTACTGACACGACAGTAAAACATCTTGTAATGGCAGTAAGTGTATGAGTATTTTATGGATTTATATGTTATGATTTATCAAGTTAAATGTTGTTAAAAAAGAGTTGATTGAAATCTGCTGTCTAGGCGTTGGCAATTCCTTCCTTTGTACATTGTTTAAAACATGCAAATCTGACCAGAATCAGCTGCGAACTTTTTGGCAAAGTTTGGGTTTTCTGTTCTTCTCAGAATTGGTTCGCCTGTGCTTGACAAGAACTAAAGTATACACCCAAAATATTTGCCCGTTGCTGATCTTTCCCTCATGCAAACAGAACTTTGTTGACGAGCATCGCCATAGAGTAAGCAATGTGAGATCTTGTATCTGTGAATCCTGAGGAGAAAACTAAAACTCTCCTGAGTTAGTGTTTGGAGTTTGGCGGATGTGGCCGCAAACACATCATTAGTAATTTTGCGCTTGGTCGCCTCTTTTGTTTTAGAAGTGGGATTGCGTGTCCACAAGGTTTTATTGTCCCAGGATAACGGATCTATCAGGTTGCAAAGCTAAAATCAAACAGGGAGAAAGAATGGCACAATTAGTTATCAAATTACTCGTAATCCGTTTGCGTTAACCAACCTGGATGCAGTTTTGTCATAGCAACTCTTTATGGATTCATTCCATTATTAAAAGCTCGAGTGTTGTGTGACAAGCAAACCTAGAGAGACTAAACAGTGTAGCCCTCATCAAGACGAAGTCTGTTCTGAATGAATTCAGAAAAGGCATGTTCTAAGTGTGTACCTTAAAACGTAATCGTTTTTATTTTTTTTGAAACGTTCTTCTTTAAATATAGTAGATTATTAAGTTCCCAACCTGACTTCACCTCACCCTGCTTACCCACCCAATTAAAAGGTTTAAGAGTTGAGAAAATAAACTCTACCTTGTCCTTATTTCATTGTCAGATATTTCAACACATAAATGCATTAATGAGCACTGAATCAGAGCATATTCAATCTCTGTAAGCCACCTTTGTCTAAATAATAGATGATGGTGCTCATAAGAATGACATAACGATGACGGAAATGCGCAAACCGGTTTTCTTAATGAACTTTGTCACAGTCTAAAAAGTCACTAGATCTTCCTCTGACACTTTGCTGGTCGTCTTACTGGAAGAGCCAGTGAAACATGCTGTCAAACGGGAAGCTGCGGTCTGTGCAGAGATTTGTTGTTTGGGCCGGTTTTGTCACAGATCCTGAGATAAAGAGGGCCTTTCACAACAGCCTGCTCTTTTGTTAACTTTGACACCAGCAATAATGCCAAAACATCTTCAGATTGTTGATGCACAACATCCATCATTTTGTTCGTTTTGACTCTTTGTGTTTACAAATCACACAGCCCGTCTACCTCTGCCTGACGATCCAATTAGCTGTTGTTTTAATACTGACGGCTCTTTATGAACTGTTCCTCACAGTAAGCGGGCAGTGCTCGTGCTACAGAATGATCCGGCGTACAACCAGCGGCGGCCGTTCACGAGCGAGGATGAGGCCTGGAAGTCGTTCCTGGAGAACCCCCTCACAGCCGCCACCAAGGCCATGATGAGCATCAATGGAGACGAAGACAGTGCCGCAGCTCTGGGTTTTCTATATGAGTACTACAAGGTATGACTAGTAGAGATTAACATCAGTAATAATAATTTAATAATTTATAATGTACTTTTCGCAAACCCAAAATATTGTTAAATATCATAATAAGCATTACATATTAACAAAATACACCAAACACAATAAATATATATATTATATATTAAATTAAATGTATATATGTGTGTGTATATATATATATATATATATAGACACACACACACACCAGTCAAAAGATTTTGAATTATTTTTGCTATTTAAAACAACAGCTTTTTATTTGAATATATTTTAAAATGCAATTTATTCCTGTGATCAAAGCTAAATTTTTAGCATTATTACTCCAGTCTTCAGTGTCACGATGATCCTTTAGAAATCATTCTAATATGCTGATTTGCTGTTCAGGAAACTTTTTTTCTATTATTATCAATATTTAAAACAGTTGAGTACATCTTTGTTAGGATTTTTTGATGAATAGAAAGATCCAAAGATAAGCATTTATCTGAAATAAAAAGCTTTTGTAACATTATACACTATAACATTCAAAAGCTTTGAGTCTATATTTTTTCCCATTTTTTTCCCTTTTTTTTTGAAAAAGAAGGATGCTTTAAATTAATCAAAAGTGATTATAAAGACATTTATAATGTTATAAAAGATTTCTATTTCAGATAAATGCTGTTCTTCTGACCTGAAAAATTCTACTCAGCTATAACATAGTAATAATAATAATAATAATAAAAATAAATGTTTTTGAGCAGCAAATCTGAATATTAGAATAAGTTCAAAAACAAATAACTCCTTTATTTTAATTTTCAAAAATCATGTTTTTTATTATGTTATCATGTTTTTATTGTGTTATCTGTATTTTTCAGTTAATTTTACTTTATATCAAAATATCCCAAGATTAATTGAAATCCACAATAAAAAAAAACACAATTAAAAAAACTATTCATTCATATATATATATATATATATATTTTTTAAAGGGGATAAAAGGAGGAACTTTAGACAACAACAACAAAACCTTATGATTATTATTTAAACTCTGAACAACATAGAATTAATTTAAGGATTTCTGACCTCCTTTTACTTCACAAAATGTCACCTAGTATGTTAAATATGTTCACTGACAGATATAATGGGTAAAGCTGATGCTATTGGATGTGGTCAGACTTGCATTGAGTTTGTTTACTTTCCCCAGGTGCCGCGGGAAAAGAGAACAATATCCCAGCCAAAGGCTGACGTCCTGGGCTCTGATGTGGATCCCAACAAAAGGTGAAGCTCTCATCAAAGATGCAATAGTGAATGCAGTTTTTCCCATACTGTGAAGATGAGACCCTACTTGTTATTTGTTGCTAAATCTATCTATCAGTTTACTAACAGACAAAAATCAATAAAGAAAGCAGCCAACAACGACTTATTTGATCGATTTGTTGGGTCTGTTTGGCAAATGCGCAGGACGCACGTCAATGACATCACTGTAAAAATATGTTCGAAGCGAGAGAACAGTTTTTATGAAACACTTCAAATATTAAGCGGATAGAGTTTCATGTTGCCTCGTTTACGTGCGAGCACATGCTTTTGAGAGCATTTCTCCCCAGTGCAGATATATATATCATATCATATCATATCATATATATATATATGTACAGAAAGGGAGGCTGTAATTCATTTTTATTGAAATATTACTATACGTGTTCCATTTAGGTTACAAAATTATGACATTTAATTGAAATCCTACATACAAAGCAAGTAATTTGTATACAAATATCTGTATGTGTTTACTTTTTAATATTAAGTGTAAAGCGTCATTTTTTAAAATATGTTGTATTGTTTATAACGTTTAGGTTTATATATATTTTAATAGCCTTGCATTTGCATGTTTTTGTGAAGGAGAACAATATTTGATGCAGTTAAATGTATACTTTCTATGTGTTTCAGTTGTTTGTAGGTCGCTGAAAACATTTTAACATGTTATATTTTTAATTTACATTTGCGTTCACAACAGAAACTTGTTGACCACTCTCCAAGAGCCATCGGCGGAGAACCGAATCCAGGTTCTGAAAGGACTAAATATCGTTCTTCCAGGAAACCAGCACGGCCAGGACAAGAGAGGCCTTTTCCCCTCACCCGATACTACGGTGACAGTATCCATTGCTCCTGGGCCAAACTACCCAGTGAAGACTGAAGGTCCATCGCATGGATTCTCCGTCACAGTCCCCAATCCCCACTGCTCAGAGCCAGACAGTCACAGTCACACGGTGGTTTTTGACCCTCAGCTCCCCCACAACCAGTTCAGTCCGAACACACAGCCACGCACCCCAGACTCGACCTTCCCAGAGAACTCAGATGTGAGTTCTCACACACACACGCACGCACACATCTCAAGTCTCCCAACCTCAGACAATACTTCATTTACCTGGTGACTCTAAAGACATTGTTGTATTGAGCCCCCTCCCTATTTTTATTTGAACATGCCAAAATAGTAGCTAGCATGTCATTATGCCATTGTCTCTCTTACACAATAAAGTGCTGTATTTTCCTCTCACATAATAGCCAGGGCCTTTTCTCTCTCTCTTCTCTTTTGCCCGCTCTCATTCCCGCTCCCTCTCTCTACCTAAACATGGAGGGAGGATTTCCTTAGAAATGATAGTTCCACAAAAACCTTGCACACACGGAGATCTGTTTGTTTTTTCTTTTGCTTAGCAATCAGCTTTCTCCCACCGACTGAATGCACGGTGGTTGTCTGTGCTAATGCCAGGCCCTCTTGCCCCTCTTTTGTCCGCTACAGGTGTTTGCGTTCCCAAGAGATCTCCAGTTAGGCATGGGACCCATCCCGCAAGAGGACTATGCCACTTTTGACACAGTGTCAGGGTAAGCTTAAACATAACTTGAGAGAAAAACTTCAGATTATATCAGCTGAGTGTGTGCAAATAGCCTGAATAGGGTCACTGGTGCATCCTCCTGACAGGTGTGCATGGCCTATGGGTAAATGAAAGTCAGCCTAGAACAAATATGACAAGCTGCCTCTTCCGTGTAATAACAAACATGCAAATTGTCATGGGTGTATTTGGTCTGAAGGTGCAAATGTGTATTAAGTGGTGTCCCCAATTTTTTTTGTGTTTGGTCAACAGTAATAATTTCGAATACACATTAGAAGCCTCCAAGTCTCTCAGACAGAAATCTGGCGATGGAACAATGACGTACCTCAACAAGGGCCAGTTCTATCCCATCACCCTCAGGGAAACCGACAATGGCAAATTGATGCACGGCCCCATTTGTAAAGTCAGGGTAAGATAAATATGAATAAAAAAATTTTGATGTTATGTTTATAGTTTAGTTGCCCCAAATTGTATTTAGAGACTTCAGCCTTCAGAGACTTAAAAAAAAAAAAAAAAAAAAAAAAAAAAAAATATATATATATATATATATATATATAATTAATAAACAAATACAATTTTAATTAAATTAAATTGAATAAATAAATAATTAAATAAATACATTTTTTACTTCAGACTTCAGAGACTTCAAAAAAAAAAAAAAAAAAATATATATATATATATATATATAACTAATAAATAAATAAAATTTTAATGAAATTAAATGGAATAAATAAATAATTAAATAAATACATTTTTTACACATTGTTCTTTGCAATCATATGCATCTTAGCATTCATTTATAAAAAAAACGTAGATGCTTGTCTGTTCAGTCAGACAAAAAAATTATTATGTTGAACATGACAAAATGTATTTGAACACTTTGTCAAACATTAATGGAAAATGTCCTTTGTTAACTTCCATGTCCACTAATAATTATTTTTTGCCAGTTGGTTAAAAGTAATTGCAAAAATGTCTCTGGAAAAATACATTTTCTAGTATAATTTGTTTGCAGATGATATTTTCTTATATAATGTAATGACATTCATACATCTTTGTGTGTAGCTTACTGTGAGTGTTTAGATATGAAATGATACTTTATACTTTTATTTAAATCTTTTTACTTTTTAAAATAACGGTTTTCTATTTGAATATATTTTAAAATGTAATTTATTCCTGTGATTTCAAGGCTGAATTTTTAGCAACATTACTCCAGTCACATGATCCTTCAGAAATCATTCTAGTATTCTGATTTGCTGCTCAAAAAACATTTATTATTATTATTATTATTATGTTGAAAACAGCGGAGTAGAAATGTTTCAGGTTTCTTTGATAAATAGAAAGTTCAGAAGAACAGTATTTATCCGAAAGTCAAAAAAAAGTCTTTAGATAAAGATAAATGTCTTCATCATCACTTTTGATCATTTTAAAGCATCCTTGTTAAATAAAATGATTAATTTCTATAATAAATTACATTTTAAAATATATTCAAACAGAAATTTGACTTTTTGCTGTACTTTAGATCAAATAAATGCAGGCTTGGTGAGCAGAAGAGACCTCTTTAAAAACATTTAAAAATCTTACTGTTCAAAAACTTTTGACTGGTAGTGTATGAGTACTTGTTTGAGAGTGTGTGTACATTAATATAACACAGTAACACCATGTTGTTTTTCAGAGTGTTGTGATGGTGGTGTTCGGAGAGGAGAAAACCAGAGATGACCAACTCAAGCACTGGAAATACTGGCACTCAAGACAGCACACGGCCAAGCAGAGATGCATTGATATTGGTAAGCAGTCTTTGTCTTGGGGTACACCTTTGATCTCACTGATCTCACTCATACTTTCATGTCTCTTTGCTTTTCTGGGTCCGGTGTACTGTAGTTCAGGGCGGAGTAACAAGTACAGATAGCAAATAGACATACAAACAGACTGGATGCAGGGGGCCTGCAGGTGGGGACAAGACAATAGGTCAAGGGGAGAGCCATCAGTGACGTCTACAATGAACACAACAAATAAAAGATGAGCACTGTAAAGCATGAAAGGGTACACAACATTATCTTGCCTTCAATGAAAGTTGACTCCTTTAAGACTTAAAGGGATAGTTCACCCAAAAATGAAAATTCTGTCAACATTTACTCACCCTAAATGTAGTTCCAAGCCTGTATGAGTTTCTTTCTTCTGTTGAACACAAATGAAGATATTTTGAAGAATGTTGATCCAAAGAGTTGACGGTAGCTATTTACTTTCATAGTATGGGAAAATGGAATTTTTAGGGGTTCAAGCACGTAGCGCTGAAACCCAGTTGTAATTGTTAGAATGGTCACGGATCAGCGATCTCCACGTAAAACTGATAAGTCCGATAAGTCCAAACCATAAGTCGTAGAGACTTGAAACTCCGAGGGATGGTAGTACTCACACCGCCGACAACGTGATCAAGGCTCACCCTGATCATCCTGACAGGGGCGCTACAGCGAACAAAAGTACGAAATCGCCTAAACTGCCAGTCGCAGGCTCAAGTGTTTGTCGTTGGAAACCTTGACTCACGCCGGAGAAAATGCATGCCTCAGATTCGATTGGAAAAATGTATTTTTTTTTTTAAAACCTACTTTTGCAAACGAGTCCTAGGTTTTTCGCCTGATCGGAACCAGACCAGTGCAGAAACATCAATAATCAACAATAAAAAAAAAGTTTAACTTTCAACTTGTTGTCGCAAAGGGACGCCAAAACTTTCGAAAGGGGCGTGGCACTTTTAGTAAAATGCCTATAATTCCTGAATGGAATGAGATATCTCCACCAAACTCAGAACACTTATGTAAGAAAAAAAGAAAAAAATTGCAGAGCTTGGCCACTTGGTGGTGCTATAAGAGGGAAAAAAACATAAAAATGGCTGTAACTCCACAACCATTCATCCTGTCAACATGAAAATCGGTGTTCACGGTCTTGGTCCGAAGTGCCACAAGTGTCTACAAGGACATTTGTGTATCTTAAAAAACATGGCTGCCATTGGCAGATGAATTTTGGGCACCTGTTAAACAAGGTTAACGGAGGTCGATCGGAACGAAACTCTGTGGGCCCGTTCGACTCACAGCCCCAAAGGTCTGAGAGAAAATTGAAAGAAATTGGCCATTGGGTGAGATATCGCATTTTTCAAGGGCATAAATGATTGTACATCGCACGTTTTATCACACATACGTGCGATATTTGTAGAATCATACAATAGAACTCCTCATTCCGGACAACTTTGCCTCTAGAACCACTGCTGTCAGTCAAATCGTTTGTTAAATGATTGAGGTAGAGAAACCTACTTTTGTGAACAAGTCCTAGGTTTTTCACTCAGTCTGGAAAAAAAAACACTGCAGGACAGACTCTCTAAGTCAAAAATGAACAAAAAAAATATTGAAATTTACCCTTTGGAAGGCTATATGGGGTCGTTTAGAAATTGGGCCTGTCCAAATTTACCCAAAATCCTTTAAAGCCTAAAGGAAAATTCAAAACTTCACGAAACCTGCTGAGCACATGCGACCGGTGATTCTAAACAAGCATGAAAAGTTTCAAGGGGTTAGACCATATAAACGTTTTGTTATAAATATTTCTAACGTTAAAAAACATAATATTTCTATGGTAAATTACCTGGATTTGCCAAAAATGCTTTTTAAATCGTTGATTTAGGTGGTTACAGGCTTGCTAAATATATCCTTTTTTCATATGTGCTTAAATGCCTTAAAGCGCTTGAACCTCGATAATCGCTGCTTGCATCTATATTTGTTTTTGAGTTCACTTTAATGTCATAATATTATATTAGCAAAGTACAACGTGTAAAAAAAACTTGATTTTATCTAAAAAAGCTCATTAACATTTATAGTCTATGTTGGTCACCTCTGCCTGTCTTATATCTGCAGCTAAGATGTAAAATTACAGTACAACAAAAATATTCCCTTACCCACACACCCGTCTCTTGCAAAACGTGAATCATCCACGTGTGTGTTTATACTCATTAATCAAGCCTTTCTTGTCTCCCACAGCCGACTACAAAGAAAGTTTCAACACCATCAGCAACATTGAGGAGATTTCATATAACGCCATTTCATTCACATGGGACATCAGTGAGGAAGCAAAGGTAAAGACATTTTAGGGCCCTTCTAGTGTGTACAGATTTAATTAATAAACAACATTATTGCTCTTTAATTTGATTCACCTCTTAACATCCGTTAAATGAGATTAGAGAAAATTGTCTTTCTCTTAAAAAGGTTTAGATTCAAGATGTTACAGGTGAATAATAGCAAACATCTTAAAAAATAAAAACGTTTCCATGTGTTAAATTTCTAGGTATGTATTTTTGGTATGCGGATAAAGGATCTTAAAATAGACATGACCTTTTAGAAAAGGTATGACTAACTGAAGATTGACACTCAAAATAGACCACTTTGAGTACACATAAAAAAACGTTTATTCAGGCAACACAGACAAAGTGCGCTGTGTCCCAGGAAACTTAAGGCGTCATTAAGAAAAATCCTAAGAAAGCGTGATAAAGGGGCTTTTTGAGATTAGTTTGGTTATTTGAGCTGGTCATTGGTGTTTTCCAACTCTGACCAGTACCTTCAGTTTTCTTCAGATGAAGAAACTAAGATTTGTAATCTGACTTCAAGGTGTATGTGAATGTTGAAATGACTAGTTCTCAGGTCATTAGGCCTGACAGCCCTATTTTGTGCTAAACTGATGCGTTTATGGGGGGGGACGCGCCCAACAATGGCATCAAGAATGAGGAAACACTGATGGGGGAGCTGTGAACACTGACAGCTTACGGAATCCTGTTCGACGAGTGTGTCGAGACTAGTCTGGTTAAACCCGTCGTGAAGTGACAAACAAGATTTTGGTTAAATCCTCAGCCTTTGATTAGTGATTTTTCTGTTGTTTTCTTAGTTGAAGCATCTGTCTGAGAATTAGTCTTTGCATAAACGTTGTTTATTAATGTAATTGTAGTTCCAATTAGTCCCATTAAAGTAAACAATCCAAAGTTTAAAAATTGAAATGAAGTATTTTGCAGCGAGCAGTGTTGTCCTATAACCAGGATGCAGATCATAAGATAGGCCCGCGCTGTAGGATACTCATCCGTGTGCTCATCCGTGTCTCCTGTGTGCCGACTGTTGGCAGTGTTACACTGGGCGTGGTTTGGATTTTGTGTGCTTGGGAGAGACAGATGCAGAGAAACAGAAAGTGGAGACAGAGAAAGGGCAAGACCCTAAGAGGTTTGGAAAAGGACGGTTGGAATGGATTTGTGGCGCTCCCTAGTGGACTTTTTGAGAAATTCCAGGCATTGCGTGAATGCTTGCTTGTGCAAATATTTGCTGATTAGTTGAAAGTCAGTTTGTTTGTAATTCTTATTCTTACTTTGTCTCATGCCTTTTGTTAATAATCCATTATTACATAAGATGCTGTGCTGACAATGAATAAAGTTAAGTAAATGTTGCTTTAGCTGGAATAAACAGATGCTGATCATATTGTTAGTTGTACATATGCACAGCCATTAAAAAGTTTAGGGTCAGTAAGATTTAAGATTTAAAGAAATTATTACTTTTATTCTGTGAAGATGCAATAAATTTTGATGTTTTCCAGTGTAAATTGCCTATAAACATTTTCATATGTAGGATCCTATGAAATGTTTTATTTTTTCCCAAATTATGTTTTTCCCCTCCAAATTTCTTTTTTTCTCAGTTTATTTTTTCTGTATTTTCAGTAAAAAAAAAAAAAGTACCACTACTAGCTATAGCTGTAATTTGTAATAATACATTTAAATTTTTTTTTGTTTCATATGTAGGACCCTATGAAATCCATGAATTTTTTTCCAAAATTCTGTTTTTTCTGGAATTCCTTTCTTTCTTTTCTTTTCTTTTTCTTTTTTTTTTTTTTGAAATGTTTATTTTAATTTTTACTTATATTTGTAACTTATTTTTATTAATTTTTATTTTTTTTTTTTTTTCCATTCCATTTTTTCTTTTTGGAAAACATGTATGCTAGCTATAACTGTAATTTGTAATAAAAAATTTTTTCTTTATTTCCTTTTTTTTCTTTTTCCAAATTCATTTTTTTTTCTGTTTTCATTTTTCTGGATTTTTTGGAAAAAAAATAAAAACTAGCTAAAACTGTAGTTTGTAATAATACATTTAATTTTTTCAGTGTAAATTGCCTAGAAACATCTTCATATGTAGGGCCCTATGAAATCCATTTTATTTTTTTCTTAATTTCCGTTTTTTTTCTCCAAATTTCTTTTTTTTCTGTTTTAATTTTTCTGGATTTTCAGTTTTTTTGGGGGAAAAAAACTAGCTAAAACTGTAATTTGTAATAATACATTTAATTTTTTCAGTGTAAATTGCATCTTTATATGTAAGTCCCTGTGAAATCTGTTTTATTTTTTCCCAAATTCTGTTTTATTGTTTTTTCAAATTAATTTTTTTTCCGTTTTAATTTTTCTGGATTTCATTTATTTATTTTTTTATTTAATTAATTAATTTATTTTTTAATGTTACACTACTAGTTATAATTGTAAATTATAATAATAATTACAAATAATTCAAATAATGACTGGATTCCAGGATTTTGTCAACATTTTCCAGATCGTGGAAATCATAGGGCCATATGTAGTATTTTCAGAAACATATAAATGAAACAGGAATAACTGATTCAATTCCAGAAATTTAATTAAATGACTTCATCATTAAGTTTTATTTTATGATGGACCAACACTTCCCAATTCTAAAGAACATTGTGCAATGTGCTGTGTTTCCATTCTGTTTCCAAAAGGGGGCGACATAGAACACATCCAATCCCATCACAGTCTGGTGTCCCCAGTTCACCTCTCACAAACGTTTGAACTCATGCATTTACGGAAAACAGTATTCATGAGTTCAAAATAAACAATGCATTCCACACTGTGAACGAATTTTGAGACTAAAAAAGGTCAAGGAAAATTTTCTCCTGCTTGTTTTCAGTTCACTGCCCTTTGCTATTTTGGCTTCACGCATCTAAAGTAATATAAGTTAAACTGAGCGCGACAATACGCTTGTAACAAATGATGACCACATAGCGTTTAATTGTTCCCTCTCTTCCCTCCTTAGATCTTCATCTCAGTGAACTGTCTGAGCACAGACTTCTCCTCTCAGAAGGGAGTGAAGGGGCTACCGCTCAACCTACAGATCGACACCTACAGCTACAACAACCGCAGTAATAAACCTATCCACCGCGCTTACTGCCAGATTAAGGTCTTCTGCGACAAGGGTGCAGAGCGTAAGATCCGTGATGAAGAGAGGAAACAGTCCCGTAGGAAGGGAAAATGCCCTGACATCAACCCTCCACTGGGAAACTGTAAGCACAGCTACAGGTTTTCACTGACATGTAGAGTTTAACTGACCTGATAGTGCTTTATAGTAGAAATGTGAGACTAGCGTTACAGAGAGACTAGTTTTTAACTCTATCCTTGTCCCATTTTTCCAAGTTGGGCCAGATGTCAAGGTTGCCCTCCTGCACAAGCGCAGCGACATCACTGTCTTCAAGACAATGACAGACTTCGAGACGCAGCCTGTTCTTTTCATCCCCGACATTCATTTCTCCACCTTCCAGCGTCATGTGAGTACACAGTGCAAAACTATTTTTTATTTTACAATTAAAAAGCATTGTTAAAAATCATTCCATCATTGTCAGGGTTATGATACGCAAATGCACTGTGCTCTACAAGCTGCTAGATATGTAGTGTATGTTATAACACATTGCATGTGAGCACTGGTGATAAGATAGGAGAATGTACGATAATGTATTTTTGCAGCATGTGAGCACAGTCATATAGTTTAGGTTAATTTTGAACTCATTAACTCTCAGTTTTCTCTCCGGCACTAAAAACTTGCAACCTTTGCTTTAGCAATCCAGAATCTTATCTGTTTGGTTTTGCTGGAGATGGTCAAGTCTGAGAAAAATGCATGACATCAGAATGCTGGTGCAAGATTGGCTTTTGTTAAAACAGTTTATGACCCTTTCCCATTAAAAGAACTTGTACATTGCAGGTTATTAAATCCAAATGGTGTAAAATCATGCATGTAAATGCACTCGGTGGCTTGGAAAAGAAAGATTATTATTAGAAGACTATCAGTCAATCACAGATTCATACATTTTCTGTTAAGATCTACATTTCCCAGAGAACTGGTGAAATACAGTTGATGTCAAAAGTTTACATACACCTTGCAGAATCTGCAAAATGTTCATTATTTTACCAAAATAGGAGGGATCATACAAAATGCGTGTTAATTTTTATTTAGTACTGACCTGAAAAAGATATTTTACATTTCAGAAAATAATAGTTGAATTTATAAAAAATTACCCTTGTTCAAAAGTTTACATACACTTGACTTTTAATACTGTGTTGTTACCTTAATAATCCACAGCTGTGTTTTTTTGTTTAGTGATATTTGTTCATGAGTCCCTTGTTTGTCCTGAACAGTTAAACTGCCTGCTTTCTTCAGAAAAATCCTTCAGCTCCCACAGCTTTTTTTCAGCATTTTTGTGTATTTGAAGCCTTTGCAACAATGACTGTTATATTGAGATCCATTTTTCACACTGAGGACAACTGAGGGACTGCAACTATTACAGAAGGTTCAAACACTCACTGATGCTCCAGAAGGAAACACAAAGCATTAAGAGCTGGGGGTGAAAACTTTTGGAAATTGAAAATCAGGGTAAATTTAAACTTATTTTGTCTTTTGGGAAACATGCAAGTATATTCTGTAGCTTTTGAAAGACAGTACTAAGTGAAAAAAAAGTTTTTTAGACTAAATAAGAAAAATGTACACATCTTAATTCTTTTCAAAAGTTTTCACCCCCCAGCTCTTAATGCATCATGTTTCCTTCTGAAGCATCAGTGAGCATTTGAATCTTCTGTAATAGTTGCATATGAGTCCCTCAGTTGTCCTCAATGTGAAAAGATCGATCTCAAAATCATACAGTCATTGCTGGAAAGGGTTCAAATACACAAAAAATGCAGAAAAACCAAAGAATTTGTGAGACCTGAAGGATTTTTCTGAAGAACAGCAGGCAGTTTACCTGTTCAGGACAAACAAGGGACTCATGAACAACTATCACTAAACAAAAAAAACACAACTGTGGATCATTCAGGTAACAACACGTTATTAAAAACCAAGCGTATGTAAACTTTTGAACAGGGTCATTTTTATATAGTGGACTACATGTAAACATTTTTTATGTGAAATATCTTATTCAGGTCAGTACTAAATAAAAAAAAAACATGCATTTTGTATGATCCCTCTTGTTTTGATAAAATAATTAACATTTTGCAGATTCTGCAAGGTGTATGTTAACTTTTGACCTCAACTCCATATAATGTCCTTAGGAGTATTAAATCATAAGATTATGATTTGTGGTCTCCTAAAAGTATTAATTATCTACATGTCAATGCCACTACGACAAAGCCTCCTAGCAGATCAGTGCAGTTCCATTTTATCGTCTGAGTAGGTACGTAAAAGCATATTGACATCATCATTTTAGTGCTCTTTATTGCATGTGTGAGTGCAGACTGCTGAAGCATTTCACAGAAACAGCAGATTGTGGTTGGGTCACGGTGACCAGAATGATACAGTCAGTGAAAGGAATATAATCATTTCTCACGGTTATGAAATCTGCCGTTTATGGCATGGGATTGGCTCTTATCAGAGTATTCTTGGCAGGGGATCACATTTTAAGCCCACGCGTTTCTAAAGAAATCAAAACATGCACAATTTACCCCTCCAGCTTTGTTCTGTGTACTAATCCGGTCATAAACATCACTGGTACCTGTAAGGTTCTTAGACCTGGAGGTTATTTTTAAATCATTTCAGTTTCTTGGTAGAACCCTACCTTTAATTTCACCGTCCACCTTTGACTTAAAAACCTGGTGACCCATACGGCTAAAATCACATGACACACAGGAGAGCAAATGTTAGACAGTGTCCTTAAACATGGCCTTTGATCATCAGTTGTGTGACATTGAAACCCGGTGTATATCTAGAACCAAAAATAAACCCTCTGGCTATTTACTCTTCACTAAAATCACACACAAAAAGAACAAGAAACGTCAACTTTGCCATATTTTTCTAGAGTCAGTCAAACCAAGCAAGTTCAGAGCTGAGGGAAGAAGTGCTTTTTACAATGCATCTGTGTTGATTTAAATGTTCTTGCTATTGTTCTGAATGGTCAGCTTCATGCTCTGGGGGACTTTTGTGGAAAGTTTACATTGCGGTATGCAGGACCTAGAGCAAAAAAAAAAGTTAGTCTCAATTTACAAGCGCAGCATTAATCATCCCAAGTAGGTTAAATGTGTTAGCATGTGTTAATGGTTTAACCCAGGGGTCTTCAACAGGGGGTCTGCGGTCGTCCTGCAGGAGATCTGTAAATTATTGTTTCATCTCAAACGGATTTTTGTGGCAAACAAAATGAAGCGGTTAAGCGTGTTAAGAATGTTTACTTCTCCTCCTACATTAAAATACGTCAAGTAAAATTAAAATTGTAAAGTTTTTAACGACTTTTCAATGTGAGGTTCATGACGAAATATGGAAATATTCTGTATTTAACATGATGTTTTTTAAAGAAGTCTCCTATGCTCACCAAGGCTGCATTTACTTAATTAAAAAAAACAAAAAGTGGAGAGAGAAAAAAGTAATACTGTGAAATATTATTACAATTTAAAACGTTTAAAATTATTTAATATTTAATTAAAAAATATTTAAATATCACTACAATTTAAAACTTTTTCAATTATTTTATATTTAATTATTTAAATATCAAATAAAAATAAAAAACATTTTAGTTGTCTTATTTTTCTATACACTACCAGTCAAAAGTTTTTGAACAGTAAGTTTTTTTTAAAGAAGTCTCTTCTGCTCACCAAGCCTGCATTTATTTGATCCAAAGTACAGCAAAAAATCAGAAATATTTTTGCTATTTAAAATATCTGTTTTCTATTTGAATATATTTTAATTTATTTTAAAATTATTATTTTAAATTATTATAAATTATTTTTATATAATTTTTAATTTATCCGCTGAATGTTTGGCATCGTTACCCCAGTCACGTGATCCATCAGAAATCATTCTAATATTCAGATTTGCCGCTCAAAAATATTTATTATTATTATGTTGAAAACAGCTGAGTAGAATTTTTTCAGGTTTCTTTAATGAATAGAAAGTTTGGAAGAACAGCATTTATCTGAAATAAAAAAATCTTTTGTAACATTATAATTGACTTCATCATCACTTTTGATCAATTTAAAGCATTCTTGCTAGATAAAAGTATTAATTTCTATAATTCTATCATTTCTTTAATTTCAGTTCATCAGTAAATTGACATTTTCAGTGCAACACTCAACATAAAACTTATTATAAATCTTTTACAGTGCGTAAGGCCCTTGGCCTGAAAAAGACCCCTGGTTTTACAATGCATCCTTATTCTGAAATATTAAAGGTATTTGTTAATGAATGTTCTTCAGCTTCTGTTAATTGTTTTTTGTGTGTTTTCTCCTTACAGCCTTTCTCTCAGGAGGATTCAGAGGAAGGGTGAGTTTCAGTCTTTTGCCTTCTTTGTGCTCATTTATGTCAGCAGTGCTTGTTCAAGACAGGGGAGGGTTTAAAATGTGTATTATTAGAGCAAAACGGCCTTTAGCTTTGCCCTGAAGCGCTGCTCCCTGTACAGTGTTTCCAGAAAATGCGCAGGTGCTGTTTGTGTCATGGGTAATGATGTACTTGTTAGCGCCTTCTTTTTCTATAGGGATGGCGGTTTTCTCAGAACTACACTCATCTGCTGCATTTTTCTGTTTGTCTCATCTCTCTTCCTTCTTTCCCTCACGTTCAGCTCGGCTATGAAGAGATTACCCTATTCCGAGGAGGAGTTTGGATCACCTCCTAATAAGCTGGCAAGGATGGATGAGCCCAAAAGAGGTGTGTTTTAACTGGAACTGGGTTGTATGTCATTTGTTTTGTTCCTGAGGTGGATGAGACAGATTTTTTTGGGGGGTATTTTTGTGTTTATTTCAGCAGTGTTGGCACTATAGCATTGACACTGCTTTGGTGCAATGCCATTTGGTTGCATGTGAGTAACCACACACAAAAACATCCTAATTTAAAACATATTTGCTCTGTTTCAAAACCTAGTAAGCTGCATATGGAAGATGCCTCCTGAGATGTTGTTTTTGACTAACTCTAAGACAATATTACATGCATCCTACATGGAAAAGGCAATCTCATAATGCACTGCTGCATGCTCAGTAAAAATAAAAAATCAAGATGGCAGACTTTCTATGAGAAATGTTGGTTTTAAATATAGACCGCGTTCAAGCTATGCTGTAATTACCGTAATTACGAGATGACAACTCATGACGCTCTACTCGAAGGCGTTCATGTCCTCGAACTGGGGATTATGTGTTTCTGTGGCAACAATATCAATGCCAAAATGAATTTGCAGCAGTCAGGTGGTACAGCAGTCACAGCTCTCAGAAAATTCAAGTTTACAAGTTGTAATTACAAGTTACATAAGAACTGTGTAACTTGTAATTACAGTAATTCTGATGTAAACACTACTAAAAGAATCCATAAAATAGCATGATTAAAGATATTTTCAATAATTGTAAAAATATAATATTAATAATAAATATTATTTAATAATTGTAAAAATATGATGATAATAATAATAATAAATATTATTAAAAAATGGTAAAATGTAATAATAAATATAATTCAATAGTTGTATAAATATAATAATAAATATGATTTAATAGTTGCACAAATATAATAAATATTATTGAATGATTGTAAAAGTATAATAATAATAATAATAATAAGTATTAATAATTAGTTGTAAAAATGTAATAATAATAACAATATAGTAGTAGTAAATATTATTTAAGAGTTGTACAAATATAATAATAAACAATATAATTTAATACTTGTAAAAATAAAATAATAATAAATAAAACATTTTTCAATTTAGATTACTATTATAATTAGTAATTTCTAATAAATATTTAATAGTTATAATACATATTAATTAGTTGTAAAAATATAATAAATAAATAATAATAAAATATTGTTTTTGATTTATTATAAATATTGTGTAATAGTTGTACAAATATAATAAAAATAATACACATTTAATAGTTGTAAAAATAAATAATAATAATAATAATAAAAATTAATTTTGTTTTATTTAGATTACTATTATTTTAATTAGTAATATTAAAATCTTGTTTTTGTAATTTTATTTATAATAAATGTTATTTAATAGTTGTACAAATATAATAATAATAATAATAAATATTATTTATTAGCTATAACATAATCAATATTATTTAAGAATTGTAAAATAATATTTATTAGTTGTAAAAATATATATATATAATAAATTGTTTTTCAATTTAGATTACTATTATTATAATTAGTAATATTAATTATTTTAAAATATAAAAATATTGTTTTACTGTTTTTAATTTGTATTATTTTATCCAGTATTTATGTGTGGTATGTCATTTACTGTATGGTTATTAGTGTTAATTGCTTAGCAAAATGCTATTATCAAACTTTATTGAAATGAATGGCACAAGTTTTATGAGTTTTATGAAGATGTGAATGTTTTTTACAAGTTGGAATCTCAATTCTGACATAGCGTGAATGCACTATAATTGCATTTCATGCAGTACTGAAGAGTATCCATGAATTAATTAGTAATATATAATAAATAATTAAAAATAATTTTTAATAATTTGTAAAAATGTAATAAAATAATTTTAATAATAATACATTCTTTATTTTATTTAATAATACAGATTTTTATATAAAAATATTCTTTAATTTAATTATTATTATTATTAATCATATTTATAATAATTAAAAAATAATAATTTGTTTGTTCCTAATTTTAATTATTTTGCACAGTATTTGTGTGTGCTACAGCAAATAATTAATTTTATGTGTATTGTAATGTTAACCAGCTTATCAACATGCTTATTCTCATATCAATTTTTATTTATTTTTTACTTTTTTTCGCATGTGTGGGACACCATTTACGTGATGTTCAGAGTCATTCTGCCCAATGTTCCATGACGTTAGATGCTGCCTTAGAAGGCAGTTGCCTATGTGGGTCGTAGGCAGTGATTCAGCTGACTAGGTTTTGGAACGGAGCTATTGTTTGTACCCAGATAGCTCCTAATTATAGACTAGTATGTCTGACCATTTCAGTGGCAATCACTGCTGTTTAGATCACTTCAACAAAGGATGTAGAACCAAACATCGGTGGGATTCAGTAAATAAAGAGCGGAAATTTGCAGGTCATCGAAGGCTGCTGGCCCTCCCAACACGATGCCTTGTCTCCCTGTGGCCATCCTCTGCTTGTTTGTCTGTTGAATGGCAGTCACGGTCAGCCGTGTGTGGGTGGGTGCGTGTTTGTGTGGATCTAACCAAAGCTCTTGCCAAAGGCAACACGCCGACTTTGGAATAGGATGTAATGTGTGTAATCTGTGTACTCCGGACTGTCCACATCACTGAACCTCCCTTGCTGTAGCTCAGTGTTCCCAGTATTGGCTTGGGATGCGGCCCAGTCCTTCTGGGGTTTTTGGGTGAAAGGGGAGGAGGGGACGCCACCGGTGTTTATAGACACGAGCAGCAACCCCAACTACAGGGAACAGCATGTGAGACACAAGCTTATTAAAGGCATGCGTTTGAAGAGCATATCAAATCGTCTGCCACATCAAAAGCTTTGGCAGATGACTTGGGCTTTACTTTCTAGTTTATTTTGGTTTGCAAGTCTGACCTCAGTTTCAAGAAAACTGGGCTTGCAGTTTGTGCATGAGTGACCAGGGCTGACCACATTTCTCTGCCTTTGCAGTTTTGCTGTATGTGCGCAAGGAGTCGGAGGAAGTTTTTGATGCTCTCATGCTGAAAACTCCCACTCTAAAAGGCCTGGTGGAAGCGGTGAGTTCACTTTCTTTTCCCAAATGTCCACACTCAACATTAATTCCTCACCATTTTGAACATAAAGGGTTAAGAATTGGTGAAAATAAAATCAAATGTTGGTGCCGATAGCCTCGTGGTCAGCGCTTCGGGCGTCCCAAGTTCGAGTCCCAGCTTGCAGACCTTACCCGACCCCAGACCCCCACTTCGTTTCCTTTCCAACTATACTGTCCTATTTAAATAAAGGCATAAAACACCAAAAATAAATCTTTAAAAAATTTAATTAAATTAAAACAACATTCATTAAGCACTGTGGTGAGCTCAGTCTAAAAAATAAATCCAATTTAGTAGTTAAAAAGTATCCATAAAATTGTGTAAATAAATACATACATACACTACCAGTCAAAAGTTTTTGAACCCTAAGATTTTTTTTTTTTTTTTTTTTTTTAAAGAATTCGCTTCTGTTCACCAAGCCTGCATTTATTTGATCCAAAATACTGCAAAAGCAGTAATATTGTGAAATATTTTTACTATTTAAAATAACTGTTTTCTATTTTATTATATTTCAAAATGTAATTTATTTCTGTGATCAAAACTAAATTTTCAGCATTATTACTCCAGTCTTCAATGTCACATGATCCTTCAGAAATCATTCTAATATGCTGATTTGCTGTTCAAGAAACCTGAATTTTCTATTCATCATAGAAACCTGAAAAAATTCTACTCAGCTGTTTTCAACAAATACTTTTTAGCAGCAAATCAGAATATTAGAATGATTTATGAAGGATTATGTGACTGGAGTAATGATGCAAAAAATTCAGCTTTAAATTAACAGGAATAAATGACATTTTAAAATATATATTTGAACAGAAAGCAGTTATTTTAAATAGTAAAAATATTTCAACATTTTTCTGTTTTTGCTGTACCTTGGATCAAATAAATACAGGCTTGGTGAGCAGAAGAGACTTCTTTAAAAACATTAATAATCTTACTGTTCAAAAATGTCTGATTAAAATAATAATAATAATATTAGTAATAATAATAATTCAGATTTATTTACTCAAGTATTTGTGTGTGCTTTGTGTTTTTAATGCATTAAATATGCTATTAGATTAACAACATGCAACATCAAACTCTCTAGTGTTCCCATAATGCATTGTGATGAGGTATGAAGTAAATCCAATTAAATTACCCATAAAATAGCATAATAATTAAAAATAATAATAATTAAAAATATATTTTTATTTAACAACAATGATTATAAAATTGATTTTTATGCTTAATTTGCATTATTTGCTTATGTGTGACATCAAACTTTATTGAAATCAGCTGCACACCATGAAACATTCCCATTATGCCTTGCGATGAGAGATGCAAATAAACAATGTAATTTAAAAAAAATTAATTATAATATTAATTTGATAATTAAAATGCTAAAATATCACAACAATTAATGAAATTATAAAAAATAAAAATATTCAATTTTTGTTTATGCAAACCCGTTTCTGCCACTGAATAAAAAAAAAAAAGATATAAAAAAGGAAAAATTGCAAGATACAAACTCGCATTTGTGAGAAAAAAGTCAGAATTCTGACTCTTTCTCACAATTGCGAGTTTAAATCTCACAATTCTGACTTTTTTTCTTGCAATTCTGACTTTTTTCTCAGGATTGCTTGATATAAACTCAAAACTGCAAGTTATAAAGAAACGAGCTTCCATAGTTTGCACAACTGCCCTTCTGACCTCCCGTGACATGGTAGCGTGTGTTGTTCAGGCTAGAACTACTCACATTTCTTTAAATCTAATTAAACTAATACAGTTTCACTGTCTTTCGTGAAGGGTCACTTAAGGACATGGTCACAGAAAGACTGGAGAAAAACATCCATTTAATGATCTAAACATTATAACAGTATAATTTTGTTTAGTAATGCATCGCTTGCACCACACAAACAGACAATAACACACACGAAATACTCTTTCCAAGAAAGCTCCCACCCAAAAATTATACATCCCATCCAAACCCACAGCTACGTTCTAATGCAACACAGCACCTATTTGAGAAAATCAGGAAAAGGCAGAAACCAAGGCCAGAGAAGTGCATTAACATGTGGTCAGTGCAGAAAAGTCCCTGAAATTAGAGTCTCAATCTGGATGATTTAATGGGGACACTGAGTTACGTAGCAGGAGACCGACTGTCAACAGGCAGTCTGAATTAAAACTTTGCAGGTGGCCACAGCGAGAATCACACTGGCTCGCAAACACAACAATATAACATCACAAAAGCTGGCAAGGGCTAAACAGGCTCCTGTGACAGGTATAAGAATGCGCGTACGTGTTTTGCATGTAACACTATGCGAACCAAGCATTGCGACACTTCAGACAGCTATGAGAATGAGTGGAGGGAATGTTAGGATAACATCAGGGGGCTGAGAGAAAACATCGAGCTGAAGCACTCGTATCCTGAAATAAGATGAACTTTGATACTAGTTGGATGGAAAACTTACTTAGGTCTACAAATGTTCCATTTGATCAGTACATAGTGTTGCTTTACTCACTAAATTACTATTTGAAATGGATAGTCCACTCAGTTCTGTGATCATTTATGCACCGTTTGTGGAACGAGAAGATACTTTAATAAATGTCCCAAAGATGTTTTTAAGAATAGCTTCTTTAAACTGTCCCTTTAAGGAAGAGACCAGTCTGTGCTTTTCAAGATGGAACTGTTTAATTGTGACCACGTTGTATTGAGTAACACTGTTTCTTTGTGTAATACATGTTTATAATTATAATTACTATGAATTTTCTCTCCACCAGATTTCAGAGAAATATGATGTTCCTCTTGAGAAGATGGGGAAGGTCTGCAAGAAATGCAAGAAAGGGTAAGACTTCTTCTTTAAAGGTTTCTTTAAACTAGGGCTGTCAGTCAGTCACCTTTTTAGGGGATTTGCGATAAGTTTGCAATAAATTCATTATTTATTTTTTATGGAGAAGGTCACTTCCAGAACAAAAATTTACAGATAATTTACTCACCCCCTTGTCATCCAAGATGTTTGTGTCTTTGTGTCTTCAGTCGATAAGAAATTATGCTTCTTGAGGAAAAACGTTTCAGGAACTATCTCCATATAGTGGACTTCAATGGTGCCCCCAAGTTTGAACTTCCAAAATGCAGTTTAAATGCAGCTCAAAAGGGTCTAAACGATCCCAGCCGAGGAATAAGGGTCTTATCTAGCGAAATGATTGGTTATTTTCAAAACAAATTGACAGTTTATATACTTTTTAACCTCGTCTTGTCTAGCTCTGCGTGAACTCCGGGTCAATGCGATCAATACAGTTAGGGTATGTCGAAAAACTCTTGTTTTCTTCCCCAACTTCAAAATCGTCAGTGTTTACAAAGTGAACATGCAAAGAACATCAAACGCTCTTTCCAAAAAAAAAAGGTAAAACAGCGACGTAGGCCGATTTGGATGTTGAAGAAGAAAACAAGAAAGTTTTTCGACATACCTTAACTGTCTTGTCCCTGATTACACAGACTACGCATCGCAGAGACGAGACAAGATGAGCATTTGAGGTTAAAAAGGATATAAATTGTCCATTTGTTTCGAAAATGACTGATCGTTTCGTCAGAGCAGGGCCCAATGCTAATTTTTTCAAATTTTTACTTACCTGGTTAAGATTTTCACTGGCCCTGCCACAAAACAACAACAACAAATTGTTGCTGTTATCATTGTTTTTGACCCATGTTATCTTTTATTTTAATAAATAAGCTTATAACAAAATTTTACATATCAATTAAATTGTACAATTCTCGATTCTAATTTTGATATCACAGCAAAGACTTTGAAATTTGAAACTTTGAAAACTTTGACACTTTGAAAAATTATTGCTTGCAGTTCGTGTGCAAGCCCGGAACAGAGATCGGTCGGTGCATGTGTACTCCACTGTATGAATTAAATATAGGTTAATCATTGTTAAAGCCACAAAGTTCCTTGATAAGACGGGTATTTTGACATACTTTTGTAGGCTTTCTGTCCGTCAGACAGGCGTCTCTCTGTGATCGATTGAAATTGTAAATGAACAAGGCTTAAAAACGCGTCCAAATGATAAACTTTTGTGACGACACGGCAGTGACAGATTCATCAACTGTCCCGAGCGTCTTTCACGCTGGCCCCGGGCCATTGGGCACTCCTTATTGTGGAGCCCTGCTAGATAAGACCCTTCTTCCTCGGCTGGGATTATTTAGAGCCATTTGAAGCTGCATTTAAACTGCATTTTGGAAGTTTAAACTTGGGGGCACCATAGAAGTCTACTATATGGAAATCCTGGAATGTTTTCCTCAAGAAACATATTTTCTTTACGACTGAGAAAAGAAAGAAATGAACATCTCGGATGACAAGGGGGTGCGTAAATTATCTGTAAATATGTTTACAGATTTAAAAATTTTGTTCTGGAAGTGAACTTCTTTAAATGTAGGTACAATTTGTAATTTATTTGTAATTTATATATAATGTTATTTATATTTTACATTATTTTTTAATTATTTTAATTATATAGAATTATTTTTTTTGAAGGCAGTCCGTTTTATTGGTTGGGGAAGATTGATAATGTAAAAATAATTGCATATGTCCTTGCAATAAAATCACTATTAGTTTATTATTTTTAATGCAGTTTATAAATAATTTTACTAAATTACCACGTTAAAGGGACAGTTCACCCAAAAATGGAAATTCTGTTATTGATTACTAACCCTCATGTCATTCCAAACCTGTAAGGCCTTTATTCATCTTAAGAACACAAATTAAGATATTTTTGATGAAATCCAAGAGCTTTCTGACCCTGCATAGACAGCAATGCAACTGGGTCCATAAAGGTTGTTAAAATAGTCAAAGAAAACAAAAATAAAGACTTTATTCAACAATTTCTTTTCTTTCATTTCAGTCTTTGACATGCATTAACAAGAAATTGTTGAATAAAGTTATTTTTTATTTCTTTGACTGTTTCAACAGTCTTTTCTACTTTTCTGGGCCATAAACGTGGTAGCTGCATTGTTGTCTATGCAGGGTCAGAAAGCTCTTGGATTTCATCAAAAATATCTTAATATGTGTTCCGAAGATGAACGAAGGGGTTTGGAATGACATGAGGGTGAGTAATTAATGACAGAATGTTCATTTTTAGGTGAACTATTCCTTTAAATTAACAGGCCTAATTTAACCACGTCTTTCGAACAATCAGGGCTGAAACTAAACCGTGTTGTCCCGTTCGTTTCAGGATCTTGGTAAACATGGACGACAACATCATCAAGCACTACTCCAACGAGGACACCTTCCAGATCCAGATGGAGGAAATGGGAGGAATGGTTAAGCTCACGCTGACAGAGATCTGAGGATCCTACGGACTGGTTTACGCAAGTCTTCCTGCTCTATTGGGAAACCTTAGATCCCTCACTGTCATCTTGTAGTATAGTCTAATGAACAGTTTTGGGTGACCTAGTACAGTATATGAGCCTTAAGTACTTTGTGAATTGAGAGAGAAATAACGTAAAAGATCTCTCTCAAGTGTTTCTGCCAAATACCTTAAAGGTTTTGAGCCATATTTTCTATTTTACCTGAGTATACAGTCTACTATTAGCTTTCCTCTTTAAAGTCATAGCACTGGAGATGCTGATCTCTACAAAAAGGATGAATGAATAGGATGTAGTGAAATGGGTTTGGGGAATCCGCATTGCTTCACTGTATTGATACTAACAACCCTGAGCAGTATTTAGCGAGTACAGTATATTACCTTTTGCTCAGCAACTCTATGAGATGCAGTGTCACAAGCACTGTTCTGTATACATGTAGAGAAACAAACTTTTCTGTCCCAACGAAAATGGTAATTTTTTATCAATTTTCAGACTTCCTCAGAAAAGTCTGTTGTTTCTAATATAAACAAATAAGGTCCATACAACAGGCCCTCCGATGAATCCTTCAGGAGGGATTTTCAAAATGTGATCCACAGAGAATCAGTATAAACCTTTTTCACAACAGATTTATAATAAGCAGATTATTCTGTATTGTTAGGAAATGATCTGTTTAGTTTGTTTAGTTTGCTATCAGTGCAATCAATGTAATTCATGATTACCAAAGTTCCATTACAAATCATAGTTTTGGCCAAAAACACAGTATCTTTGAAGACCATCAAATGAATAGTGTTACATTTAGTTTAGTTGGTTCCCCATTAACTACTGTTTTTTGATTGTACTGACCTCAGTGCACATGCTGAAACTATAATTCATATTTCACTTCTGATTATGCATTCCCCTTTCTAAAAAATGTTGTTTCTGATGAAATGTACAGATTTTGATTCATTTTGATACACTCTTTGTATCGTTGCTTTTGTATATATTTATTGATATGCTGGGATGGGACTTTTTTATAACTATAACAAAATTTTCTATACTATTTTAATTTTTTTTAATGGAATCATTCTGAATGATCTATTTATGCAAATGGGATTATTTTTTAGATTGTTGTTAATGTCTGATTTGGTTTTAATATGCATATTTAAGTGTTCTTATACACAAAGTTATTATTTTCTTTTACTTCTCAACTGTTAGTCAGACATTGTTCCTTTTTGTATCAGATATACATCTTAAGCTCCAATAAAAGCCACTTGGGCCCTTGTATTTTATTTGGCTGTCTGTGTGTCCTGTGGTTTTTCTGCTAGCTGTATCCAAAGGAGTTGTCATGGAAACAGGCTGTGCTCCAATAGCCCATCTGTCTAGTGGACAGGAAGTGGGCGGCTAAATAGAGAGTGTCTCAAATCAGCAGTGGCCTCAAATACCCCCTCAGCCTCAGTTCCCCTCTTTTAAGTTCCTTCCTGGAAGACAAAAAAAAAAAAAAAAAAAAAAAATCACCCTTCACCAGAGAGCACAGAGATTGTTATTTTATATATTTTTTATATATTATATTTTATATGGATACTTGCCCTATTTTTTTAAATTAATTTATTTATATCAATATTTTTACAAATGTATTTTTTGTTAAAAAAATTATGAATTCACAGAATTTCTATCCAATTGTTGGTTGACTGATTGTAAATGTATTTTTGTTGGTGTATTTTAGAATTCTTGCTGACAATTAGTATGCACACACACACACAAGAAAATGATAACTGAACTGTTTCTGTGCATGCTAAGCAATGGAAGCCACTGAATAAAAAATAAAAGGTAGTGTGTTTATGTCTCGCAATTCTGACTTTTTTTCTCAGAAGTGAGATACAAACTATGTGAGTCATAAAGTCAGTCACAAGCAAATGCAAGTCATAAAGTCAGACTTTTTTTCTCAGAATTGACTTATATAAACTCGAAATTCCAAGAAATGAAGTCAGAATTGTGTGATATAAATTCACAGTTGCAAATTATAAAGTCAGAATTGCAAGACATAACTCGCAATTCTGACTTTTTTTTCTCAGAATTGAGATATAAACTCGCAATTGCAAGATATAAAGTCAGCATTGCCATATATAAATTCTGAGAAATTAAGTCAGAACTGCATGCTATAAATTGCAATTGCAAGTTCTATATCTTGCAATTCTGACTTTATAACTCACAATTGTGAATTTTTGTCTTGAAATTCCGATTATCTCAATTCTGAGAAAAGAAAAGTCAAAATTGCAAGTTTATGTCTTGCAGGTCTGACTTCATTGCGAGTTCACATAATTGCGACTTTATAACTTGCAATTGCGAATTTATATCATGCAATTCTGACTTCATTTCGAGTTTATATAATTGCAACTTTTTAACTCGCAATTGCGAGTTTATATCTTAATTTTGAGAAAAAAAAGTCAAAATTATGCGTTTATATCATGCAATTCTGACGTCATTCTGAATTTATATAATTGCAGCTTTATAACTCATAATTTTAACTTTATAACTTTATAACTAAAATTTATATCATGGAATTCTGATTTCATTTCTTGCAGTTGTGAGTTTATATCTCACAGTTCTAACTTTATTTCACGCAATTCTGACTTTGCAAATTCATATAATTGCAACTAACTCTGAATTGCGAGTTTTTCTCGCAATTTTGATTATAATTCTTAATTGGAAATTTATATCATGCAATTCTGACTTCATTTCTCAGAATTGAGAGTTTATATCTTGCAATTCTAACTTTATAACTAACAATTGCGAATTTATATCACAGTTCTGACTTCATTGCTGAGTTTATATAGGTACGACTAGTTTGCAACTGCGAGTACATCTCAGTTCTGAGAAAAAGTCAGAATTGCGAGCTTATGTCGAGTTTATATCTCACAATTCTAACTTTATAACTTGCAATTGCGAATTAATATTATGCAGTTCTGACTTCATTGTGAGGTTTATATAATTGCGACTATAACTTGCAATTGCAATTTATATCATGCAATTTTGACTTTATTTCTTAGAATTTATATCTGGCAATTCTTGTCTCAGAATTGCGTGATATAACCTTGCAATTGCGAGAAATGAAGTCAGAATTACGAGATACAAACTCACATTTATGAGAAAAAAAGTCAGAATTCCAAGTTTTTATCTCGTAGTTCTGACTTTATTTGATATATTTTATATCTATATAAACTCGTAAATGCAGGTCATGAAGTCAGAATTGCGTGATATATACTTGCAATTGCGAGTTATAAAATCAGAATTGGAAAACATAAATTTGCAATTCTGACTTTTTTCTCAGAACTGATATATAAACTCGCAAATGTGGAAAAAATCTGAATTGCAAGACATAAATTCACAGTTGTGACCTTCTTCAGAATAGCGTGACATAAATTTGCAATTGCAAGGAATTAAATCAGAATTACGAGTTTTTATCTGGCAGTTCTGATTTTCATAACTTGCAATCACGAGTTTATATCGCACTTCTGAGAAAAACGGGTTTCCATACTAAGCTCTGGAGGTGCAAGTGAGAGAAAAAAATTAGTTCATCATGAGCCTCATAATGAGTGGGCTTCAAACTGTAATACGAAAGATCTGGTTAGATTTTACCTAGGGAAGTTTAGTGTCACAACAATGCGGCGAGCCATCTGCTTTGTGTTTTACACCTCCGTCTTTCTTCCACATTTTCCTCGAAACACTTGTGTCCTCATACAACCTTATAGTATTGATTACACTACCGTCCTAGTTGAATTCTCAGCATGTTCTTCGTCTTCCACTAAAACTTCTCATAAAGTAGTGGATTGGGCTTCATCCTTACACATACCCCACAGTAAATTTAAGAAGATAAGTGCTTTTTTATAGCATTTATATAAGCACAAGTCTTTCTAGAGAGTTTAGCAGAACTAAATAAATCCATAAAGATAGTCTTTACATGCTTGTTGTTGTCGTAATAACTGACGTTATGTGTGACGAACTGTACTGTAGCTTTAAGAGAAAAGTAATGACTTTGTTTTCAACCTGTGGGAAGACTGACACACTTACAATGTTAAAATATAGGTCAGGATGGATATGAAGTAGCCTGTTCTTCCTGTGTGTGTCTGCACGCACACAAAAAACCCCATTATGTTGTTTGCTAACATTCTTGTCCTAATCCATTCTCATTCACAGCACTTGTTTGTACTCAAGTAGGTAAAATGCTGAAAGGCCCGTAAAAAATATCCCTGCAGACACAGAGAATCTAATTCCTTTGCCTAATAACTGGGTTTTCTTCCTGTCAGTGGTTACTCTTTCCGTGAAACCAGACATTCCACCTCTAAACACCTTGCTTTGAGCTATAATGTCTGAAAATGGCCAAAGAACACAAAGACAGCGTGTGGAGAAACAATATAGACTCATCCTGGCCATATCTGCAGCTGTGAGTGTTTAGGCCCCAAGGACTGTGCCGTGGATCTGAGTTAGCACACTCGTAATGGATTACCTCAATACACAGCACAGACACACCCTTCACTCACCCACTTGCTCTGACTATTGACTGACAGGACAATAGTCTTTAATTCCTACTGTTGTAGACCTGAACTACGCCTATTGGTAAAACTGTGTAAGCATACACTGCCATTGCTCATCCTGACCTATATTCTTAAAACGCATAGGAAATAAATGTCAGGTTATTTATAGTTCACTACGACGGTTGAAGTATGTCCCGCTCAAAGGCCACGCAGCAGATTTGGTCTCCACACCTTGGCCGTCAGCCTGTCCTAAACTAACAGAAGCCTCAACTGGGCCTGACTATATATGGCCCATAACAAAATCTGAAATTAATTTGAGAAGAAAGTTTTCTCGTGGCTTCATAAAATTACGGTTGAACCACTGATGTCACACAGACTGTTTTACTGATGTCCTTACTACCTTTCTGGGCCTTGAACGTGTCAGTAGCAGGGTCAGAAAGTTCTCAGATTTCATCAAAAAGATCTTAATTTGTGTTCCAAAGGTTTGGAACGACATGAGGGTGAGTAATTAATGACAGAATTTTCATTTTTGGGTGAACTATTCCTTTCAAGGATTAGTTCACTTCCAGAACAAAAAATTACAGATAGAGTCACCCAAGATGTTCATGTCTTTCTTTCTTCAGTTGTAAAGTAATTATGTTTTTTGAGGAAAACATCAGGATTTCTCTCCATGTAACCCAGATGGCACACGTACATCTGCAAGATGTCTGTTAAAGATCTCTTGATCTGGAAAGCATCTGCTGTGTATAAACGTCTGACAGAAGTCTGTAAGATGTAAGTTTTCCATACATTCTAAATCATAAACATCTTAAAGACAACTAATAGACGCCTATTTGACATCTGATAGGAAATGTCCAACAGACGTATTGCAGATGAGCAAACACTCTAAAAAAGACATCTTGCAGATGTAAATGCAGATGTCAAATAGACGTCTCCGTGATGTACGTGTGCTATCAGGCAATGGACTTCTATGGTGCCCCCAAATTTGAACTTTTAAAATGCAGCTTTAAAGGGCTTTAAATGATTCCAGCCGAGGAATAAGGGTCTTATCTAGCAAAACAATCTGTTTTTTGTTTTTTTACATTACAATTTATATACTGTGCACAGCATAAATGAGTACACCCCCTCTAAAACGTGACAAATTCAGCAATTACTCTTAACATGTTAGGGTTCTTTGGAGATGTAATGTTCCAACAAGCCTGCTTGAGCAATTTACCAAAGAAGAATGTCAAAATTATTTA
This sequence comes from Labeo rohita, assembly GCF_022985175.1. Taxonomy (NCBI): domain Eukaryota; kingdom Metazoa; phylum Chordata; class Actinopteri; order Cypriniformes; family Cyprinidae; genus Labeo; species Labeo rohita. The sequence continues at coordinate 21,319,689 of NC_066885.1, read as the reverse complement.
GCAAAATAAGATTTTCTTATCAAAGTGATAAAATGTTGTGTTGCAAAAATGAGTACACCCTCCTGAAAGTTACTGAACAAAACAAACAAACAAAAAAGGGTGTACAGGCTATTTAAGGCTATTTTTGATTAACAGGTAAATATATTGAACCAAAGTAATTTCCTGACAATTACAAGTGTTATATAGCTATATAGCCTACTAAATATACTCAGACTTAATGCTGGCAGCAATGGAACCACTTGGGAGAGAACTGCCAGGTGACTTATTTCTTAGCAGAAACGAGGACAATGGTACAAGAGGAATACCAAATTATTGCTTTAAGTGTGAAAATATAGTAGCAGTAGCACCGACATTCAAAAAGAGTGAACTTGTGAAAAGGCTCCTGAAATAATCAGGTCTAAACTTTAAATTTTCATTTAGTGATGAGTGACTTTTCGCTAGAAAAAGAGCAGGAGAAACACCATGCAAGTGTCTCAGAGCTGGAAAAAGCTATGAAAAGAGTGACACTTTATCTCACAGAGTATTACGCAGCCTGCAGAAGTGACATGGATGGTTGTTATCACCACTAGAATTACCTACTGTAGCCAAAGCACAATAACCTCATTTAACCTCTCCCAAGCTCTCACAAGCTACGCAAAATCGCGCTCATAATCGAATGCGATTCATCTGCGATTATGAGCGCGATTTTGCGTAGCTTGTCAGTGATTTACAGTTTTGTGTATTAATTGCGGCTCCAGCTGAACGCACGTGATGGAGATTTACTACTAATCAAAGTACGGGCTTTACTGACTAAACGCGCCTCACAATCAGATGCGATTTATCATGCAGTCCTACCAAGAAGTGTCAGAGCAGTATACTTAAAAGTTCTGGAGGACATACTAAGTACTCGAATATTATACATTTGCTGAATTAAATCTAGGGTGTACTCATTTCTGCAATCCTTCTTTTAAACAAAATTGGCTAATTTACTTATCGTACTACGATCACTTAATATTAGTGATCATTAAGAAAATACATCTTTTATATAAGACCCTGGACCACAAAACCAGTCTTAAGTCGCTGGGGTATATTTGCAGCAGTGTTTTCTATTGTTTTCTATTAGTAGTATGCATTGTTAAGAACTTTATTTGGACAACTTTAAAGGTGATTTTCAATATTTTGATTTTTTTGCACCCTCAGATTCCAGATTTTCAAACAGTTGTATCTCGGCCAAATATTGTTCTATCATAGCAAACTATACATCAGTGGAAAGCTTTCAGAAAATGTGTAAATCTCTCTGTGAACTCTTTTTCTGGTCACGACAGTTAGGGTACGTCTGAAAACTCCCATCTAATTTTTCCTCAGCAACTTTAAAACTGCCTTACATCACTGCAGAAGTACCGACCCAGTGTTTCCAGTTAAGTGAACATGCAAAGATCAAAAACCCTTTACAAAATGGTAAAACTGTGATGTAGGACGGTTTTGAAGTTGGAGGAGAAAATGAGATGGGAGTTTTTAGACGTACCCTAACTGTCATGACTGGAAAAAAACAAAGTTTATAGCTAAACAAGGCGAGCGTTTGAGGTTAAAAAGTATATAAATTGTTTTTTTTTTTGGAAAATAACAGATCGCTTTGCTAGATAAGACCCTCCTTCCTCAGCTGGGATCATTTAGAGCCCTTTGAAGCCGCATTCAAACTGTATTTTGGAAGGTCAAATTTGAGGGCACCATAGAAGTCCATTACATGGAGAGAAATCCTTTAATGTTTTCCTCAAAAAACATAATTTCTTTACGACTGAAGAAAGAAAGACATGAACATCTTGGATGACAAGAGGGTGAGTAAATTATCTGTAAATTTTTGTAAACTCTGTAACTCTGTTTGTGGCATTAACAGAGTAACACTTACTCATTTATACTTTAATCTAAAACAACACAAGCTGTCACAGCGATGAATTAATGCAGTCAAAACAAAACTTTTTCCTGCAGGTGTCATTCTTTTCCACCTGTTGTTTATGGTTTTGTGAGTTGGTTTTTTTTTTTTTTTTTAATGGAGGTGGAGTTTGTTTGCTACTGTCTGCTACTGTTTTTTTAAATATGCATAAATTGGTCTTGAGACTGATCATACTTGTTTAAAGCATAAAAACAAACTTGGGGAACTATACTATTTTTGTGTACATTTGTATGTAATAGTACACCTTTTGGTTCAAACGTATATGTATATTTTTAGACTTATGCGTAAGTGTACAGATTCAAATCCTGACTCAAAGCCCAAAATGCTTAATATTCATAGCTTCATTTACTTTGTGTGTTCAAAATCACAATCACAAACTTCTAAATGCAAATTTGGTCACATTTGCATAGAAGTATAAAGGTACACCACTTTGCAAACTGTGAATTGTTTGAGGTAAGTCTGTGGAACATCTGTGACAAGCTCAGGCATATCTACATTTTTCTTTGTAATCTGATTCAGCTAAACAGACAAAAATGATTTGGTACTAAGAATGTGATTAAAGGTACATTCTACAAGTTATTTTAATGTGGAATTGCAGAAGATTGTTTACTGATTTAGACTGACTTAGCCCATCTTTTTTGGTTACATATGTCTTTATAGTTTATATTGACTTTTTATGACAGTGTTAAGTGTCATTTGTATAACTTCCGCACACAATGACACTGCAGGTCTTTATGATTTAGAGCTCACATAACAAATCATAAACATATGTAATGAGTAGTCGGTGATACATTTAAGACAATGGTGTTTTTAAACACCTCCACCACCGAGAAATCTACTGAGAACACAAATAATACCAAATGTTTAGGCTTTCTGAAGATAAAAATCATTTTAAATTTTCATTTAAACAAATTTTTCATAACTGACATATGGAAATACCGGAAAGTACAGTGATGAACCATGCATCAGATGATCTGTATAGTCTGTATGGCTGTGAATGAGAATTAATTTGGCCACTGGCTGGTTTGTCTGATTCATCAGGACACCAATGAATTATGCTCATGGGTACATACAGTCAGGTCCATATATATTTGGACACAGGCACCATTTTTATTATTTTAGCTGCTGATCAAAATATATTCAAGTTACAGTTATATAATGAATATGGGCTTAAAGTGCACACCCTGAGCTTTAATTTGAGGGTATTAAATTAAAATAAAATAAAATAAAATAAAATAAAAAGCATAAGACAAGTGGTATGGAAAATAGACAGAAATTTTTAATATAATATGATAAAAAACCTATGAAAATCAGCTGTAATAATAATAAAAAAAATAAATTTAATTAAATAAGTAGTTTGGAAAATGGACAGTATTTTTTATAAAATATATTATTTTTATATAATATTTTTCTTATTTTATTAAATATTATTTATTGATTTTGGAAAATATATAATAAAAATATTTTATTCTTAACAAAAAGAACAGAAATGCTACCATTACTTACACAACTAAAATATTTTCTTATAAAATAAAATAAAATAAAATAAACATCAGCCAAGTGGTTTGGAAAATGGACAGTATATTTTTTTTTAAATCAGCTATAATAAAATAAAATAAAATAAAATAAAATAAAATAAACATCTACATAAGACCAGTGGTTTGGAAAATGGGCAGTGTTTGTTTTAAAAATCAGCTGTAATAAATTAAAATAAAATAAAAATCAGCTGTAATAAAATAAAATAAAATACATAAGACAAGTAGTTTGGAATATTGACAGTATTTTAATATAATATAATATTTTTTTAAAAAAATATATAACTTATTTTATTAAATATCATCCATCAATTTTGGAAAATATATAATAAAATTGTTTTATTTTTAACAAAAAGATCAGAAATGCTACCATTGCTTACACAATAGAAATATTTTTCTGTATAAAATAAAATAAAATAAAATAAGTGGTTTGAAAAAATGGTCAGTATTTTTTAATCAGCTGTAATAAATTAAAATAAAATAAAATAAGAAATCAGCTGTAATAAATAAAACTAAAAATAAAATAAAATAAAACAAAACATATCTACATAAGATAAGTGGTTTGGAAAATGGACAGTATTTTTTATATAATATAATATTTGTATTTATTTTTTCCTTATTTTATTAAATATTATTAATTCATTTTGGAAAATATAGAATAAAAACAAATACACTAATGGGTTTTAATCATATGTCTCCCCTGAAAACCTACAAAATCACCTGAAATAAAATAAAATAAAATAAAATAAAATAAAATAAAATAAAATAAAATAAAATAAAATAAATACATAAGACATGTGGTTTGGACAAAACTTTATATAATATTTTTATGTAATATTTTTTCTTATTTTATTAAATATTATTCATCCATTTTGGAAAATATATAATAGAAACTTCTTTATTCTTAACAAAAAGAACAGTAATGCTACCATTACTTACACAACTGAAATATTTTCCATTATATAGCACTCAATGTAATCTTGCTTTGTCATTGTTACTATCTACAGGTCACATATAAGTCTCTACACACGGTAGACCAGATGACTGACAAATGTGCCACTCTGCACCTCACATACCACAGAACAGGATCTGTTTTAAAACAAAACTGACGCTCTGTTCCAAACGTTGCCCTTTCACCCAGATACACACCCACTGTAGTGAAGCAAGCAATGAGTTTCTGTTGATCAGCCTGTTGTTGAGATCTACGCACATCTGAATTGCCTATAAGTGCTGCCAAAACACACACACACACACACATACACACACAGACACACACAGACACACAACACAAACAGACAAACATGCAGCCAATACCTTTCAATGACAGCTGATAGGGTCTAGGAACCTCTTCTTATCTTCAGATCTAAATAAGAGAAATACGAAAGTAGTATAGTATGCAGCACAGAAAAAATATAGTAAAAGCATTACGCCATACTGAAAGTTTCACAAATATGAGACCAAATTGTGCACATAATACAACAACACCACAAGCACAGTAGTATTTTTAACACCTCTTAAAATAACTGACCCACGCTCTTCTCTGGACTGAAGCCGTTATGTGAGAACTGGTGTCGGGTGCTGGGAGCTTTGGGATGGGGTGGGAAAGGGGTGATGCGAATAGCATAACCTTTCCTCTAGTTTCGTTCCTTCCTCTCTCAGTCTGGCCCACTTATATCACAAACATGCCTCTCGCTCCTAACATAACTCCTACACTTCCCACACGCCGCTCGCGTACTGCTGTTGGCAGAACACGAGCATCGCTACAGCACAGACCGCCTGAGCTTACGTGATGCACTCGGCCGTTCTGCTGCCACTGAACATGCTGCTTTCATAAGGGCACACCAGCGGACAAACTGACATGTGGCCTTACATGCTAGATGGCAGTTAAGGAGGATTTTTTTACCCTTACTTTCATAACGCTTTATGAAATCAAGCAGCTTCACAGTATTAAACAGGAAAGTAACACAATCACAGAATCATTGATGCAATATCTATCTATCTATCTATCTATCTATTAGGGGTGTAACGATACATATATTCGTACCAAACCGTCACGGTACGGACATCTCGGTTCGGTGCATGAGGCCTTACAACAAAAACAGGCAATTTACCCTCAATCCAGAAGGGGGCGCCCTCAGTAATGCAACACTGTTTTATAACCGCCAACAGCGAATGTCAGGAGTTGCGCACTTGAAAACAAAGCCCACTAGACAGCAGCTGCATTTCCATTACCCTTCAAGATGCGCAAATTTAAATTACGAATTGAAAATACACCTACTGGAAACGTGTCAATTTCTCAAAATCTCCCATATATCACAAAAGTGTTTTTACCCTCGCATGACATGTTTTTTCAGGCAATTCGAAAAAGGAATATTTTGCAAAACTGCAATAGAAACGGCTTTTTCGCATTTACAGGTCACATGGCACATAAAAACTATAAACTCCAAGAAACACTTTATACGTAGCCGTTCTCAAGTATAAGGGGCTTTCCCTGATAATACCAGCAGCGCCGCACACGTTTCTGAAGTGGCTCTCTGCGCTGCTTCTGTAAAGATACACGCATACACCTCTTTCAATTAAATAAAGCCAAAAATCCGCCACCAAAATCTGTTGCCATGACTTATCGCGAGAGGAACAAATTACGTTTTAGTCGCATAACGCACAATGGAACGTTGTCATTTCGCAATACTTTTTTATCAACATTAGGTGCGTTTCCATTACAGATTTGCGCAAAAGTTTGGCAATATTTTATAAATGTCGAAAAAAATGTAATTGCAAAATGACGGTTCCATTAACCGATGTTTTGCGACTAAAACGTAATTTGCTCCTCTCACGATAATTTATAGCAACGGATTTCGGTGGGATTTGGACGGACTTTGGCTTTATTTAATCGAAAGAGGCGTATGTCTGTATCTTTACAGAAGCAACGTGGAGAACCGCTTCAGAAATGTGTGCAGCGGTGCTGGTATAAACATATCAGCTCCGGTGACCGCGTCGGAGCCGTTACACGCCCCAGATGCGTGCAGCGTACACAGTCTAAGCATTAATATCATGGAAAGCCCCTTATACTTGAGAACGGCTACGCATTAAGTGTTTCTTTGAGTTTATAGTACATTGAAGAATGATCATATGACTTTTTACATGTGCCATGTGACCTGTAAATGTGAAAAAGCTGTTTCCATTGCAGTTTTGCGAAATATTCCTTTCTCGAATTGCCTCAAAAACCACCTCACGCGAGCGTAAAAACTTTTTTGCGATATATGGGAGTTTTTGCAAAATTGACGTGTTTCCATTAGGTGTATTTTCAATTCGCAATTTAAATTTGCGCAGCTTGAAGGGTAATGGAACTGCGCTGTCAAATTAGCAATGCTGGAAGCCTGGAACTTATGTTTTGTGTTTATGCGCGCCGGCGCAATTACTTAATTTGTTTCCTTATAGCAGCAAAATTAACTTAAAACACTGTCATTTATTGTCTTGTTAATAATGCATCACTATAAATGGTCTTTTGTAAAATAAAGAAAACAAATAGGATGTCGATTTCTGCCATCTGAGTTATCTTTCTGTCACAAAAATGAACTGAAACTCAGCATATATAGGCTACGTTATGTGTTGTACTGTTTTTCCTTGTATATCTGTTAACTAAATCAAATATATTTCAAATTTCAAGTATTTATTCCTTGTATGTATATATGTACTGCAGATTATATATTATTATAACATTACAATTTTATATAATATTTAGTATTTTCACATCTAGGTGGAAAAAAATTGTAATTTGTACTACAGTCTGTTTAAAATAAATGAAAAGAAACTTAGCATAGTAGATTTGTTTTTTTTTTCCTGTTGTACCGAAAGCGTATCGAACCGTGACCCCTGAACCGAGGTACATACCAAACTGTGACATCTGTGTACCGTTACACCCCTACAATCTATCTATCTATCTATCTATCTATCTACAGGGGTTGGACAGTGAAACTGAAACACCTGGGTTTAGACCACAATTAGTATGGTGTTTGGCCTCCTTTTGCAGCCAATACAGCATTATTTCATCTTGGGAATGACAAATACAAGTCCTGCACAGTAGCCAGAAGGATTTTGAGCCATTCCTTTCGCAGAACAGTGGCCAGGTCACTATGTGATGTTGGTGTATGAAAACATTTCCTGACTCGCTCCTCCAAAACACCCCAAAGTGGCTCAGTAATATTCAGATCTGGTGACTGTGCAGGCCATGGGAGATGTTTAACTTTACTTTCATGTTCATCAAATCACTCTTGTCACCAGTCTTGCTGTGTGTATTGGTGCATTATCATCCTGATACACGGCACCACCTTCAGGGTACAATGTTTGAGCTATTGGGTGCACATAGTCAACCTTCACACTCTGCTCTTATTGGTGGAATGTGCGATCAGTAAAGACTGGCCACCAGGCTGCATAAATATAGCCATGAAACCTCCAACATTATATTGGCCAGTGTTTCAGTTTCATTGTCCAACCCCTGTATCTATCTATCCATCTATATACCTGCCATAACACCTGTTTTTGTCCTATCACATGTTTTAGCCAAATAAACTAAATTGGAATTATTAAAATAAACAATAAATATTTTTTCTTGAACTGCTGTGGCTTCTATATTTCACACACTATATTGATTTTTTAAAATAATTGTAATAAGCATTTCAATAAATTAATGATAATGCTAAACAGTATACAGAACTGCCATTCAAAAGCTTGGGATCAGTAAGATTTTTAATGTTTTTTTTAAATAAGTCATGCTCAAAGTTCCATTCATTATTTTAGAAATACAGAAAAAAGTAATATTGTGGAATATATATTATATAATATGTTTTAATATATTTTAAAATATATTTTAGAATTTATTTCTGTGATGCAAAGCTGAATTTTCTTCAGCCATTACTCTAGTCTTCAGTGTCACATGACCCTTCAGAAATCATTCTAATATGCTGACTTGTTGGAAATTGTTGTGATACTTTTTTTCAGGATTCTCTGATGAATAAAGCTAAAAAAAAACAGCATAGAACTCTTTTCCAACAATATAAGTATTTACTATCACTACTTATCAATATAACACATCCTTTCTGAATAAAAATATTAATTTCTTTAAAAAAAAAACTCACTGACCCCAAAATTTGAACAACATATTGTTTATTTGTTTATATATTTATATATTTCTTTATTATTTCTATTTTAAATAAATGCTTATATATCTTTTATTTTCATCAAAGAATCCGGGAAAAAGTATCACAGGTTCAAATTAAATTAAATTAAATTAAATTAATAATAAGGTAGCACAACTGTTTCCAACACTGATAATAAATCAGCATAACAGAATGATTTCTGAAGGATCATGTGATACTGAAGACTGGAGTAATGATGCTAAAAAAATTCAGTTTTGCATCACAGGAATACATTCTATTTTAAAGTATATTCCAATAAAAAAAACACTGTTTTAAATTGCAATAATATTACTGTTTTTTTCTGTGTCTTTAATCCAATAAACAAAGCCCTGATGAGCAAAAAAGTTTTCTTTAAAAAGCATTAAAAATCTTGCTGATCCCAAAATTCTGAATGGCAGTATATATTTTATATTTATATTATTAATTAAACGTTATACATTTTGGTTTCCTTTTCCTCATCTGAATGAAAATTTCCTTTTTTATACATGCTAACATTATCTATTTTATTAGAGTCAACTTGTATATTACCGTGATAAACAACTTATTCATTAAACTTCCTTCATAAAAGTTCAAATGTTCTGAGATTAGTCTCCAATCACCTTCATGCTGGTTCTGTATTTGAACACATAACTTTAATAATGCAATTCAGGGGTGCAGAAATCATTATAACCTATGTTTCCATTCATATCTCCCATTTCAGGAAAATTCTCTTCAAAGACTCATCCATAATGTACATTTTCAAATTATTCCCCTGCAACAGACATGACCGATAAATGGTTGAGATAAAATACTTGGAAGTCAGACAGCGTTCATGCTCAGTCTCTCAGTATCAGTGTGCATTCATAGCAGGGACTGAAAAAGACATTCCCTGAACAGATTTTACCTTTCAAAGAACAACCTCATCTACAGCACTTTTACAGCATCGTCTATCACTGCAGGGGCTGTGATCAGAACATCCTGACATTTGCCAGGACGACTTGGTTTAACATCGACTTGCTTAAATGTCACTGCTTCTGAATGCAGACGAATGAGTTACTGTCACCCCATCCTCACAGAGAGGGTGTGACTAAAATACTTCTAAATCCAGGCAAGACAGAAGGATTTTCAACACATTTTTATAAACAGAGATGGTTACATTCACCTCACAACTACAAGAACTATTATCTTAAAGCCCTTAACTGGGTTCAATTCAGACCAGAGATTGAGGTAAGATGGTTTATATTGTACTAGCACAGTATCATAAGAGTTATTACTTTTTTTGTGTTTCATGGCATATTAAGTAAACTATATAGATTGTAAACATTCAAACTGTCCTGGGCCTAAAGTGTTGTGATTTGAACACAATCTACACTACCAGTCAAACTTTTTTTGAACAGTAAGATTTGTAATGTTTTCGTCTCTTCTGCTCACCAAGCTTACATTTATTTGATTCTAAGTACAGCAAAACAGTATTTTTTTTTTACTATTTAAAACAACTGTGCGAATATATTTTAAAATTTATTGTATTCCTGTAATTTAAATGCTGATTTTTTTAGCATCATTACTCCAGTCACATAATCTGTTCTGGAGTAAAATCATTCTAATATTCTGATTTGCTGCTCAAAAAACAATTATTATTATTATGAAAACAGCTGAGCAGAATTTTTTTTAGGTTTCTTTGATGAAAAGAAAGTTCAGAACAGCATTTATCTTTTGTTTATCATCACTTTTGATCAATTTAAAGCATCCTTGTATAAACACAAGTATTAATTCCTATAATTTTGTTGAAAAAAGAAAATAAAATATATATATATACTGATTCCAAGCTTTTGAATGGTATATAATGTTATAAAAGCTTTTTTTAAGATAAATCTTTAGATCTTTCTATTAATCATAGAATCCTGAAAAAATGTACTCAGCCATTTTAAATATTGATAATAATAAGTGATGATGCTAAAAATGTAGCTTTAATCACAGGAATAAATTAAATTTTAAAATGTATTTAAATAAAAAAACAGTTACTTTAAATAGTAAAAAAAATTAATTAATGAATTAAAAAAATAAAAATTTGACTGTTTTTGCTGTACTTTGGATCAAATAAATGCAGGCCTGATAAGCAGAAGAGAATTCTTTAAAAAAAAATAAAATAAAATAATTATAATAATAATAATAATATATATATATATATACAAAATCTTTTGACTGGTAGTGTATTACATTGCAACAAGAAACATGTATGCTGCATCAACTATAATTTCCAGGCCTGGAAATTGATAAAATTGCATTAATAATACTTTAAATTATTACATTTCAAATATAATTTTTTTTTTTTTTTTTTTTTGCAAAGACAATCTCTACAAAAACATTATATGTTTTTATTTATTTATTTATGTTTATGTTCAGTCATGATAAGCATTTGGAAAATCCATGGAAATTCACTTTCACACTTGTGTGCAATTTTATAAGAGTACATTATGTATTTGAAAATGATTAAGTGGCTCAAAAATACATTAAAAAGCAAACTGGAGATAGTAAAGGACATTAAAATACTAAAAGGAAACTATTTTTGTTGAAGGCCTTAAAAGATGACCAGCCTTTAGGCTCTGTGGTATGTGTCAAAAAGTAAACAAGTTAAAAATAGCTTTTCAGAGAAACCTAAAAATGCATTGGTGTGAAATATATCATCCTTATTAAAATTGACAGCTATATGTCTGGAAAAAAAGTATTATTATTATTACTTAGTGTATTCAAAGTATTTTAATTCTTCTTCCTTGATGGTTAAACCATTAATCCACTCGTCCTTATTCGTCATCGACCCATAAGCATTGCTCATTATTGAACCTATTAATTTAACGTCATTAAGTCATTCGACTGGTTGTCTGCAAAAATGCGTTCGTGTTATGGCTTCTTCGTGTCTGCTATACTAACTCGGCTCCTCGTACTGTGTGTGTTATCCTTACATGTTTAAGCTGACCAGACACACACAGTCATGTTTCACTATTCTCCGGCTCCTAAAGGCTGCGACCTTTCGCCCAGTTCCGGACTCTCAGTTCAGCGAGTTTACACTGACACTGTTGACTCCCTCCACACGCCCACCGGCAGCCACGCACCCCTGCTCCTCCAATCGCTCGTCTATCACGCACTGATCACGCGTCGGCCTTCACACCATTGGTCAAGGTCTCACACACATTTGTTTTTCATTGGTGGCGTGTTGCCACCCGCCAGACTGTTGTGAATTTTGTTTTTCTTTTTTCTGGGGCTTGTTTTACTCAGCTGCTGGTAAAGGCGAACTGAATTCCGGTGTGAGTCGCGTCACTGAACGGGCGGAGCAGCTCCGTGTCTTTGTTCTGCTCTACTTTTCATTTAGTTATTTTTCATACGTTTTGAGCAGATGTCAACACGTCAGTTTTCAAACATGGAGGAATTATGTGGGGTAAGATCGGAATATTTAATTATACAATATTTGTATTATGTCATATACGTTATTTTATTATTTTTAAGTGAGCTGCTTATAATTCACTGACACTGGCGGGTTATTCTAATTGTGCTTAACTCATTATCGAACTGAAACGCATGACGTCAACTCTCACTTAATGTTACATTGTAATTATTTATCTCAGCATCACGAAATGTTACAATGTATCTAAACATTGGAAAGTTCTGAAAACATGGATTTATCACCACCTACGTCTTAGAGTTGACTTGCCCTGTGATAATAAACAAGGCTCTTTTGTAGTATACAAACATTCCGTTTCAGTGGGCACCGTTATTCATGTTATCCTCATTTAACCCTCGAGCGAGCAAGTAATCATTGTGTAACTTTTTTTTGTCTTGCCTTTATATTTTCATGAGTATACTTGTCAGTGTATATCTTTTACTTTAATTGCGTTTTCTGCTTAGTCTGCTTTATGTTAATTTATGACATCAGCAAGTGGAATTCTGGTGTAATGTTAATTAAACATTTGTGATTCAGCGGCGTCCAAACCTCTGAGATTCTCATTTAAAATTAGAAAAATGAGAAGCTGTCATTTGGATCTCACTGGATATCCCATCAGTGCATTATGTAAAGCACTGAGGCTGGTTGAGATGACCACACTGCTCACTATATGCAGACTGAAGTCATTCAAGTGTACAGCACCTTGTTAACCCTGTTGTAAAAAAAACACACATGGATGCTGCTGGCTATTGGCGTTATTTTTCCAAAAAACAGCGGATGGGAGGGGCTAGCTGTCAGTCAAAGTTTTCTGGCCTCCGGCACTGCCGAGCAGTTCCCGTGTCTGTCAGGGGGTTTCAAGTTTTGCTCACAGCCGTTTCACATGGCCAGCTTGTGAGTTCGTCATTGTTTTGGCTTTATTTGGCAGTGGGAGGTGACTTGCGTCTAGTGATAGAGGGTCCCTCCAGATGGGCTGTGTTAAAAAGGGCTCCTCTGTTAAACTGTCATACTGCTTCTGGATCCATGAATAGATAAAGACAGAGAAAGACTCATTCAGATCCAACCAGCAGCTGAGCTGTGTGCGTCAAAACAACCAGAGGGCTGACTTTGCCTGTAACGCATTACGTTACATTAGTTTTGTTGGTTCTTCTCAGGGAGCTCGGATGGAGGTCTGTGAGGATTTTCTGGAAGGGAAAAAGCACAGTGAGCACTCGTCATGTAGTGTTCTGGAATACAATGATCTCGAGGCTGCTGAAGCGCTGGTCTACATGAGCTTCTGGAGTCAGATGAGTCCAAAACCCAATGCCTTCAAACCTCGCCCTCTCACGCCAGCATCAGATTCCTGCGATTCTCTCTTGCACCCCGAACCGCCAGAGACCCCGAAGGACTTTGTGTCGCTCTCTTCACTGGTGAGTCTTTTTATTTTTTACTTGGAATGATGTGCTAGAAAGTAAAATATATACACTTCCAGCTCTGTTTAATTTGTCAACATTCACTCGGGGGAACCTCACAGTCCTTTGGCGCCGCGTGGTGCAGCACAAAGCTCTTATCACAAAATGATTTGTTTGCTGAAAACTTTGGGAGGGTTTTATGACAGCCTGGACAGGTGGCAGTCTTGAGATAAGCTACAACTGCAAACTGAACTTCAGCACAGGCTCCTTCACTGTGATTACACAAATCACCTGTGCCGAAATGATGCTGAGAGATGAACAGACAAAATAGTACAGCTATGATATTACTGGAAAGTGAAGCCAGTCATCCACAAGAAAATTCCACAAGGAGATATAGTTGTTTGCAGAAGAGCTTGATTTTTAGGGATGCGTCAGCATTCAAATGTACTATAGCGTTAAACCGATAATTATTTTCATGTTATAGTAGATAACCAATAAATAGTTGATATTACATTTGTGTTACGCAATTGTTTTTAAAGCTTAACTTTTAAGTCAAAATTAAATGACAGCAAAGTAACGCAAATAAACAAAATTAGCATGCACAATTAAATATTATATATATATATATATATATATATATTAAAGTAATAAAAAAATCTTACTGTACATTGTTTATGATTCATGTAAATGTAAGTTTCATTTTAGTTTTTTAGCATTTTATTTATTATTTTACTTAATTTTACAAATGTAATATCGGCTATTTATCGGTTGTCCGATACCAATAAGCTGATCATTATTTTAGTAAAAAAATAAATGAAAGATAAAATACTAAAATCACATTTATGTGAATTTAGACATCACAACATTATAATGTACAGTATTAAAAATGTATATTAATTTTGAGATTTTCTAAAGATTACATTTGCGTTAAAGTTCAAATTTATTTATTATTGTAATTTAAAGTTAAAATAACAGCAAAAGTATGTCAGTATAAACAGAAAATTAGCAGGCAAAATTAATTATGCAAACCTCAAAATTAATATTTTTTCCATACTGTACGTTACAATGCTTAGAATTCATGTAACTTTAAGTTTGATTTTAGTGTTTTTTTAAATGTATTTAATTTTACAAATTTCATATCGGCTATTTATCAGTTGTCCGATACCGATAAGCCGATAATTATTTTCATATTATGGAGGGTAACTAATAAATAACTGAATTTCTATACATTAAAAATAAAAAAAGTAAATAAAAGATAAAATACTCAAACCAAATTTATGTGAATTTAGACATCACTTTATAATGTACAGTATTAAAAATTTATATTAATTTTGAGATTTGCTAAAGATTACATCTGTATTACTCTTTTTAAAGCTTAACTTTTAAGTTAAATATATTTTTTAGTGTTTTATTTATAATTTACTTAATTTTACATATTTAATATCGGCTATTTATCGTTATCTGCCATAACATATATTAAAAATCAGCTTACCATTATTAGCCATTTTAATATTGGTGCATCCCTAAAAACCAAGATTACATTTAACAGTGATATTAAATTATTAGTGTTTTTAAAGATGATAACTTTACGTGAGCATTAGATGGCGGCAAAATATATATACAAATGTTTAAATAATTTAAAAATTAATTAATTGTGTGCACAATTAAATTAAATGCAATATTGGTCTATATAAATCCAATATTAATACAGATAAATATTTTTAAAAATTCTCTCCTAACCTATTCTGTTAATGATATGGTACCAATATATTGCGCACATCTTAACTCTGATCGTCTACTCTCCTTGCAGTGCATGACCCCACCCCACAGCCCCAGCTTTACCGACACCACCACCACCACATCAGTGCCAGCCTCCCCCTCCCCGTTGGCCCGGCCCTGTCCCAGCCTCCCCAGTCCGAGATCTGCATGCCCTACCATGGCCTCCATCCCTCAGATGCTCTCTCCTGGACACCCCACAGAAAAGACCACACCCCCACCTTGCAGAGCCATGGCAACCAGCGTAATACGCCACACAGCCGACAGCTCCTTATATCAGAACATTCCACAAGCAATCCACCCACAAAAGACTGAGAAAGTTGCTTCATCACCCGCCTTGTCCCGCCAACCCGAGACCGACACCCCTACAGGAGGCACGTGCCAAAACAGCAGCCTCAGGCTTCCTTCTAAATCAGATAAGCCCTCCATTACATCATCATCTCCTCAGTCGCCACCTCCAACCTCAAGTCCGCCAATCATATGCCAGATGTTCCCAGTGGCCCAACCTGGAGTCATCTCAGCCACATTTATTCAGAAGCCCAGCCCTGGGGTGAAGTCTATCTTACCACAGCCGCTCCTGATGGGCTCTCCTGTGCCTCAGGGGACGGTGATGTTCGTGATGCCGCAGTCACCCGTGTCTTCGGCTCCACAGTGCCAACAGACTGTTATGACGCTAGGCAACACCAAGCTCCTGCCTCTAGCTCCCGCACCTGTGTACGTGCCCTCGGGACAAAGCACCGCCACGCAGGTCGACTTCTCCCGCAGGCGCAACTACGTCTGCAATTTCCCAGGCTGTCGGAAGACCTATTTCAAAAGTTCTCACCTGAAGGCGCATCTCAGAACCCACACAGGTAAATCAAGTTCTGTATATATAGGTCTATGTAATGTCTAGGTCGAAGTAGGTCATCTAACAAGTCTTTTGTCTTCCAGGAGAGAAACCTTTTAGCTGCAACTGGGAAGGATGCGATAAGAAATTCGCTCGCTCCGATGAGCTCTCCCGGCATCGGCGAACACACACGGGCGAGAAGAAGTTTGTCTGTCCGGTGTGCGACCGGCGGTTTATGCGCAGCGACCACCTCACCAAGCACGCACGGCGACACATGACCACGAAGAAGATCCCATCCTGGCAAACGGAGGTGCGGAACCTCAACAAGATCACCGCAGCCAAGACCTTGCCCACTGGCACAGCACTACCGGTCAGCATGTTGCTGCCAGCCTCGAACTGACTTAACTCTGAACTCTCACTGATGTTTTGCAGGGACTCACTTTATGAGGGCAACTCATGGGCAAAAACGTGATTATGCACTGGACTCCTGTCTTCTTTGCTGCACATATTTCGCACTCTGCAATGGAACATTTTGTTTACTATTGTGTAAAAGATTGATGCACTCTTTTGCCAAAGTCTTTGTACTATGTTTGTCTTAAAATTCCTTCCTTTTTCTTCTTTTTTGTATACATTTATATGTACATATCTAGTGGAAATGTATGCTAAACTACACAAAATTAGAAAAAGGAAAAATATGTAAAAATGTACATGTGGATAATTATCTACACTGTGATTATCATATAATACTTTTATTTAATACCCTTTTTTATTAAACTATGAATATCAAGTGTGTTTTTGTCATTTTCTTAAGCACTAAGGAGCTCAGTTGGAAAATGTAAAAAGCAAAAATCTGTGGCAAAAGAAAAATTTAGCAACTCCTATGTGGTTTCGGGATGGGGTGTTCTGGCTGTACTTCAGTTCTGCTTCTCGCTGCTCTTGGCGGTAACTGTACTTCCACTCACACGTTGCTGACACACCCATGACGCATCCACTTCCTGTCAGATTCGTGAGGTCCATGTACTAGATCTTTTGTCTCATGCATCACTAATCCACATCTCAGCAGCAAGTCAACACAAGTAATTTTGTTCACTGCCAGCAACCCTTAAGTCAGTAAACAAGTACAAAATTACTTTCAAATTGATTTAAAAGAATCTCCCTTGAATGAATAACAGATCACTCCTTTATTACAAAGACATATAAAGTTACTAAGAAATTCTGGTAACACTTTACAGTAACTAACATGAATAAACAATGAACAATACATTTATTACAGTTTTTATTAATCTTCGTTAAAGTTAGTTAATGAAAATACAGTTATAAATACATTGTTAGTTCATGTTAATTCACAGTGCTTTAACTAATGCTGACAAACACAAATTTAGATTTTAATAATGCATTAGTAAATGCTGACATTTACATAACGCTGTAGAAGTATTGTTCCCTGGTGAAAAAAACAGCATATGCTGGTTGCTATGTTTTGATGCTGGGATGCTGGTTAGGTATGTTTTGGTGCTGGTTTATGCTGGTTCTTTGCTGGTTTAAGATGGTCCTTTGCTGGTTTATGCTAGTCATGTTGCTGGTCAAGGACCAGCATAGACCAGCAAAGAACCAGCTTAAACCAGCACCAAAACATACCTAACCAGCATCCCAGCATCAAAACATAGCAACCAGCATATGCTGTTTTTTTCACCAGGGTTCATTCTTAGTTCAAGTTGAAGTTGTTAACTAATGTTAACTAATGAACCTTAAGTAAAGTGTTACCGAAATTTCATTTGACATGTTTTAAAAGATCACAATGTATCAATATGTATATTCGTAAGTTACGTATTTTACGTGTCCTGACGAAAAGCTATTTATTTGCCAAACACATGTAGTCACAATGTGGGAAAAACAACCTGGAGTGTGGGCCTGTTAGTTTTGGAAAGGACATTGTGAAATTACTAAAACAAAACAAAATGTCTTGTACGTTTTTGCTTACCACAGGCCGGAAATAAGTCGTGTGCTTTCCAGAAAATATTAATGTTCCCTCAGAGATTAGGACCGGATGTTTATAATTATTGCTCAGACCACTGTTGAGTTTTTAAATGGAAAATATGCAGTGGCGCACTCGACTACTGCGTTCAGGGCCAATCAGATTACAAGACAAACTGTGGTTATGGGAGGCGCGACCAATCAGCTTTCAGAACAGTGCCCCGCCTCCTGCCTTACTGACCGACTTTTCTCAAACATGAGCCTTCAATCGACTGACCAATAGTGGAGCAACCGCGACACCGTGTGGTTAATAGCTTAATGTGTTTTTTCTTTATCCCGAACGCGTCATGTTCCTATTTAATCTCTACTGTGATAGGCCTGGTTGTATAATATACATATTTTTAAATACTGACAGGACAAAACAGCCTAAAAAACTGACCTGCTTTTCCATTTTGTGTAAGTGTTTACCTTTGTTCTTTTGGGTGATTTCCTTATCACTTAACACAAGAAGGACATTGAATATTTTTAAACATAGGGACAATTCTAGTATTCACTTAAATAAATGAATGGAGACTACAGGATGTCTTATTACAGATTCGTCTCCATCCTTCTGAATTGTGTCCATTGACCACAAAACCACTTTTTTTAAAATTGAGATTTTTTTCCAAAGGAAAATGCATAACAGTATCTGCATGATTTTCATTGTGTGCCTCAAATGAAATTGTATTCAGCACTTTTGAGGCTATTCAATCTGGTGAACATACATCAGGGTTCTTTAGGGCAGTTAAGGGGCCTCCATGGAGCCACAAAAACTGCTGATGTGCATTCCTGTCTTAGATGGGTGGAGGATTTTGGAAGTGTGGTCAGGAAATGGAACTAAATTATCCACTCCATATGTTTTTCTCTCAGAGAGGCTGCTTTACAGAATATTATTCTCTAAAAAATGTCAAAAGCAAAGTAGCCTTTTTTTACTCCGTTCATTTTTTTATTAGAATAATGCCAAAACATCCACGATTGATATAAAAATGATCCATAATACTTTGTAGTGATTTATCAATAATCTTTCTTATACATCTTGTTTGCTAACCAAACTCCCTCTCGATTGTGTTCATGAGGTCCTCTTCTGAAGCATCATACATGATAGGCAAGATCACAGATGAAACACCACCAATTCCAGAACTTCTAAATAATAAAAAAAGAGGATTTTTATGGTTAAGAGGTTTTCTTTTTTATTAGACATTAGACCAAAATTCATCAAATAACAAAAAGTACTGCAAAATATACAGGTAAAATGAATCAATATTTTCTAAGTCTTGAAATATAAAAAGAGAGGAGGTGTTAATTTAGTTTAGAGTTAATACAGTTATTTTCTTTTTTTTTTTTTCATTATGATAAAAATCCCAAAATGTTTCAATATTTTCAATGTTTTTAAAAAACATTTTTTAATTAACCTCTACAAATAAAAATAGGATTATTATTATTATTATTACTATTATTATTACTTTTCAATAAACATCAAAAGTAATCAAATGATAAAATGTTTTGAATATATATAAATATATATTCAAAACATTTTATCATATATATATATATATATATATATATATATATATATAAAGCAGTGCTTATTTCTCCTTTAATTAATCTCTAAAAAATAAAAAAGAGGATTTCATAGTTAAAACTAATTTTTATTTTCAATAGACATATAAAATACCTTTTTTTTTAAATTAACCTCTAAAAATAAAAATAGAGGATTTAGAGTTAATACAGTTTTTTTTTCTTCTTCTTTTTTCGTTATGATCAAAATCACAAAATCTTTAATAAAAGGGGTACATATCATTTGTTTTAAAAAAAATATTTAAATATTAACCTTTAAAAATAAAAAGATAGGATTTCATAGTTATTATTATTATTATTTATTACATTTGTAGCAATAGCCAAAAATGCATTGTATGGGTCAAAATGATCAATTTTTCTTTTATGCCAAAAATCATTTGGATCATTTGGATATTAGGTAAAGATTATGTTCCATGAAGGTATTTTGTAAATTTCCTACCATGAATGTATCAAAACTTAATTTTGATTAGTAATATGCATTGCTAACTTCATTTGGACAACTTCAAAGGTGATTTTCTCAATATTTTTTTTTTTTTTTTTTTTTTTTGATAGATTTTTTACACCATCAGATTCCAGCTTTCAGATTATGTATAAATCTCAGGTTTAAAAAACTGACCCTTAGGTCAGGGTCACATATAGGTAAAATAAATAAGTTCTTTTTTTTTTTTAATTAATCTCTAAAAACAAAAATGAGGATTTCATAGTTAATACAGATTTTTATTTTCAATAGACATTTAAAATCATCAAATTATAATATATATATAGCTAAAATACATTTCTTAAATTAACCTCTAAAAATAAAAATAAAGGATTTCATGTGTTGGGGGGTCTAAAGTCGTCAAATCCTAAAATGTATCTTGGAATATATAGGTAAATCAATATTTATTTTTCTTTTTAATTAACATTACAGACCAGTACTTTCAAGCAAGCATGGCACTAGACACAACCAAATGTCTTTCAGTGGAAATGATGTGTGTCACTAGGTTCAGATCAATAATTGATGGAATACACTTACGAAGCTGTTGCTGTGCTCTGTTTGTTGGCACAGCTCAACAGGTCCTGTGGAGGCCTGACCTGTTCAGAAAGCTGGAAATAGATAGGTATTCCTTACTTAATGGCTTTAATAGTTTCTATTAATAATTAATCATTGATTCTAGTTGCCACTGCCATTGACCAAACGGAAAAAGATAAGCCCTTAGCATTTCAATAGGACTTAAAAATGAGCAGCAGTCCTACCTTTTCATGAATGAAGGTGTTCATTTCATTTTTGTCACGTGTACCGCCACTGTATAACGTTACGTTGTCGCTGTCTTGTCCTTTGGCATACTGAAGCCCTACAGGCTTTGGCATCTTATAAGAAGTCCTGTTCAGTGATGCATTAGTGTTGTCACACACAGCGAGGATTCTGTCCACTTCCACTGCGAGATCGTCGACTGAAAACTCAGAGTCCTGCCCCTCACTGTTACAGTCTGCCTGGGCTCTCCTGACTGACACACGCCGATCTGAAGTTTTGGTATTTGAGGGACCAAACAACTGACTTTCATCCCGGTGAATGCCGCTGCTACAGACGTTTTTCTCTGTCACTGACACAGGTGCGACTTTTTTCATCCTGCTTTTTGCTGTGCCCATCTCTCAGATGAAACATTTTCCTGGCATTGTTTTGAAATATGCCAATTTCCACATACCAGCGCTGACAAACTATCTGATATAAAATAACAAAATAAAACACAATTTAGAGAAAAAGAACACGCAAAAACATCTTACAACTGGAATGCCTTCTTTTTATCGTATTAGATTTAGTGCTGCGTTTGTTGCAACGACGCAAAGACAAACCACATCGCTCTCATAATCAGCGAAAGTATGCGCTGCAAGAACGCGACGCATCTGAGGATGACGTCGGTGTTCATTCGACCAATCAAAACCTCTGTTTACAAACAGCAAGCGTCGCGTCCACCTCTGCCATCTGTCATAATGAGTGAACTGTATCTGTAGTTAGAACAGCTGTGACCCCGAAAACTGTTATTATGAAACTGAAAACAAAAGTATTGAGAATGTTGTAAATTATTCTGATTGGCACATTCTTATTTCACAAATGTAGAATATCTAAATCTCCTCCCGTGTACAAAACATTTAGTAACGAACTTATGAATCTGTATCTGGCGTCGTTTATTTTATTTAGTATTACATAAATATGAAGAGTTCATTTGCGAAAACAAATAACTCCGTTTTTAAGTCTTCAAAAATCGTTTTTTCATTGTGCATTCCAATTAATCTCAATCAAGCTGCAATTGGGTTATTTTGAAATAAAGTAAAAATAACTAAAAAATAAAGCTAACTAACACACACACACACGTCTTGTTTATTATCTTTGTGGGGACTCTCCATATGCGCAATGGTTTGTATACTGTCCACACTGTATTTTCTATCCCCTTACCCTAACCCTAACCCTAAACCTAACCCTTACAGAAAACCTTCTGCATTTTTACTTTCTCAAAAAATCTCATTCTGTATGATTTATAAGCTTTTGTACCCATGGGGACCTCAATTTAGGTCCCCATCGTGACACGAGTCCCCATTAGTATGTGTGTATTCAGGTTTAAGTCCCCACCAGGATATATAAACCAAAAGCACACATCACACACACATGTTTGTTTTTTTGTGTGTGTGTGTGTGAATTGTGGGGACTTTCCATAGACTTCTACAGTTTTTATACTGACTAAACGATATTGTCTATCCCCTAACCCAACCCTAACCCTAACCCTAGCCCTCACAGAAAACGTTTGCATCGCAACAATTTCAGATAAACATCCTTTACTATTTTTATCCTTGTGGGGACATTTGGTCCCCACAATGTAGCAAAAACAAGTACACACACACACACAAAACACAATAAAAACATTATATTTCTATATCTCTGGAGATTCAGACTTAATGCCTGAATTTGTTTGGATTTTTTTAATGTTTATAATAAGTTAAAAAAAAACACTACAAGAATCATTTCTCACAACACACTAAACCATGTAAAAACAATTCACACAATGTTGCTTTTAATGAATCATGAAAATTTACATCATACAGCAAATTTCTACATCATCATAAAACTTTTTTAATGTGTGACCTTAACGCATTCACCACAGGAAGCGTCTAAAAATAAAAACAGTCACTTTCTGCTTATGTTTTAAAATGAAAACCGTTATATTTAGGTGACTGCAATGCAGTGTTCAGTTTGATGTGAAACATGAATGGATATTAATAGTATTTAAAGTTGCAGTGATGTTTGGCAAGTATACACTATGGAACATTTTACAACATTGTACAATACGATACAATGAATTAAGTACTGGATAATTTCAGAACATTTTTGGACTTAAAGTAGTTTGAAAAAAACAAATGCTTGGCAAAAAAAGAGCTAACACTTCCAACTTCTTATTTTATGTAAACTATTACAGTGAATTTAAGATTACTATCTAATCAAAATATTATATTAGCTGAACAAATACCTTGCAAATAAATACATATACAATAATAATAATATTTTAAAAAACAGTATTCACTAGCAAATGGAAAGCATAATCAATGCAAAATAAAATTAATGTCCTATAATGCTATGGCTAAATCACATTCTATTTTATAGATATTATTGAAGAATGCTAACTAGTAGCTACAGTTTATAAAGCACATTTTAGACACCATAAAGTCAACGACAGTTTATTCATTAACTACTGCACAGCAGTAGGTTATTTAAATTGCTATTAATTCAGCAGAGAGAATGCAAACTGTACAAACTGTTATTACTTTGAAGCATTGTCCCGGGGACTTGAAAAAGGGAGCACACTAAATGTTTTCTCCTTGCCCTTTGAATTTAAGCAACAGATTACATCTTTTCATCATTATTGATTAATCAATCAAACTAATTTGGATTCCTCGTTGTGCCTCAGAAATTCCATAGTTACTATGTAACAGACCAGCAGCATAGACATCCTGTTTTGTTGTCATGATAACAAAGTGGCAAGACATACTATTTCCCCGGTCACTGTATGGTACAGCGCTCATGGCTTTGTTCCTCACTGGCCGGGCTGCTGGGGGTCTGGGATTTTCTTTTGCCTTTAGATGGGGCAGCTGAACCGTGATCTATAATGTGCTGCAGTAGGTCTTTACTCTCGCTAGGTGGCAGGTTGTAGAAGAAGTACTGCGGCGCCATCTGAATGAACCTGTCACAAGCAAACAGCAAAAAAAATGATTACAATGCACAGAAGAACAAAGCGTTTCAATGGTTAATGAAAAAGAGTAAATGGCTTGCAACCCCTGATTATAAGGAGGTTTAAAGCTTCAGTAGGAAATTTGAAATGAAACAAAAAGAATTTATTAGAGGAACACTCCACTTTTTTGAAAATAGGCTCATTTCCCAACTCCCCTAGAGTTAAACAGTTGAGTTTTACAGTTTTCGAACCCATTCAGCCGCTCTCCAGGTCTGGCAGTAGCACTTTTAGCATAGCTTAGCATAGATCATTGAATCTGATTAGACCGTTAGCATCTTGCTTAAAAATGACCAAAGAGTTTCGATATTTTTCCTATTTAAAACTTGACTCTTCTGTAGTTACATCGTGTACAAAGACTGACTGAAAAAGAAAAGTTGCATTTTTCTAGGCTGATATGGCTAGGAACTATACTCTCATTGCGGCGTAATAATCAAGGAACTTTGCTGCCGTACCATGGGTGCAGCAAGCGCAATGATATTACGCAGTCGTCAACTCTGCAATTCTGCATCTACACAAACTTAGTGCCGGTCACTTTCAGGCACTGCGTAATATCATTGCGCCTTCTGCACCCATGGTACGGCATTAGAAAGATTAAAATAATTAATTTTAAAGCACAGCCAGCACAAAATCAGACTTTAGCACCTTTTTTTACTTTGAGATTGTTCTAAGGTAAAATACTGATTTAAAATCATAACAAGATATAGTTTAATAGCTATGATAGTGTTTTTGAAATCAAATCTTTGCATAGCTATGACAGGAAACACTGGCATCTAGCAATCCCTTGGCAAAAAACTGTTAATTTAAAAACAAAAGCATATACATAAACCCAAATGGGAAGTTGTAGAGTTGTAAAAAAATTATGGTTTTTGAGGAAAACATTTTAGGATTTTTTTTTGTATATAATGGACTTCATTGGTGCCCTGAATTTGTAGTTTACCCAAAATGTAGTTTAAATGCAGCTTTAAAGGGCTCTAAATGATCCCAGTTGAGGAAGAAGTGTCTTATCTAGTGAAACGATCGGTCATTGTTTTCGAAAAATAAAAATTTGTATACTTTTTAAGCACAAAAGCTTGTGTAGCACAGGCTCTGTGATGTGCATCCATCGTTCTTGAACGACTCGTTCAGTAGAGCATGTGCAACATCACGTGGTGTCACTCGATGCTGATTTTGCTAAAATGAACAAAATGACTTGAAAAAAAGATTTGTTCATTTTGCTGAACGAGACTCAAAGGTCAGAGTCGGTAAAATGATCTGAACTTCCCGTCACTACTACGAATCACGTCTTTGAATCACCACAAGTTCATCATCTGTGTGCTCCAGCTCAAAAAGGTAGAGTATGACGAAAAGCTCCATGTTATTTTCTCCTACAACTTCAGAATCGTCTGACATCGCTGTACCTTTTTGTTTGTAAACAGCGTTTGACTTACTTGCACTTTCTTAGTCTTTGCGCTTTCGCTTTGTAAACACTGGGTCTCTGGTTCCGCCTTCATTCCGCGTGACCTTTCGACATGATTCGATAGTACGTGAACATGCATCCCAGAGCCTGTGCTACACAAGCTTTTGTGCTTAAAAAAGAAAAACAAATTTTTATTTTCTGAAAAAAAATGACCAATCGAAAAATTACCCTTCTTCCTCGGCTGGGATTGTTTAGAGCCCTTTGCAGCCGCATTTAAACTAAATTTTGGAAGTTCAAAATCGGGGCACCAATGAAGTCCATTATATGGAGAAAAATCCTGAAATGCTTTCCTCAAAAAAACATAATTTCTTCACGACTGAAGACAGAAAGACATGAACATCTTGGATGACAAGGGGGTGATTACATTTTTTTGTGAATTGTTGTTCTGGAAGTGGACTTCTCTAACATTTTCATAACTGTAATTTAATTACTCATTTTTTTTCTGTTTTTTATTTATTTTGTAATTAAATGACATAATTCTGTTACATGTAACTAGTTACTCCCCAGTGATGATTAGGTTTAGGGGTCATAAAATTGTATGCTTTCATACAAATCAAATTGTCTGAATTCATGTGAAATCAGCACCTCATAAAACAGTTATGTCTTCTCATAAAATACATTTGCTCTATCACAAACAGATAAACTACTGCCAAGTACTGCATCTGTTCAGTCAGTATGGAGCTTTTGTTTTTGGGAATTATAGCTAGATTAACACAGCGGAAAAAAGTCACTTTCTGAAACAAATACAGCTGGAGTTGTTTTCATTGTGAGTATTAATTCTGTGGTTTAGTGTTTTCAAGACAAAGCAGATGATCCGGTACGTACTCATGTGCTGAGATCTGCGAGACGGTTCTGATACAGTTGTTCTCTGACAGCGTGTGCTCATGGTACAGAACCCATTCCGGCAGGTTCTTCTTGTGCATCTCGGTTCCGTAGCCAGACAGTGGGTGGATCTGAGCCACGTGTTTATGGGTCAGCATGAAGTAATTCCCTGACCCGTCAATATCCCTCGCCACCTGGAAAACCCACATAGAGATTAAACAATGGAAAATGCATTAGAACAACACGAAGGCAGTGTTTTAGACACACTAAACACACGTAAACCACTGTGCCACTTACTAATCTGCTTTAATCACAGACGTTTCTCTCTCAATAATTTGAAAAAGAACTAGTTCACCGATTTCCACTGTTGGGCATTAACATAGTGCACTTTGAAAACAGACTAATCCTCTTTCTAGTTCAGCTTTAGAGACACTCTGACCTTTCAACATTAGGGAGTTTTTTTTGTACAAAGCACAATATTTTTGTGTGTTTTATTACAGTATGTTTAACATTTCTGTATATCCATACCTGCATGAAGAAGCCAGATAGTAGGGCACGTTTGATGTTCAAGGTGTTGCTTTTAGAGCCAAAGGCAGGTAAGGACACTGGCAGCTCTAGCCGTTTCAGGATTTCTTTTAGCTCAGAGCGTATCGCATCTGCTGTCTGAAGAGCAGACAGACTGAGGAAATGGTCTTCACACCATCGTTCCACATTAGAGTCTAAAATACAAATGTGAATGTGAAATCAAAACTTTATATATTACAATAACAGATTTTAGTAGTCAGCTACTGTTTACTGTCCTGTTTAATTCACAGTAATGGCTGTTAATGGATATGCATATGAATTATAGACTTTAATTAATTGTTTTAATGCACAAAATTCACTCACATGGCCCTTCCTTAGCATATATGTAGGCATCAAAGATGTTAATAAGGGTGAAGTGGTCTCCCTCTGCATGCTGGAACCTCTGATGACACAGTAAGGCCTTCTGTCTCAGTTCCACTGGGGGTGTAAGGAAACTGCTCGGAGCTAAATTATAAAGAGAAAGAGTTTTATTAATAATAATAAGACATATTTAGTGTTTTTTGTTATATGTAATGAAGGTACAACAACAGTGATCCGACATGAGTTACAAATATAACTGAATGGAGTACAGACATATTGGAGTGCAGACACATGGTGATACACCTGTTGAGTGGATTGTACAGGATTACCTGTTAGCATGGCAGCGATGGTCAGCACTTCACACACACAGTCAAATTCACAAGACGCAAGCAAAGTCTTAGCCATCTGTGGCTCCAGAGGAAACTCTGACATAATAATTCCAATCTCGGACAGATTTCCATCGTCATCCAAAGCAGCAAGATAGTCAAGTTCCTCTAAAGCTTGCATGAGGCCCTCTGGATCTATGGTAAAGTGAAATTTTTTAAATGCATTTCAAAATATGAAAACAGGTTTCCAAGTTTGCTATAAATCTCTTCTAGAAAAATAATATTATATATGCAGTGTATATATATATATATATATATTGGGGGTGTGACGAGACACTTATCCCACGAGACGAGACGAGACACGAGACTGGGTTCACGAGAATGAGACGAGACAAGATTTTTAAACTTTTCTTAAGAAATCCTCAATGATTAAATATATAGAGAAAATAGTATTTTATTCAACTGAAAAAGACAAAATGCAAAAAAAAAATGTAGGTGCATTTTGAACTTTATGAAATTACATCTCTATTTTAATGAATTATAGGCAGTAATAAACAACATTTAAACAAGAGCTTCACGATTCTGGATAAATTGAGAATCCCAGTTGTTTTTAATAAACTGGAGATCACAATTCTGGAGAAAAAAAATTAGAAAACTATACAAAATAACGTAATTTACTAGTGGTTCTGACAAACTGTTCATATATTCATTTAAACAAAATAAAAAAAAAAAAAACATTCAATGAAGGAGTCAGTGTCTCACTTCATTAAGACTTGCTTTGACTACTGAAATCTCTTGAATGAATGATTCAATGACATACTTTTTTAAAACGGGCAGTTGTCGCCAACTCCTGGCGGAAGAGGTTAAGCGTTACTTTACATACAAGATAGTTTCGTTTTGATCGCTACTGTACACAATATGTGTTTATACCCAAACTATAAACTTTTATCACAGTACTTCTGTTATTTTAAATGTCTGTAACACAGAAATAATGATTATAATGTGGTTGAAAAGACTGTTTGTGTTGCTCTTTCTGCGTTCACATTTACCCCGACGCTCTGATTCATTAACATGGGCAACAACAAAACGTCCTTCTCAGGCTCCACTGACACTCGCGATGTGAAACAGTCCTAATAGACACGTGGGTCACGTGGGTGTTTGAATCGACATCTCATATTTTAAGGATTTATCATGCAACTCTAATGTAAACACTGCAAAATGTTTTACAAAGATTTCTTCATGACATCCGAGATCTCGTCCTACGTTCTATATATATATTATTTTCTAGAATACATTACTTTTTTTTTTACTAATTAAAAAAACTGTCCCAGTTTTGTCATTGACTAAAACTAACCATATAAAATTGCATTGAAATAACTGAAATAAAGCTAAAATAAAGATCATAAATATAACTTAACTTAACAAAAAAATGAAACTACAAAAGCACATACCACAATTGCTAAAACTTAAACAAAGGTTAAAATGAAACCCGGAAATACAAAAATACACATTTGTTCAAAATCTTACTAAATACTATGATAATAAATAAAGTTAATCAACTTCAATTTAGGGCTGCCCTCGACTAAAGATTTTTATGGTCAAATAGTAGTCGTTCATTTTCAGCATTAGTCGACTATTAGTCGCATGTTTATTATTAAACCATATAAATTATATTTAATTGCCCTTAAGCGCACGCAAAAAAGCTTACCACACCACACTGGCAGATAATATAATTATAAATATAACGTTTTAATAATTTATTGATAAATTCAGCTTAAGAGATGAAGTCGGCGACACTGACTCGTCATCTCCGCCTGTATGCGTGTTTCATGTTTCATATGGATTACATAATCTGAGAATATTTGTTTTCCATTTAAAAGTGCATCCTGTTTGTTTTATTTTACAAAAGCGCAACACTTTGTTGTTATTCCAAGTGCACACAAATAAACGCAGAGTCTTTACAAATTCAAAAGATGTAATGCCTTTTCTCTGTGTATTTTAAGAGTATTTTGAGAGAATGTGACCGCACCGGTGCCTCCATCTGTCACACTCATTTTTTAATGTAAAGTTGCTACTACTTACATATGTCAGATGAAAAGCCATATTTGAGGTCAATGAATGACTGTATTACAACACAGACCAGCCGTTAACAACACGTCACGGACTGTGTGACTTCACCACTTCCTGTGGATTTTTTATTTTAAGCGACTAATAAATTTTGGTTAATCAAGCCTCTTCTCGTCGACTAATGGCTAGTCGACTATTAGGGGGCAGCCCTATTAAATAATAATTGTGTAGTATTTTAAAAGATAGCAAATAAATTCTAGTTGATTTCAATAAAATATGAACAAAACATAATTATGAGTCGTTAAAACAACAAATAATTGTTAAAACCACCTGAGTAAGTATTATTGTGAGAACAAGTCAACGGGTTATCTACTGATAGCTGCAATGCATTTTTCCTAAAGACAGTACAGACAGTAAATAAACAACAAACTCTCACTAATTTGTAGCATCATAACAAAAGTGCCTCACATATTTGCATCATGAGATAAACAAGTTCATCTAGTTCATCACACCATGTTGTTTTCACAGAAACGCTGTTGTCGTAGGTCCACTAATGATGCTGCTCATCTGACTGGTGCGTGTTATGGAAGCAGGTTATCTCTGGAACAATGAACCCAGTCAGAGTGCTGTCGGCTCAGCTAACGCACGGCTCACCACCTCTTAATACCAGCAGTGAGCGGGACAGGCCCATCTGCACCCTTACTGTGAGCCAAGAGAACCTGGCTGATCCCAGCTTTGCTTGGCTGTTGTAAACAGCGGATAGTGAACAACTTGTTTGTGTTTACATAGACTGCTCAGATTCGTGAGAGAGATTCTACAAAACAAGTGTATGAATAATTTAAAGTGTTTGTCTTCAGATGTGGAAAAACATACATACATTCACTGTTTAAAATCAGATTACACAATATTTTAATAGTTTAATAGTAGTGCAAAATTTACACTGAGGGCAGGCCCCGGCCCAAGCCTGTAAGTGATTTTTTTCGTTCTGGAAGTAACCGCATAGCAACTGTATATCTGCCGTAATATAATGCTATGTTTAAAGATACTTGATTAAAATTTAAAGGGATAGTTCACCCAAAAATGAAAATGATGCCATCATTTACTCACCCTCAAGCTATCCTAAGTGTATATGACTTTCTTATTTCAGACAAATACAATAGGAGTTACATTAAAAATGTCCTGGCTCTCTCAAGCTTTATAATGGGAGTGAATGGCTGTTGAGATTTTGAAGTCAAATAAACTGCATCCGTCAGTCCTAAAAACTACTTACGCTTATGCATCATCTGCTGGAATGTCACTTTCTCTTGTTTAGTTTATAATGTTTAAAATATGGATATTTTTCTAACACAAATGCATTGATTCACTTCAGAAGGCCTTTATTAACCCTTGGAGCTGTGTGGAGTACTTTTTATGATGGATGGATGCACTTTATTGGACTTTAAAATCTCAACAGCCATTCACTGTCATTATAAAGCTAGGAAGAGCCAGGACATTTTTAATATAACTTTGATTGCGATCATCTGAAAAATGAAAGTCATATACACCTAGGGTGGCTTGAGGGTGAGTAAATCATAGTTTAATTATTATTTTTGGGTGAACTATCCCTATAAAGAGATTACATAAATTGTATAAGAACTGTATCTCACCTGGTCTGTCAATGAAGTCGCAGTGGCTCAGGCCAGCAATTTCCATGCGCTTCAGGAAGAGCACAGTGGAAGTGATGTCAGACTCAAGAATATGAGGGATGCTCTCAGCAGGAAGTGACATGTCCTCTTGATACAAACAGAAACACTTGCCTGCAGAAATAAAACATTTCAGGCATATGATACATGCCAACAATTTTAAGAAAGACTTTTATTTTAATTAAACATACCATTCAATAGTTTGTGGATGGTAAGACTTTTTAAATATTTTTGTCCAAGACTGCATTTATTTGGCAACAATTTTAGTAAAATGTCTTTGCTGTCACTCTAGATCAATTTAATGTGTCTTAGATGAAAAAAAATCAGACCCAAAACCTTTGAACGGTAATGTGTGTAGAATTGTGCATTAAAATGAGTTATGTTTTTATTTTAAAATTCTAAAAAGCAAAAACTGCTTACCTGTTGGGCCTGCGAGTTGTTTGCGGCTCTCAGCTTGGCTCTTGCTGATTGGTCGAATAACAATGGAATTGGCTCTGATTCTGGGATTGTACACCTGGCACAATAAAACATCACTGTTTCATGCCCACCAATCAAAATGTATAGAATATATAACAAAGAGCTTATAATAAGGAATACTACATACATATCTTTTTTGCACCCCAGCATCAATCACAAAGCGAATGCTGTGAATGGCCCAGAACAAGTCTTCACTGGGGCTGCAGGTGAGGAAGACTCTCCTACTCTTGCTCTCCTCAGAGAGCAATGAGAGACTGTCTCTTTGCGCAGGGCACAGAGACACAGGCACCAGCTCGCCATGAGACAATGCAAGATTGGCACCCTCTCTCCGCAAAATAGCATGGGCACATTCAATCTCCTTAAAAATGAGAAGAGAAAGAGAAGTTTCTATTACCATGAAAATGGGACCATTTTCTGTTATATGCTAGATTCCCTGAAGGAAAGCAGGATGACATTTATGTGACATAAAACTAAGGATTCATTAAAATAATGATCAGCCCACTGCCTGGGCTCACAGAGGCTGAGATGATAATAAAAAAGTCCTTCAGTCTGTAAAGCTGAGAGTAAATTATCAGCTTATAAATAATTAAATACTAATACTATTTTTTTATGAATTAATGAATTTAATAAATACTATTATTCAATTTATAAATAAAGAAATTAAATCATTATACATTTTAAAATATACATACAGTGCTTTGCGAAAGCATACATACGTTTTTTCTCATTTTGCTATTTTGCTGCCTTATTTTAAACTGCTTCAAATTACGTTTTTTCCACATCAATCTACACTCCATAGACCATGACAAAGCAAAACTTTTTGCAAAGAACTGTCACATATTCGTAAATGTATTAAAAATAAAAAACCTGAAATAAGTACATTGCATAAGTATTCATACCCTTAACTCAGTATTTAGCTGAAACACCTTTACAAGTTATAAATTCACAATTCTGACTTTATATCACATGCAATTGTGAGAAAAAAAGTCTGAAATGTGAGATAAAAAGTCGCAATTACCTTTTTATTTTTTTATTCGGTGGCAGGAAATAATGTATATAATTAATTATATACATAAAAAATTATGTAATATAATTAAATATCATCTTATAAATTATTATATATTGTTTTGTGTATTTATAAATTATATAATGTAATAATGTAATAAACAGAAATATTACAAATAAATAGTTATTAATTAAAAAAGCTAAAAATACAGTAAAAAAATGATATTATATTATGTATGTGAAGAATGTAATTTATTTGTTCATTAATAAAATTACTTGTAAATAATAAATATTTCAAAAAATGTCAACAAAACGAAACAATTACAAACGTTTAGCAATATTTTGCTTATTAAAAGGATTAGTTAACTTCCAGAACAAATATTTACAGATACTTGTACTCACCCCCTTGTCATCCAAGTTGTAAAGAAATTATGTTTTTTGAGGAAAACATTTCAAAAAGGATTTTTCTTCATATAGTGGACTTCTATGGTGCCTGTGAGTTTAAACTTCCAAAATGCAGTTTAAATGCAGCTTCAATGTTTTCCACAAAAAACATAATTTTTTCTCACGACTGAAAAAAGAAAGACATCTTGGATGACAAGGGGGTGAGAACATTTTTGTTCTGGAAGTGAACTAATCCTTTAATAGTTAAATGTCTCTTACTTGCTCGGTTGCCAGAAATGTCACAATGTCTCCATGCTTTTGGTTCTGATGTATCTCCAGAGCCAGTCGAAGAGCAGAGCAGAGGTAATCCTTCACACCTCCTCTCCCACTACCATACACCACCTCGCACGGCTGCGGCCCATCCAGCCGGATCTGAGGAATGCTTCCATAGTGATGTAGCAGTTTCTCAGCGGAGTGAGGTGCAGTGAGGATCACCAGCCTCAGCTCTGGACGTGTGAGGAGCACGTCTTTAAGCAGCCCGAGGAGCAGGTCTGTGCTGACGGTGCGTTCCTGGGCCTGATCAATGACCACCACGCCACACTGCTCCAAGAGGGGGTCCGACATCATTTCCCGGAGCAACACATCATCTGTGCAGTATCTGCAAAGCAACAGATGTCATTGCAGGCCTCTTCAAGAGTGCAAATCAGCACTTAATACAAAATCTAAGACAAACAAAAATAATGAGCCGAGCAAAGACAAGCAGATGTGATTGAAGGATAATTTACTCTGGGAATTGTCAGTGTTTTCCTTAAGGTCAGTGTTTTTAATTAAGTCAGACCCTCTCAGCTGTTCTAATCACTGTTCTGGCTCTTTGTTCACCAGGCTGACTTACGGCTGCTCTGAAAGCTCTGATGAAGCATATGGGCAGTACGGAAACACGGCAGCTGCCGTGGAGACCCTCAGACCGAGTCCCCTCGGCCTTTTGTTAGCTTTTATATTGTTTCGAAGGACAGGCGCCCCTGAAAAGGAGATGCACGTGTGCTGGCAATGAAGGGGGGAGGGGCCGATTGCAAAATTGAATGGAAGAAAAAGTCCAGGGAAAATGACCAAATAATATAGGATCCTAGGGATCATATACACACCTCAGTACAGTGTCAGGGGAGCAGCAGGTCTGAAGCGGGATGCTGTATCCGACCTCATTGCCGATGTTGACATCCATCTCGTCGGCCACACGGAGGGCCAGTTCCACTGTGCTCTGTTGGTGAATCTGAGTGCACACTACCATGCCATTCTGATACTGCGCAGACAGGCAAAACTCTGCACACCACTGAGGGATCTAAAAGAAGATTAACACAGAAAACCATATGCTGTAAGGTTATTCAAAAATAAAACGCACAAATTAGATCCTTTTGCTACTTTCAGTGATAAATGAACTAGTAGCAGTGAATCATTTGCATCTACCTCATATGGTCTTTTGCTTAAAAGATGAAGCAATGTAACGCACTATAATGTTTACATTAAATTCAGTTCAAGATTCAGCCCTAATTTATCATGAACAGGTTGAAAATACCAAAGAAAATATTAAGATACTCATTTAAACGGCTATGAAATGAATATCCTCATTATATAACATATAAACTCACCTGAGTGCTTTGTCCTGTTTTAGCTGTGCCAGTAACTATCACAATCTGGCTGCTCATCAAACTGTCCACAAACTCGCATTTCGCTCCCCACACCGGCAGAGCTTTTCTTTCTCTTAATAGTTTGTAATATCTTGAAGAAAAAGGGAGCCCGTCGAACTGATTTAACTCCAGGAGATCATCTGTATCAGTGTCTTGAGTTTCGCTGGTTTCAGATAATTTCTCCACATCTGTTGATAGCTCCATCTCCATCGTTGCCCTTAAGCGCTTCTCTCTTCAATTGCACAAATAAATCAAACTGAACAAATCGACTGAATCACGCTCTATTAGTTATGTGACATATTTATGGCTCTAAACAGGATACCTCCTCCAGATGAGTTTCAGGAACCCGCGCTTAGGAGATACAGACCCTTTGTGTCATCAGTTGTCCCGCTCAAGCACTAGTGATGTCCGATTCGTAAGCGAATCGTTCTTTCGAATCGGATCTTTTTAATGAACCGAGAATCGGTCGTTCGCAAAGTGCACTGAATCGGATTGCTCTCGATTCAGCAAATGCTTGTAAGAGCGATTTAAATGTAGCAATTTCATTAGAATTTACTTAATGGGTTTTGATTGACAGTTTTAACAAGACATGAAACTTGAGTTGATTTTAACTCAATTTGAACTTGAGTTGATTTTAATAAACTATTAAAATATGTCATATGTTTTCAGACAATGTAAATTCTGTTTGAATTCTTGTTATAGGCTAATGCCAACATATTTAAGTTCTACAGATTCATGTGGAAACATAAAATTACACAAAACACCTTTATTAATAAAACTTCTGCAGTCAATGGTTCTCATCTCAGGGGCCGGGGCCAAATAGGGGTCATGAGCAAATGCCCACCTGGGCGACAAGATGACTTAAAATGATTGAATTTGTGATTAATTTTAAATGTGTTATTTCTAGACCAGAAAAAGTAGTTTTTTCTGGTTGTACAGCTTCCAAAATATTTTGAAAAAATTGCAAGCAAAACATTTATTTTAAATCCTTTAAAGCGTGTTTTTTTATTGCAAGTATAAACAAGAATAATTTCAACATTTAAATAAAAGATTGGATGACAGCATAAATAAAGGAAGACAATAAAGGACATAATAAAAAAAAATCAATTTATGTAGGCCTAACATTCAACAGATCATTACAGTTTCACAAATTTGACATTTTTACTGTTAACATTTTTAGTGTCGTAATTAGGTAGTTAAAGTCACAGAGAAAATTATTATATTTGGGTAATGTTAAGAAAAAAATACATTTATGGATATATTTACTTATTGTATAATATTTTAAATTATTTTAAATTTATTTTAATTAAAATAAATACATTTACTATATGCAGAGTGGGGGAAAATGCCCCCATGGGGTAAAACGGATTTTGCAGTAAATTATCTAATTTTCAGCAGTAAAAAAAAAAAGTGTTTTAAAGCTTGTTTTGTAGAACATCACAGTGATATATGAGAACAGTGGGGCCTGTAGATAGGGAGTATGTGTTATTTAATAAAAATATAATTGTATTGTATTTATATATTGTATTTTATAATTGTATATGTATATATAATGACATAATTTTTTTCTGGTGGGAGCCAGGTGGGATAAACGCCCCCAGGGGGCAATGGGCAATTACTGTAGTTATTCTGTTCTATTCTGTTCTATTAGCTCTTGAACTTTAAAAAATTTAAAGCGTTAATATGCCGGGACCACGCGATGACGTAAAAGAATCATTGAATCGTTTTTGACCTGTGATTTGTTCGAAAGAACCGATTCGAACGTCCCGTCATTAGCGCGCTGAATCACCGCTCAGACGCAGATTTGGAGAGGTCATGTGGTCATTTAATCCCACCACAATAGAGCCTACAATAAGTGACTACAGGGTGAAACAAGGCTTCACTCTCAATAAGCATACATCGCTCATATTAAAACAAGCATCACATGCTATAATTTGAACATCTTTTGGAAACCTGAGTTTTGTGCAAAGAAACAATTAAATGGTCCAAAGATTGCGCGCACTGCCGCACCAATGATGTCACCATGACAACGGTAATGCTCGCACAGTCAGATGTGCGGGAGAGAGAGTGAGGCAAACACACAGCAGACTCCTACTATACAAACTGTCATCCTCTGCGTGGGGATTTCTCTACACTACACTACAAGGACACTGACTGAGACAGCAATGAACCCAGGTAGACATTTGATTCGTGTTTTGTGGCTAGTAGTTTATACAATAGTCAGGACATTTGTTATCATAAAAAACTAAACCCAAAACTTGCCTACGTTTGCTAAATATAGTAGAGCGCAACAAATATCAAACAAGAGCTGAAAACTTAAGGCAGCTTGTTTAATGTCTGATAGAAAAGTTTTTAAAAATGTGACCCTGGAACACAAAACCAGTCATAATGGTCAATTTTTTTGAAATTGAGAAAATAAGCTTTCCATTGATAGATTGTTAAGAATTGTTAGGATAGGACAATATTTGCTCAAGAGAAAATCTGGAATCTGAGGGTGTAAAAAAATCAATATATTGAGAAAATCACCTTTAAAGTTATCCAAATGAAATTCTTAGCAATGCATACTACTAATCAAAAACAATAAGTTTTAATATATTTATGGTAGAAAATTTACAAAATATCTTCATGGAACATGATCTTTATGTAATATATGGATTTTTGGCATGAAATAAAAATAGATAATTTTGATCCACGCAATGGTATTTTTGGCTATTGCTACAAATATACCCATGCTACTTAAGACTAGTTTTGTGGTCCAGGGTCA
This sequence comes from Labeo rohita, assembly GCF_022985175.1. Lineage (NCBI taxonomy): Eukaryota > Metazoa > Chordata > Actinopteri > Cypriniformes > Cyprinidae > Labeo > Labeo rohita. Next base: position 21,282,227 of record NC_066885.1, on the reverse strand, counting down.
CAAATCAGAAAAACTTTATTCAAAACAACACCGCTACAATATAGTTTTAATAATGTAGTTTTTATATTTCGGTCACACTTTAGTTTGGGGTCCAATTCCCCCTATTAACTAATAATTATGATTTTTGCCTCAGTAAACTCCTAATTTGTTGCACATTAATAGCAACGTAGATGTTAAGTCATGCAGAATAAGTCATTAATATGTGTTGTATTAGTACTAATAAACAGCCAGTAATATTCATATTATAGCATAATAATATAATAATCATATAATATAGCATATAAGATTCATGCTATATTATAATAAGGAACTAGTTAGTAGAGACTTGATTTCTAAAGTGTTACCTGTGTAGTTTTTAAAAATGATTAAAATCTCACTACTGATTTTATAACTTTACAAAGACCTAAATTTTATTAATTAACAAATTAATTTATTCATTTTCGCAAACTTTGCAACATTCCCAGATCTGTTTAGGAGAATAAAGGCTGAAGTTTTCTAAAGCAACAGTGATTAAAAAGTAATGGATGATCTTTTAACTTATCACTAATCCAGGAACAATCTTTTGTGGTTAGTTATTCTTGGTGCATTGTTATGTGATATTCATGACCTTTATTAAGATGAAACCAATAGGCTGCAGTTTACAAATATGTCACACCTGAATAACAAGATGATCATTTTATGCATGCTGCAGTATCAGATAACTGCATATTAACCTTAGGTTGGTTTGGGTTTCAACCCTTATCAAAACAGTAATATGACTATGTTAGATGTTACTGCAAAGCTAAATATGTCTAAAATTTGCATTAACCCTACAACTTTAATATAAACAATCTGCATGCTATTAAGAATCTACAATTTATTCTTTAACTTCTCCAGAGCTTACTCTTGTGATTGGGAAGGTCAGTCACCACAGTATCGAGCTGAGCTGGATGAATGATGAGAATAAACCTGGAAATGGCCCTCCTGAACGCTGGACCCGCTTCTCCGTGGAGCAGATGGACCCCGAAACACACACATACAGCACTGTATACATGTCAGTTTTCTCTGTTTGACTGTGAAAATTATTTCTTTGAATATTAAAGTTATAACAACATATTCAAAACCTTTTTAGCAACACTTGTAAGAACAATATGTTGGTGTTTTATCACAGAGGGTACAGCACTCATCATGTTGTAAAGGACTTGGAGTCCAGCACCTGCTATAGTTTTAGACTGAGGGTCACCAGAGCCTCAGGGGAGTGCAGCCTCAGCCCTGTGATCTCTATCTTCACCACACGTGAGATATTTCACCTCCAAGCAAAGCCTTGGTCTATTATTTTCTTATTTTAAACCTAGTAAATCTCATGCTCCTCTCTGCTGTTAATGACAGAAACACAAACTTTAAGACTTGTATGGCTTAATGTAATGTAAATAATGTCTCTTACTGAAATATGTAGTAGAAAACCCATAAAAAGACTTAGGTTATTTAAAAAATCCACATCGTTTTGGACTATGGAGGGCGACATAATTTTGATTATGTAAAATGGTTGCACTTGGTGAGCTACTGGCTCTACCTGTTGCTATTTTTACCACACAACTTGGAAAATAAAATACTGATACGATGACCACAGCTACTGAAAGAGCTCGCAGGTGGCAATGGATTTAAGCGTAGGCTTAAACCAAATGCCATACCATCAAGTTTCCCCACAAGGAGTGTAAACGCCCCCGTATATCCGATCTGAAAAACTCCTTCAGCAGTTGCGGCGTCATGACAAGCGTCGGTCGGCATGTTTACGTCCTGCCAGGATGGCATCTAGCGTTTCTTGTCTGCCGTTTGTAAGCTCTTTCAGTAGCTGTGGCCTACTAAAAGCCTCAAAGGCTTCAGGGCTAAAGTGGAGAGAACAAAAAGGCAGTAGGAAGTTGTATTCATATACACAGGCATCATCCCATTCTTTTCTCTTCTTTTTATTTATTGTGTGTGAAGACTTCCATTGTTTCTCTTGTTGCCCTTTGACTGAAAATTAGGGCTGGGAGTCGATTCCAAAAAGAACTCTCCACTCATAGCCGTTTTCAGTTCAACAATGCTTATCAGTGCATATCAGTGTTTTATTTTTCGAGTTGTGTTGCGGTAAAAAATACCAACAGGTAGCGCCAGTAGCTCACCGAGTGCAACAATTTGACATAATCAAAATAATGGCGCCACCCTTAGTCCAAAATATCTATGTAACAAAGTGGATTTTTAAAATGATGTAAATCTTTAATGGGTTTTCTACTATATATTTCAGTAAGAGACATCATTTATGTTATATTAAGCCACGCAAGTCTTAATACCCAGGGTTGCCTTTAATGTTTTATAATGTTTTGATGCTTTGGCCACAGGAGAGCCCTTCAGTGGGAAGAACCTCCACCAGGCTGTGAACAGGGAGGATGCGGAAGAGCTGACCACAGTTCTGCAGTCAGGGTGAGAGCACATTCACACTTCAAAATCACTTAAAGCTTCTTCATATGTCTTAGTATTAACATTGTAGTAATTCAAGAAATATTTCACCCAAAAAATGTCATCTTTAATCACCCTCATGCCATTCTAAATTTGTATGACTTACTTTCTTCTGTGGGACAGGATGATTAACGATGCCAAATTTTAATCTTAAAGTGAAATATCCCCTTAAATCCCAGTTCACACATAACAACCCCTCTCATGTAATTCCTCTTTTAGAACGGTCGACGTGGATGTTTATGACAAAATGGGTTTCACCCCTCTCATGGTGGCAGCACAGAAGGGTTTCACAAGGTAAATGTGCTTATGTTATTACTCATAGTCTTCCATCAGTCTTTGTTTAGCTATTGCTATGCAGTTTAATGAGAGAAAAGTCTCCAAATATAGTCATATATATCTAATAATGATCAGCATCTGTTTGGTTTGTAGTTTAATGGACATTTTGGTAAATCATGGAGCTGATATTAACAAGAGAGACAGCACTGGAAAAGACAGGTAAGCCTGCATGTGCTTTTTCAATGCAGTTGAATTTTATAATTAACGTATTCTAATATGTTCACCTATCCATGTGTTTTTTCAGTCTAATGCATGCCTGTTATGCTGGTCACCTTGACACAGTGAAGTATCTGCGTGACTGCGGCTCCACATGGCAGTCTCAAGACACGGACGGCTGCACGCCGCTCCACTGGGCTGTGGATGGAGGACACCTGGCTGTCATTACATACATGATCCAGGATGGTTGTGAGGTCAGAGGTCAATTTTTCAACCATTTAATTTAATTTTAAAGGGATAATTCACCCAAAAATGAAAATTCTGTCATTAGTTACTCACCCTCATGTTGTTCCAAACCTGTAAGACCTTCGAAACAAAAATTTATAGGTATTTTTAAAGATGTCTTCGATTAATTCTAAAAGCTCTATGACCCTGCATAGACAGCAGTGCAACTACTACATTCAAGGCCCAGAAATGTAGTAAGGACATTGATAAAATAGTCCATGGTTCAACTGTAATGTCATAAAGCTACAAGAATGAAAGTGCGCTCGTGAACAGCGTTGAAAACTGACATGGAAGAGAAGAAATTGTTGAATAAAATCATTATTTTTCTTTTCTTTGCACACAAAAAGTATTCTTGTAGGTTAATAAAATTACGGTTGAACCACTGATGTCACATGGACTATTTCAACGTTGTCCTCACTACCTTTCTCAGCCTTGAATGTGGTAGTTGCGTTGCTGTTAATTTGTGTTCCGAAGATGAACGAAGGTCTTACGGGTTTGGTACGACATGTGGGTGAGTAATTAATGACAGAATTTTCACGTTTGGGTGAACTATCCCTTTGAAAGTATTTCATATGATCAGGCATCTGAAGTTATGGGACTTCATTGTCGCTATTTCACAGAGTTTTCTTTTTTAGATGGCACACTTGTCAAATGCTGAGCTTGACCCTGTGTTGTCAGTTTAAAGCATGTGTTTTTGTACTTTTGACAGGTGGATGTGATGGATAAAGTGTCTCTCTGGACTCCTCTCATGCGTGTGTCAGCCATCAGTGGAAACGCTGCGGTGGCCTCCATCCTCCTCCGGTCTGGAGCTGATGTAAACGTCCGTGACAAAGCTGGCAAAACACCACTAATGGTATTTATCATCAAAACAGCCACTAAAATTGTCAAGGACGAGATGGATGGCATTATTGGAGGTTTTTGCTTGGTTATAACTTTTAGGTCGCTGTCCTGAATAACCATGTGGAGCTGGTGAAACTTCTACTTGACAGTGGAGCAGATCACCACATGAAGAACGAGGTAAAAGATTACGATTATTACGATATTCATAATGCATAAATGATTAAACAATAAAGTAGTGCAATAAAAGATTTTGCCACAGGAAAACTTGATAACACCCCTCATAAAATTATATTTACACACCCTAATGTAGTATGGAGCAGGTGCAGCGGATATGGCGAAAGCATTTGGGAGACAGGTAACCTGACAATCTATACATGAACACATTAATATTATTTTGTAGCTTGGAACAAAAAGACAATTTCTGTTTTTAGAGCATCATAAACTTGCTGGACAACATAAGCTTGGAAGATTCAAATCGACTGACATCAGCAGGACAGTTCTGTTATGGAGACAAGAAATGATCTTTTATTAAAAAACAACTTTTATGTTTCTGTAGTGTAAAATAAAATGAAATTGAATTCACAATAGTAATACCCTCATTTATTGTTGTCATTCAAGTCCTTACATTGCCAGTATCCAGTTTAATTTTTTTGAAGGCATTCACATTTCCCTTTTAATATCCTAATTCACAGAAATAAAAATTGACTTTATATAAAATTGTAACACAATGAATTCAACACCCAGCGCAAAAACTGAGCAATCATCTTTGACCCCAGATTGACAAATTATCTGTCAAAAAAAAAAGGTGAGCATTTAATACATCCACATGAGTGCATATAAAAAGGTGAAATGTACATACATTGCTGTAAATAGGTAAACAAGAACATAAAAACACAGACTCAGGCTTGGCTTGACTGAAATACTGTGACAGCTGGGTTTGTTATACTCCCAAAGCAACAACGCTGGAATATAATGTGGAAATACTGAAGTGTAATTTCCCCCTCAGGGTGAAGTACCAAGCAGAACAACAATCTAATAAGTTTATGAATAACAGTGAGTCCAGCTGTGCATAAAATGAGCTGTGTTATGGGCAAGAAGGAACCACTTGTTGTGTAAAAATGCCATAGTTGTGACAAAAAACACCAGCAGTGATATTTACTACATCCTGTGTAATTTACATCATCTTGATGTTGAACACTTTTGCTAGAAGGTAATGAAAAATGGCTATTTGGCTACAGAGACTACTTTAATCATTCAAAAGTTTGGGGTCGGTAAGATTTTTTTTTGGTTCTCTTATAAAGCTGTATTTATTTGATCAAAAATACAGTAAAAATAGTGATTTTGTGGAATATTATTACAATTTAAAGGAAATGTTTTCTATTTGAATGAATTTAAAATGTATTTTATTCCTGTGAAAGTAAAACTGAATTTTCAGCATCATTACTCCAGTCTACATATCTATGTTTTTGAACAGTAAAATGTTCAAAAACGAAAAATGAAGAACTGAAGATTTTTTTTTTTTGTAATTCTCTTCTGCTCATCAAGCCTGATTTTTCCCCCTCTTATAAAGCTTTTTATTTGATGACAAAGTACAACAAAAACAGTAAATTGTGAAATATTTTTATTATTTAAAAAAAGTTTTCTTTTTGAATATATTTTAAAATGTACTTTATTCCTGTGATTTTAAAGCTGAATTTTTAGCATCGTTACTCCAGTCACATGATCTTTCAGTATTCTGATTGGCTGATTTTCAATAATATTCTGATATTCTGCTCAAAAAATATTTATTATTATGTTGAAAAAAGCAGAGTAGAATTTTTTTCTGGTTTCTCTGAAAAACAGAAAGTTCAGAAGAACAGCATTTATCTGAAATAGAAATCTTTTGTAACATTATAAATGTCTTTATCATCACTTTTAATCCATTTAAAGCATCCTTGCTAAATAAAAGTATTAATTATTATCATTATAAAAGTATTAATTTTTATAATTTCTCCCCTATGAACAGCAAATCAGCACATTTGAATGATTTTTTAAATATCACATGACACTGAAGACTGGAGAAATGATGCTGAAAATTCAGCTTTGATCACAGGAATAAATTACATTTTAAAATAGATTCACATTTTACTGTTTTTGCTGTATTTTGGATCAAATTAATGCAGGCTTGGTGAGCAGAAAAGACTTCTTTAAAAAAAAAAAAAGATTAAAAACCTTACTGTTCAAAAACTTTTGACTGGTATTTCAGAATTTTTTGATGAAGAAAATGGTCAAAAGAACACCATTTATTTGAAATAGAAATATCTTTACTGTCACTTTTGATCAATTTCATGCATCCTTGTTGAATAAAAGCATTAATTTCTTAAAAAAAAAAAAACTGACCCTAAACTTTTGATTGGTAATGTATACTGTCAAAAAGAAATACAGAAGAGAAAATTCAACATCTATAACCTCAAGTATTGGAAGATATTTCACAGAACGTGTGTATACAGCACAACAAGGCCATTATGACACAGACATGACAGCTGTTGGATCCTGATGGCTCAGTGGAAACGCTGATTTGCAATGCCATGATATTTTAAGGTCTGTGGTGTCACTACATATTTTGTGTTTCCACTGATATTTCTCTGAATGTTTCAAAACATTTTGGAAAAAGGAACATCACGACCTTTCAAGTGTTTGGACTATAAATACTGACTGGATTTTCTGTAGATGAACTTGACATGTCACTGCTATGGCAGCTGCTATTCTGCTCTCTAGGTACGGCTCGGCCCCTAGTTGATGTAACTCAAGTTTTGCCTGTTTAATTGTCACATAATTTGAGGTATCATTCATGATTGTAACACAAACAAAACTGAATGCTTAGGGCTAAAGTTGTAGCAGTAGTAACAGTGATTCTTGTTTTGGCACAATGATATCTCAAGCACATGATTTTAAGGTACTGTAGTTCATAAAAAGTTGGGTTGTCAAAGCCTGTAAGTATGACTGCCACAGATGAATGAACAATAATGGCTCATATCATGACATCATTCGTCATTATGCCTCATTCAAGTAATTGTTAAGGTGTTTTTGCACTTAGTGGCGCTGATTCCAGTCCTGCATTTAGTCAGATTTCATGTTGCTTGTACTCCAGTATCCCAGACATGCCGTGTTATTTTAAAGCAGGTCTTTTTTTGATCCTCACAACACTGACGTGAGTCTTACCATAAGATAGATTGAAGAAAAACACTTGGAAAAATGAAAACATGATTTGTGGCCTTATTTTCAGTCAGCATTTTTTCAACATTTTTTTGAAAAACAAACTAATGGTCATACAGTTAAAAAAACGTGTCAAGCACAGCACATAGTTTCCTCCTCACAATAAATATACATCTTAAATAGTTCTGCAGTACCTGAGCGAGGACAAACAAACACCTTTTTTGAGGAGGCGCAGCACCAAGGTGTCCGGTCAGCCCTCTTCTCTGTAAGACCCTCCGTGGAGTTTCTGCAGGGGTGGTCACTTGGTCCGACAGAGTTTTCATAGTGCAAACAAGTGTGTTCAGATGCTGGTGAAATTCACCCAGTGCTGTGGTGTTTATATGTCAATGGTCATAAAAGGGCTGTGGTAATCTGGGAAGAGGTCTGCAATGTAAAAAAAATACAGTTAGTTTTCAGCCATAAATATGTGATTTTGCCAGCAGTATCACAATGGGACTGACCTGTTTGGCAGTGGTATGGCAGGGGGCGGTCGTGGTACTGTTGGAATCGGGATGGCTAGAGGTCCAGGTATCCGCACTCCCACGGCAGATGAGCTTTGACCCACCCCGTGGCCTCTGATTAAGGGGTCTGCAGGAAGTGGTTTCTGTGGGGGACTGGGCTTGTCGTGGTCCTAGAGATGAAAACAAGGTTTCATCGTTTGTCACACATATTTAAACTATTATCCAATAGCAAATTTCAGTTGATCTGGTTGAGGTAAGGCTGCTCTCGGCAGGTTCATGAGATCTAAATGGTCGCTGACGCCTTGGAGCTCACATCTCCAAAAACATCAAGGCAAATCTTCAAAAAGACATTAAAAAACTACATATTTGAAGTCTAAACAAGTACACTGTAAAAAATAAAAAACACAATTTGTTGAGTCAGCTTAAAATAATTTGTTACCCTGCTGCCTTAAAATTTTAAGTTCAGTCAACTAAAATAAGTTTATTCAACTTGAAATGTTAAGTTGTACTAAGTAACAACTTAGATATTTGTGTTTGCTAAACTTAACAGATGGGCAAGTAACCCAGCTGCCTTAAAATTTTCAGTTGATTCAACTCAAATATCTAAGTTGTCACTTAGTATAATTTAACATTTCAAGTTGAATAAATTTTTTTTGAGTTGACTGAACTTAAAATTTTAAGGCAGCCAGGTTACAAATTATTTTAAGTTGACTCAACAAATTGTTTTTTACAGTGTAAATTCTCACCTAAAAAAACTACATTACGTGATACAAAAACAGTATTATTCATAAAATTACAGTGGATTTGGGCATCAGCAATGATACTGATGGAGCAGAGTGATACAAACAGTGAAATGGTTGGAGTTCTGATATCATTAGAATATCACACTCCTCCTCCTTTTTGAAAAATAAGTTAATGTTTTTTAAATAAGTCTCTTCTCTCACTAAGCCTGCATTTATTTGATCTAAAGAACAGTAAAATTTTGAAATATTATAATTTATATAATTTTTTTTTTATATTTAGCATCTTTACTAGTCACATGATCCTTCAGAAATCATTATAATTATCTGATTTGCTGCTCAAAAACATTTATTATTATGTTGAAAACAGCTGAGAAGAAATTGTTCAGGTTTCTTTGATGAATAGAAAGTTCAGAAGAATAGCATTTATCTGAAATAGAAGTCTTTTGTAACATTATACATGTCTTTAGAATCACTTTTCAGCTATTTAAGGCATCCTTTCTAAATAAAAGTATTAATTTCTTTCCCAAAAAATTATACTGACTCCAAGCTTTTGAATAGTATAATGTATAATGTTACAAAAGCTTTTTATTTCATATAAATGCTGTTCTTTGGATCTGTTTTAAATATTGATAATAATAATAATAATAATAAAAATTCTTGAGAAGAAAATCAGCATATTAGAATGATTTCTGAAGGATCATGTGACACTGGAGTAATGATGCTGAAAATTTAACTTTGATCACAGTAATAAATTACATTTTTAAATATATTCAGATAGAAAACAGTTATTTTAAATAGTAAAAATATTGCAGAATTGTACTCTTTTTGCTGTACTTTCAATTAAATAAATGCAGGCTTGGTGAGCAGAAGAGACTTCTTTAAAAAACATTACAAATCCTACTGTTCAAAAACTTTTGACTGGTAATGTATGTATATACAAAATGCAGTTTTTCTGTCTCATTAAATAAAATCAAATTGATGCAAAAAGAACAACTGACAAATATGCATCACATTAAGTTCATTAGGCTTTTTTCCATGTTAAAACCACTGTTTTAAAATAATATAAAAAAAAGTGTTAAAAGCACTAGCAAACTAGTGCCACTAGATGGAGCTGTGATTACACTCCTCATCCTAATAAACCCTGTTGACAATGCAGAATAACAAAAACAAAATGTGCAGCACTCCCACCTCTCCCAAAACTCAATTCACCCAACGCTAAGTCAAGAGGTCATCATGTGTTACCAATTTACTCCGAGGATGAGGTCATGGCATACAGCTGTTACCTTTTCACAGCTGTTCCGCCTTGTTTTGTGGAAAACAATGGAGAAACTGACTAATCCCGAATGCTGAGACAACAAAATCATCCATTTCACATCCATTTGTCTTTCTGAAACTACATTTCTCCTCATTTCTGTTTCTAACCATTGTATAGAAGTGATTCTAAGTTCCTGCAAAGCCCTCATCCTAGAGAAAGCAATGTCATTATGGCAATACAAGACCTTTTAATAACGAGCGCACGGCGGTGTGTCGAGCCATGAGGCCAATTTGTGAGAACACCGTAAGAGGTGAAAGTGTTTCATGGCTCCCCGAGTAAATGTGAACTCAGTCAAGTAGAAAAGGGCACTCAAGAGCACTAAACAAACCAAGGTGATTTCATATGTAAAAGAGTTTAATGTGAATGCTTTCACTGAGGTAAGAAGAGAAACCAAGCAGTCTTCAATGTATCAATCATCTGTATTGTGTGGCACAGCTACAGTATGTGAGCTCTAAAAGGCCTTTTGATGAAAACGCAACTGATGGAGAGCAAAAAATGTGCTTATATATATATATATATATATATAGATACACTTGTATATATATATACACACTACCGTTCAAAAGTTTGAGGTCAGTACATTTTTATTGTTTCTTTTCTTTTTCTTTTTTTTTTTAAGAAATTAATACTTTTATTCACCAAGGATGTATTAAGTTAATAATTAAAAGTTTATTAAAAGTTAATAATAAATAATTTACATTGTTATAAAATATTTATATTTTGAATAAACACTACTTTTTAAACTTGTTATTCATGAAAGAATCCTGAAAAAAAAAAAAAAAAAAAAAAAAAAAAAATCACAGGTTCCAAAAAATATTTGGCAGCACAACTGTTGATATTATCCAACATTGATCATTCTAATAATAAATCCGCATATTAGAATGATTTCTGAAGGATCATGTGACACTTAAGACTGGAGTAACAGCTGATAAAAATTCAGCATTTCATCACAGGAATAAATTCTATTTTAAAGTATGTTAAAATAAAAAACATTATTTTATATTGTAAAAACATTTTGCAATATTACTGTTTTTGTTCTATATTTTCAATCAAATAAATGCAGCCTTGATGAGCATAAGAGACTTCTTTAAAGACTATTACAAGTCTTACTGACCCCAAACTTTTGAATGGTAGTGTACATGTATAACACTTGTTCGTATTCCATTCAATACAACTTAAAGGATTAGTTCACGTCGAGAACAAAACTTTACAGATAATGTACTCACCCCCTTGTCATCCAAAATGTTTGTGTCTTTCTTTCTTCAGGATTTCTCTCAAAGGGCTTCAAAGGGCTCTAAATGATCCCAGCCGAGAAAAAGGGTCTTATCTAGCGGAACGATCGGTTAATTTTTATTTTAAATGACAATTTATATAGTTTTTAACCTCAAATGCTCGTCTCGTCTAGCTGTTTTTTTCCGGTCATGACAGTTAGGGTTCGTCTAAAAACTCCCATCTCATTTTCTCCTCCAACTTCAAAGTCGTCCTACATCGCTGCAGAAGTAGCAACCCAGAGTTTACAAAGTGAACATGCAAAGATGATCAAACACACTTTACATTAAAAAAAAATATTAAAAACAGCGATTTAGGGCGATTTTGAAGTTGGATAAGAAAATGAGACGGGAGTTTTTAGACGTACCCTAACTGTCATGACTGGAAAAACACTGTTCACACAGAGCTAGAAAAGCCGAGCGTTTGAGGTTAAAGGGGTCATCGGATGCCCATTTTTCACAAGCTGATATGATTCTTTAGGGTCTAAATGAAAAGTCTCTAATATACTTTGATTAAAAATTCTCAATGGTTTTGTAAAACAACACCCTTTTTACCTTGTCAAAATGAGCTCTGCAAAAATCACCTCATTCTAAGGGGTTGTTCCTTTAAATGCAAATGAGCTCTGCTCACCCCGCCCCTCTCTTCTCTCTGTGGAATGACGATCTTGTTTACTTTAGCCGCATCTGAGGTAAGAGCTCATGTCAATCAACTATCGTGGGAGCGGCCTAATTAAATTAATTAATTAAAAACCACTGCATGGATTTTTTTCATTATAGGGTAGATTTGTACATACACTGCCAACACACATTAATGTTCAAACAACATGAAAAAGTGAACTTAGCATCCGATGACCCCTTTAAAGGAGAAATCCGCTTCCAGAACAACAATTTACAAATCACCCCCTTGTCATCCACAATGTTCATGTCTTTCTTTCTTCAGTCGTAAAGAAATTATGTTTTTTGAGGAAAAGCATTTTTCCCCATATAATGGACTGATATGGTGCCCCGATTTTGAACTGTCATAATGCAGTTTAAATGCGACTTCAAATTATCCCAAATGCGGTTGTAAATATCCCAGCGAGGAAGAAGGGTCTTATCTAACGAAACGATCATTATTTACATTTAAAAAATACAATTTAAATACTTTTAATTCTCAGTCCCTGAACTCTGTGTATTCTGGTTCAAGACAGTTAGGGTATGTCAAAAAACTCTGACTGTATTTTCTCCCTCAACTTCAAAAGTCATTTCAAAATTGCATCATTGCAGAAGTTCCGACCCAGTCTTTGCAAAGTGAACATGCAAAAAAGGTCAAACACCCTTAACAAAAAAGGTAAAACAGCGAAATAGGGCGATTTTGAAGTTGAGGGAAAACATGAGATAAGAGTTTTTCAACATACCCTAACTGTCCTGAACAGGAACAAAAACAGTCCAGGCAGAGTAAGACAAGAGGAGCATTTGACATTGAAAAGTATATAAATTGAATTAATTTTATTAAAATAACCAATCGTTACACTAGATAAGACCCTTCTTTCTCGGCTGGGATCGTTTACAACCGCATTTGGGATCGTTTGAAGCCACATTTAAACTGCATTTTGGAAGTTCAAAATCGGGGCACCATAGCAGTCCATTATATGGAGAAAAACCCTGAAATGTTTCCCTCAAAAAACATAATTTCTTTACGACTGCAGAAAGAAAGACATGAACATCTTGAATGACAAGGGGGTAAGTACATTATTTGTAAATTGTTGTTCTGGATGTTGACTTCTCCTTTAAAGAGTATATAAATTGTAATTAATTTTTTAGAAAATAACCAGTCGTTTCGCTAAATAAGACCTTCATTCCTTGGCTGGGATCGTTTAGAGCACTTAGAAACTGCATTTAAACTGCATTTTGGAAATTCAAATTTGGGGGCACCATAGAAGCCACTGCATGGAGAGAAATCCTGAAATGTTTTCTTCAAAAAACATAATTTCTTTACGACTGAAGAAAGAAAGACATGAACATCTTGGATGACACGGCTGTGAGTACATTATCTGTAAATTTTTTGTTCTGGAAGTGAACTAATCCATTAAGCTCTATAGACAGAATCTGTGACATAATCTATATGAAACTGCCTTCTGTGGGTTTTCTAATGGATTAACCTTTGGGTTTGTTATTTTAGAATACATATGTGTTATCGTATGTGTTATAACCAAAACACCCGTCTTGCACTTGTATACCAAGATAAACGTCTCCTTCAGGTGAGATTTTCCTAGTTGTGCCGGATCTAACCACAGTTCTCTGCAGTGCCGTGAAGTTGAGCTGAGATTCAAAGCAACAGATGTTCTTCTTCATGCTGTATGATAGCATATCCTGCCAACGTCCCCGAGCAGCACTTATCGTCTAAACCACATACCTTCACACACGGACGTCTCTCATCCCATCTCGCAGGAAAGCTCTCATGCACTCGTCCAATCTCATTCTCGCCGTATCAGTTTCACTCCTCCGCCTGCTCTGTCTACACCGCTCTAATATTTTTTGTCTTCGTTTTATCTTCAACTGGAAACTTCATATAAGAAATTTATGTGGTGTGTGCAGCAATGGAAATTTTGACTTCAACCATTTGTCAGTTGCCTTCAACCAGTGAAACGGATCCTGTAGAAGCTGTGTCAACTGAGGTCTTAGGGGTCATGTACACAGAATGCGTTTTTGCATTGAAAAAAGAGCATGGAAACAAGTCAGGTTTTTACTTATTTTAACTTTGAATGCCACAGTTTTTAGAATGCAGAGTCATGAACGAGAAAAGACTGAAAATGATGAATGATGTGAGCACAACTGTCAAAGACATCAGTCTAACATGTTCACACAGAATGCATTTTTGCATTCCACTGTGCTACTTTTCTGTTGTCTTTCTGGGTCAATTTTTCTTAAGGTAAAACCTCCTGACCCACAAATCTTCTGCAATAATTTTTGTGATTACAGGCTGTCAATGCTAATGCCAATTAATGTTCATACACTGTGTTCTAATAAGGAGCTCATGATAAAGCATTGATTTTACATTATATATTTTTTTCAAGTTGATCTGACAATATATATATATATATATATATATATATATATATATATAGTTAATAATGGATATTTAATTATGCATTCTTATTATCAACAATGAAACATTATCTTTATATCTAAAAATGGACATCCATCTTAAAATATCACAAGCACACAACATAACAACTTTAAAAATATTTAAGCATTTAAAATATTATATATGATTATATTCATAATTTAAATAAACTTTATTCAGCACTAAAAAATATTATATTATATTCATACTTTAAATAAACATTATTCATCACTGGAAATTATAATATATTCATACTTTAAATAAACATTATTCAGCCCTGGAAATTATTATTATTATTATTATTATTATTATTATTATTATTATTCTATTATATTATTACGTTCTAAATTTAAATAAACTTTATTCAGCACTGACAATGATTATATTACTTATTTTATATTATGAACATACATTAAATAAACTTTACATAATAAACTTCATACTTTAAACGTTATTCAGCACTGAAAATTATATTATTACATTATATTCAAATTTAAATAAACTATGTTCAGCACTGAAAATTATTATTATATTAGAATATATTTATACTTTAATCATTATTCAGCAGTGAAGTTCATTATATTATATTACATTATATTATATATTATATCATATTATATTATACTGATAAGTTAAATAAGCTTTATTCAGGAGTGAAAATTATATTATATTATACTTTAGTTAGCACTAAAAATTACTTTATTATATTATATTGGAAATTTAAATAAACTTTATTCAGCCCTGAAAATGATTTTATTACTTATTGTATATTTTTAAATATATTTATAAATTAAATAAACTTTATTCAGCACTGAAAATGATTAGATATTATTTTATGTTCATAATTTAAATATACTTTATTCAGCACTGAAAATGATTATATTACATTATATTTATTATATTATATTATATATTCATAATTTAAATAAACTTTATTCAGCACTCAAAATTATATTATATTTTATATTATATTATCTTAAATTATTTTCTTTTTAGTGCATTTGTTAAAATTGTATAGAATTTTTGTATCGCCATAATATTTATCAAAACTATATTTGTGCTCACACTCATCATGTTGCACTTGGTCAGTACATCAAACATCTCACCCTCCCGGAAGGTGTAGGTTTCTCCCACATATTGAATATGGGTCCCTTGACACCTGCAAATTATATACAACATCCCAGAAATCAAATGAAAGAAAGACAAGCCCCATTTCCAGGGTATCAAAGCGTTTTTTCGATGATTCAATCACAACTTGTCAGCTGAGATGCGTTTACCATCTCCACCTGGTAAAAATGAGTTTTGAATATGTCTCCTTTGACCACTTTTGTTCAGATTTCATCAAACTCTGCACAAATACTGACTGAATCAACTTGTGTATGTGGCTCACGAGCAAGTGGGAAATGAAGCGAATGAAAATGATAAAGGAGAACAGCTGTGTTTTTTGGTGCCAGTGTAATTTAAATTTAGGAGCTACTTTATTCATGTACTACTATGTGTTGAGGCCTAACTCAATGGGAGTAGTAACACAATCTCCCTGAAATGAGTTTTTACAGGTTGGGATGTCTGGTACATGGTGACATTCGGAGGCTGACAGCACTTACCTGGATGTTAGCGTAGGGCAGCTGGCGTGGGAGTGTGTGGAAGCCTGCCGTTCTGCCTGGCGAGTGAGTGTGTGACATTAGAGTCCTATGAAGCGGGACCGAGGGCAGAGGCTGGAGACCTGTGATGGGCATGGGGTGGCTGATGTGGACGGGCTGGCAGCGGGTGGGACATTCAGGCAGCCGACGCAAACTGTGAAAGTTGTGTGGGGGAAGGAGAGGCTCCGAACTGGGATGAGACGTCTGTGGAAAACAGAAGAAATACAAGAATTCAATACAAGCTCTACTGCTTGCTACCGCTAACCTTTAAGACCTTTCGAGGAATCAATCTAAACCTCTTTCTTCACAATTCAATACCATTCCAGATTTTCTTTCACAAAGGTATTTATACATGCTGCTGTCGCATGGCACATAGACTAAAAACACCCAGATAAAGCAATCAATCAATGTTTTATCATTCCAACACACTTCAGTCACCACTCTCCAATCACACTGAGGCCTGATGTCCCTTCCCTTTTCAGCTCCAACAAACAATTTCAATCATACTGTTATGCTAGTCAAGTACATTACACTGAATTACGAACATTTGAGGTTTTAGATGAAGATCTGGACTTTATTAATATTCTTTGAGGGTTGATACTGAAGAATAAATCAATTATGCACCTAAGTCTCATGCCGTGTACACAGAAAGCAAGGGATGAATTGGCTTGGACAGGCATAGTAATTCTGCGGGTGAGCTGACCTCATCTGCTCCTCGCTGAGCAGGACAGACACTGAGGTAATGAATTATGGAATTTGAGGTTTAATAAAAGATCTTGTTAGAACTTGTTAATAAGGGTGCAAATATTAATTTAGATTATCATTTTTCACAAAATGATACGATACATAATAAAATCTGGTATTTGGTCAAAAACTGTCTGCTTTGATTCTATTTAGTATCATTATTTCAAACAATATTTTCACAAATGCAGCGTAAGAAAATTGTGCTACTGAAAATACAGTTGAAGTCAAAAGTTTACATACACTTTGCAGAATCTGCAAAATGTAAATTATTTGACCAAATTAAGAGGGATCATACAAAATTTCAAATAAAATATTTTATAGAGTTTACATATAGACCACAAAATTCTTTATTCTTTATAAAAATGACTCATACATTTACATACACTTGATTCTTAATCTGTGTTGTTACCTGAATGATCCACAGCTGTTTTTTTTTTTTTTTTTTTTTTTTTTTTTTTAGTGATAGTTGTTCATGATTCTTGATTCCTTGATTCTTTGTCCTGAACAGTTAATCTGTCCGCTGTTCTTCAGAAAAATCCTTCAGGTCCCACAAATTTGGTTTTTCAGCATTTCTGTGTATTCGAACCCTTCCCAACAATGACTATGATTTTGAAATCCATCTTTTCACACTGAGGACAACTGAGGGACTCACATGCAACTATTACAGAAGATTCAAACGCCCACTGATGCTCTAGAAGGAAAAACGATGCATTAAGAGCCAGGGGGTGAAAACTTCCGAACAGAATGTTTTATTTTGCCTAAATATCATATTTTTCTTTAGTACTGCCCTTAAGACGCTAAAGAAGATACTTACATGTTTCCCAGAAGACAAAATAAGTTAAATTTACCCTAAAAATTCCAAAAGTTTTCACCCCCTGGTTATTGATGCATTGTGTTTCCTTCTGAAGCATCAGTGAGCGTTTGAACCAAGATGATTAAAAATATTATTAAGTTTTGGACATTATTATGTTGTGTGCTCTGCAATGATGATGAGTTGAGTATCACACTTACCTTGTCACAGCGGGAGTGTAAAGGTAAAGAGGCGGGCTTGTGTTGAGGCGAGACCCTGAACACTGACTGTGTCTGTGGAGGGCTGGGAGCTCGCTTTCGGCCAACTGATCTGTAAAATTAAGAGAGTTTTCAAAAGGTTTTAGGTATTAATATAGAGCGTATGATTACTACAGTAGGGATGTCCCTTTTTTATTAAGCTCTATTGCAGCATCTTTGGCATCTACCACAATTATTTTTATTTTTAAAAAGCAAAGAATCACGTGAATAGTTAAGGCATGTATATTGTAAGTAATTTTTTTTTTACAAAAGATTTCTATTTCAAATAAATGTTGTTCTTTTAACATTGGTGATAATAATAAATGTTTCTTGAGCGCCAAATCAGCATATCAGAATGATTTCTGAAGGATCATGTGACACTGAAGACTGGAGTAATGATGCTGAAAATTCAGCTTTGCATCACAGGAATAAATTACATTTGAAGATAAATTGACAAAGACAACAGTTATTTTAAAATTGTAATTATATTTAAGAATTTTTTTCCTACTGTACTTTTAACCAAATTTGGTGAGTATAGGAGATGTTCGTTAACAAATCTTCACAACCCCAATCAATTACTGACCTAACCCTACCTGTTTAAACCTCAGTGTCAAGATGTAAAGCCACTAACCTCTGTAATTCACACAAAACACTCAATAATACTAGAAAGGGGTTTGTAAAGTATAGTGCTTTTTATAGGAAGCAGATTCGACCCAAAGGAATTGCGTAAGTAATGCAGAAGTTCACCCACTAAGAAAACTATTCTCACCTCAAAAAGGGTGATTTAGACAGCTTTAAAGCTTAAATTATAAACAGGGTTTTACTGAATAATTCAAGCGCTTTAACAAAAATACAAGCTTCACATTTAGGCTTTTAAACCCTCTGGAATGCTGGCCCAGTTTACTTCCATTGTAAGTGTGTTACTCTGACCATGAGTAAAAATTATTTTCTCTGCCAAACTACACTATGCCCCAAATTTCTGTCGATTTGAACTTATGCTGAACTTGAAACTTAATTCCCTTAAGATTCAATAAAGCTCTTGGGACTCTTGGTGTCCCTGGATGGAAACCAGCAGGAATCCAGGATCAAACACACTTTGGAAAACATCGCTAGGGGAAACAGTACCTGAGTTTTTGAATGGCGCTCTTCTTATTGATGCAGAGCATCTGAACCAGCGCTTTCCTCTTCAGGCACACAATCAGTCCGGCCGACAGCAAGCAAAGGAGGGTGACCAGCGCGCCCACGGCCACAGCGCTGCTGTCAGCTGTTGTCACATAGGACAGCACGCACATTAATACACACACTCGCACATCTGTTGTACAGCACGGCACAGAATGGCACAGAGAGGGAAAACACAAGAAGTCAGAGTCAGGTTAGAGAGAAAAGAATCGATCAACATCCCTCTGTGTCTCCACCTGCATTGCTTTTACAAGCTGTCCCAAAGTTCTCGAGCGTCTGCTGAGTGACATCTAAGCGCAGCGCTTCGGGTTTCCACCAGTAAATCAATGACGTGTCCTGTCAATGCTGTTATGCTTTTCCACTGGAAAATCGTTTAATGGGTTTCGTAAGTACATTGTACTTTCAAGCTGCACTGTTCTATCTGCGGTGCGGCTGTCACAGAGGGGATGAAAGTGGTTAGAGCTAGTGCACTTCCTCAAGCAGTACAGTTGGAAAATCCGAACGCATTAGGCCAAAAAGGTCAGACCACACTTCGCATGTGGTCGCAAACAGAAACGATTCTGGGCATGCAAAATGTAATATGCATTATGTTAACTAGTAATTCATAATGAAATCTAAGTATCTATTCTCAATAGACGTTATCCAAGAATAACAACAGTACATGGTACAGTTAATGCAGTAAGTGGTAAAACTGTTTGCACTACAAACCGGTGTGTTCATAATTAAGATAATACATTAAAATAATATGGTAAGACACACCAGTTTGCAATATCAAGCAGCAAAACAAGCTGTTTTGTACAGATGAAACTACCTGGATGTGGATGAGACTGGAAGCCAGACTCATAAAATTTACAAATGGCCGTGCCCACTCTTACGGCAAAAATAAGGTGGATAGCAGGCATTTGTGACAACTTCTTCAATTGTAATTTTTAATTTTTTTTCTTTAATGTTTGTTTGTTTGATAAATAAATACATAAATAAAAACAAAGGTTACAATAATAATAATAGATGTAATAAACCTGCCATTGTGTGTACGTGTTGCTTTGTTCCTCTTTTGCAATTTGCGTTGGATAAAAGCATCTGATAAACTGTAAATTTGTAACTTATTTGTAACTAAGGTTGGTCATTTTGCCTAATTACTTTGTGTAGAGCTGCTTCTGTAATAAATTAATAAATAATGGTTTAACTAAACTGCCATTTTGTTTTATTTCTTTGTGTAGAGATGAAAACACAAAAAATCTGTGTAAGTAAATAATAAATACATAAATAAATAAATAATGGCTCACAAAAACAAAAAGTGCAGTTTTGTTTCGTTTCTGTGTGTCGAAAAGTAAATAAAATTTTCTTTGTGTAGAGATTAATTAGAATAATTTGAGCATTTGATTTGTCATTTGAGCAGTTGTTTTAAGAGTTGTATTTATTATTTGATCTTTTTAAAAGTAAAAGTATTTTAAAATAAAATGAAAAAAAGTAAATCAGTAAATAAATAAATAAAAAAGAGTAAATAAATAAATAAATAATGGTTTAACAAAACCATCATTTTGTTTAATTTCTTTGTGTAGAGATGAAAACAGAAAATGTCGGAATAAATAAATAAATAAATAATGATTTAACAAAACTGCCATTATGTTTAATTTCTTTGTGTAGCGATGAAAACAGAAAATGTCGGCGTAAATAAATAAATAATAGTTTAACAAAACTGATGTTTTGTTTAATTTCTTAATAAATAAAAAAAATTATGAATAAATAAATAAATAAATGAAGGTTTAACAAAACTGCCATTTTGTTTCATTTCTTTGTTTTCCGAATAAACCCTAAGAAGTCAGAGAGAGAGAGATAGATAGATAGATAGATAGATAGATAGATAGATAGATAGATGATAGATAGATAGATAGATCAGGTAAAAACTGTGTTTGCATACTTGCTTAGAAGAGCATGTGTCTGACCTTAGATTGGAAATGAGTATATAAGCACTGCAGTAAGTCTGGATTAAAGCATGTTAACCAAGTCATGCTGTATTAGCATAGTGCATATTGTTCTAGCAGGTAAGTCAAAAGTGCAGTTATCCATCACTGTACCGGCTTGTCTCATTGGTCCACTGTCGATGCTGCCGCCAAACCCCGCCCTGTCACAGAAAGGAGGTGCCCAGTGAGCTTCACAGTGGCAGTTCTTCTTGTTGTTGCATTCCTGTAAACATAAAGCAACAGGTGTCAACACCAAACGCAGCTTAAAAGACCAGGTCAAATTTCTCGCTGGACAATATCAACAACATCCTGCAGTTTAATGCTTAAGGAATTCTAGGGGATAATGGTATGAAATCTCCTCATGAGCATTCAGTTCATGGATGCTCGGTTCAATGTTGCATTCAAGGGCAACATTTTTCCATTTGCACAAAAATGCATCACATTTTTCCATCAGGGTATGTGTCAGGGGTCGCTGCATAAGTTGATTGATGTCACTTGGTGTTAAAATCACATTCTGAATATTATATGTCTGCCTTCTGAAATGAAACATGCAGCCATGTCTTTCCTGCCATTAAAACCCAAAGAGACTCTCAAACTCTTAACTCTCTCATCAAACTTTCTTGGATGCTGTCATGATTTAAAAAGCAGCAGACAAATCTTAAACTTTAAGTATTAGTGTGTTTGTGGACTTGATCTTAAGACCTCAAAAGACTAGAGACCAATAGCCTTAGTGGTCTAGTATTGGTCTCGTTGATTATTGGTCTTCTATTTTTCTAGGTCTGATTCTTTAGGGAGTCGATCCGTCTTATAAAATTACTAGTTGTCGGGGGAACCCAGGATCCCAGGATGGTGACATAGCTGCTAACATCTTTATTAACAATGATCAATTCGTCTTGCAGCACAGCTCCATGTAAGGAAATAGACCTTGAAGAAAAAGAAATCTACACGGATGCAATTGCACAGCCTACAGACAAAAGTAAGAATTCCAATTTAGGAAGCGTATAACAAGAGAAAATAAATAAAACATTACACGCTCGCACACGTGCCCTCCAGAGCTGACAGTGGGAGCAAATGCAAAAGACAAAGTGGGGGTGATCCTGGCCACAACATCTAGCGATTGCATTTTATCAGTCCTCCAGCAAAAAAAAAAAAAAATGCACGTATGACACTTCAATGACACTTTTAGTGGTAAACAAATGAATTAAATATGACTCCTATAACCTTATCGGAATGACAGAGATTGATTGTGAAGTACTTCAACAGCTGAGACAAGTCTCGAGTCACCCAGCATGCTAGGAATTTTGGGTGAACTGTTCCTTTAAATGTAACAAGCTTCCATGAAAGACCATGACTGACACGAGGTTACGCTGTGATCTGATTTAATACAGAATCTGTGTCTTATCTGTGCTTTTAACTGCTATTTCATTCGCAGCAGTAATCTAGTTCAAGTGAAGTTATAGTATGTGGACCTAGTTAGCTAAGTGCTATGATGGGCACATGCTGTCCCCTTGGCAGACAGCTATAATGTAATGAAATGGACGTTTCTGTAAAAGGCGAGACTTTTAGTAGAAGGCAATAATTTGTGCTGACTTACTATCAGTGTTCCCAACTCAAATCTGAACCTAATGCTTGATAACTAATGTCAGAGAAATTAAAGAGATTAAAAAACCTCTTTCCTGCAGATTTGAAGAAACTTTAGCTGACAGAGAAAAAGCAACCTTACCCCTCTTCCATTACACTTCCCAGAGCACTTGTGAACTCCGAAGACACTGACATTTTGACACTGCCTGTTCAAACAGATCTGTTATGATGAGAGAGAAAGACAGAGCGAACTGTAGGTTAAGAAAAAACAAGACATTTAATAGGTATCAACTGCTAGGAAACGTGTAGTGCCAGGGTGGCCAATATAATGCCACTAGTTCTGTTTTTTAACAGAAAATGAGGTATTACTTATTTTTACATTCCAATTCCGCATGTATATTCTATGTACTTATTATAGTAATTACAATGGCTTATTTGCGAATAAGCATCATTTCCATCTAATGAGTCAAAGAGAACAAAATCGTCAGTTCCTGATAAACTGGGACTAAATATCACTTACAAAAGTCACTAAATAGAACAATTTTCATATATGATAATAAATTACTTGAAACACAATAAATGTGGTTATTGCTTTCAGAGGTGGATATCTGCTGATTGGGAAGTCATGTAAGATAGTACTGGGAGGCAATTATACAGAAATACTTTGACGACAGACTTTGGGCATTTAAGAATAGGGGATTTAAGAAGACCATAACAAGATGCTGTGCGATGAGTTCAGTCCACTGGTTAGTCAGGTTATGCCGTCCCATAGCACAAAATCACATGACTTGTTTTGATGCGCAGGGAGCAATTTAGTCAGCAAATGCGTTTCCAGCTCCTTTTATTTGCATTATTTTTTTTTTTTTGCACAAGTCCATGCATATCTATCACTCATTTTTGATGCGATACTTCAAAATGTGCATGGAAAAATAATATGGGTATTAATTATGTACTAACCCTGTACTAACCCTAACCTTAAGCCATGTAGTTATGTTTTATTATTATTACTTTTTTAGGTAAGTACACTGTAAATACATGTAAATGCGCATATTGTAAAATAAAGTGCAAATGAAAATTACATATTTACTTACAACTAAACTAAATTTAAAAAAAATTTAAATATGCAGATAATGGATTTTATTTCTCACTGTTAAAAACTAGGGCTATCAAAATAATCACAATTAATTTACTACATCTAAACAACTGATAAATTTCTTTAGAATAAAATAATTAACATAATAAATCAAATAATTCACGATTCACACTCTGAAGTCCCGATCTGATTAATGATTCGCAAACCATCTTTCCACATCAGGACTCGGAGCATAGATCGCAAATCGTTTAATTTGCGTAACCCGCTTTGAAGTTACATCCTAAATCAAATGATTTGTGATATGCACTTCTAGGTTTTGATATAAAGCAAAAGATTTGTGAACCCGCTCCGAAAGTCATCTAAATGATTCATCCACGCTTTGAAGCCCTGCTCTAAATTTTGATTTTTGAACCATCTTTTTACACCAGGACTCGGAGCACGGATTGCGAATCATTCAATTTGCGGAATGATTCAAGAACCCGCTCTGAAGTTACGATATAAATCAAATGATTCACATATGTGCTCCGAAGTCTCAGTGTAAATCAGATGATTCGTGATACATGAAGATCCGATCTAAATCAAATGATTTGCGATACGCGACTTGAGGTTCTGATCTAAATCAACTGATTTGCAATACGCAAAATTCCGATCTAAATCAAATGATTTGCAAACCCACTCCGAAGTCCCGCTCTGAATCAAACGATTCGCGACGCACGATCTGACTGCAGCGCTTCGAAACAGTGAATCATGTTGGGACGCAATGGTTTTTAAATGGTTTACAAGTAATGTTGAAATTCAAATGGCTCTTTTAATTTGAGCTGGTTTTTGCTAGTGAATCGTTTGAAATGAAAAGTCATTACAGGTTTAATCAATCGGAGCAGTTCCAGCGTAAATTACTCACTCAATTGATCTGTTCCTCTTTTTGCGTCTTCAGCCATGTTTACACGACACTGTCAGTACTACTACTGGTTTAGCTCAATAGTTTTATGACATTAACTGAAATAGTATGACTTTTTTTATTGCATCACTTTTGCGTTAAATACAGGTGCATCTCAACAAATTAGAATGTCGTGGAAAAGTTCATTTATTTCAGTAATTCAACTCAAACTGTAAAACTTAATTGTATTAAATAAATTCTATACACACAGACTGAAGTAGTTTAAGTCTTTGGTTCTTTTAGTTGTAATGATTTTGGCTCACATTTAACAAAAACCCACCAATTCACTATCTCAACAAATTAGAATACTTCATAAGACCAATAAAAAAAGCATTTTTAATGAACTGTTGGCCTTCTGGAAAGTATGTTCATTTACTGTATATGTACTCAATACTTGGTAGGGGCTCCTTTTGCTTTGATTACTGCCTCAATTCGGCGTGGCATGGAGGTGATCAGTCTATGGCACTGCTGAGGTGGTATAGAAGCCCAAGTTTCTTTGACAGTGGCCTTCAGCTCATCTGCATTTTTTGGTCTCTCGTTTCTCATTTTCCTCTTGACAATACCCCATAGATTCTCTATGGGCTTCAGGTCTGGTGAGTTTGCTGGCCAGTCAAGCACATCAACACCATGGTCATTTAACCAACTTTTGGTGCTTTTGGCAGTGTGGGCAGGTGCCAAATCCTGCTGGAAAATGAAATCAGCATCTTTAAAAACCTGATCAGCAGAAGGAAGCATGAAGTGCTCTAAAATTTCTTGCTAAACGGGTGCAGTGACTTTGGTTTTCAAAAAACACAGTGGACCAACACCAGCAGATGACATTGCACCCCAAATCATCACAGACTGTGGAAACTTAACACTGGACTTCAAGCAACTTGGGCTATGAGCTTCTCCACCCTTCCTCCAGACTCTAGGACCTTGGTTGAAATGAAATACAAAACTTGCTCTCATCTGAAAATAGGACTTTGGACCACTGGGCAACAGACCATTCCTTCTTCTACTTAGCCCAGGTAAGACGCCTCTGACGTTGCCTGTGGTTCAGGAGTGGCTTAACAAGAGGAATACGACAACTGTAGCCAAAATCCTTGACACGTCTGTGTGTGGTGGCTCCTGATGCCTTGACCCCAGCCTCAGTCCATTCCTTGTCAAGTTCACTCAAATTCTTGAATCGATTTTGCTTGACAAGCCTCTCAAGGCTGCGGTTCTCTCGGTTGGTTGTGCATCTTTTTCTTCCACACTTTTTCCTTCCACTCAACTTTCTGTTAACATGCTTGGATACAGCACTCTGTGAACAGCCGGCTTCTTTGGCTATGAATGTTTGTGGCTTACCCTCCTTGTGAAGGGTGTCAATAATTGTCTTCTGGACAACTGTCAGATCAACAGTCTTTCCCATGATTGTGTAGCCTAGTGAACCAAATTGAGAGACTAGTTTAAAGGCTCAGGAAACTTTTGCAGGTGTTTTCAGTTGATTAGCTGATTGGCATGTCACCATATTCTAATTTGTTGAGATGGTTGGATAATTGGTGGTTTTTTGTTAAATGTGAGCCAAAATCATCACAATTAAAAGAACCAAACACTTAAACTACTTCAGTCTGTGTGCACTAAATTTATTTAATACATGAGTTTCACAATTTGAGTTGAACTACTGAAATAAGTGAACTTTTCCATGACATTCTAATTTATTCAAAAATTAAACACTTATTTCGTAGAAATATTGTCTTTCAAAAAAAAGCACTTTTCAAGTACGTATTCGGGAATTTTGCTATTTTCATGTTTTTTCAGGCCTCAAATTTCAAAAAGTCAAATTCAAGTACTTCAAGCACTTTAAGCACCTTGCATAAACCCTGCTATTTAATTAATCAAATTAGTCATTTTAAAATATATTCAGTCTTTTTCCCTCAAATAATATAATAGTGGATATTGAAACTGAACAAAATATCATCTTAACCTGGCAGATAAACCACTAGAATAAATTATTGATTACACAGTTTATCTCTAGTATTTACACCATGTGATTATTTATTCTCATACCATTCCCTCAGCACACTTAGTGCCTGCCAATACCAGTCCTGGATCAGGCATATCGTCACCCAGGTACACGTGTGTTCCACGGCACAGAATGCGTCCACCCTCCTGCAGAGGTATGTTTGTCTCTATGGAAACCGCATTGGTTCCGATCACCGGCCTGTTAGCACCTCCTTGGCACTGAATTTTCCCACACCTAGCATCCCTGTTTAAATCACACAGACAATGAGTGAGCATGCAACAACAGTGCTAAATGTTTTTACACTGAATAAATGGGATAAGGTGATAAAACGAGTGAAAAACAGAGAGGAGATTGTGTTGTCTTGAGGTAATCTCGCCTTTCACACCCTCTCACTCATGTGTTAGGAGCAGAGAGTGTAATTAATAGTGACAAGAGATTACATGCAAAACCATGGGGCTGCCACTGTCGCTGAATAATAATGACATGGCTACAAAGAAATTAATAAAATTACATTCATTACAACATGTTTGATGGGCCATCCCATCATAATTAGACAGCTAATGACACTAATGAATTGGGACAACCTTAAGCAATAGTATTTTTCATTTCACACTAATTTCTTTTTGTTTTGAGAATGTGTGTCATGAAAATTGTTATTTTTGTGTCAGTCATTGGTTCTAATTTTTAATTATGCATGCTGTACTGGCACTAGGGGTGGGCGATATGACCAAAATCTAGTATCAAGAATAAGAGTCATATTATTTTATGGTAACAATATATATCACAATATAGTTATTTCTGCTTTAAATAAGGTCTTTATGATATCAACATTTTTGATACCACAGAAATTGTACAAGTTTGGTCACCAATGTCAATATCACAAAAAAAATAATACTAGCCTAAAAAAAGCTCACTGAAGAAAAGTAAACAGTCAGCGATTAAATAAAAATAAGAAACTACTTACAAGCAATAGGACAAAAAACTAAAGTAGAACAAATAAATGTGACCCTGGACCACAAAACCAGTCATAAGTGTCAGTTTTTTGAAACTGAGATTTATACATCATCTGAAAGCTGAAAAAATAATAAGCCACTGAAGCCATTGAAGTATGGTTTGTTAGATTAGGACACTATCTGGCTGAGATATAACTTTCAAAATCTGGAATCTGAGGGTGCAATAAAATCTAAATACTGAGAAAAACGCATTTAAAGTTGTTTAAATGAAGTTCTTAGCAATGCATATTACTAATAAAAAATTATGTTTTGATCTATTTACAGTATGAAATTTACAAAAGCTCTTCATGGAACATGATTTTAACCTAATATCCTAATGACCATAAAACAAAAATCAATAATTTTGACCCATACAGTGTATTGTTGGCTATTGCTACAAATATACCCGTGCTGCTTACGACTGGTTTTGTAGTCCAGGGTCACATTTAAGAAACACACTGTATGAAGTAATCAAATGCATTAAAAAAACTGCATATTCTTCTGTGTTTAAATTAAATACATATTTCTTCTTATTAAAGTTTCAGAAGTGATTTAGTCAAGAGCAGTGAGAGATTTTCTCTCTTTTGTTGTTTGATTAACATGAATGACAGGAACATCAGACTGCTGTCACTTTAAGAGCAATGTAAAAACTGTTACATGTGTGTTTTCTTTCTCAGCTGTTTGCTTTCACGCAAGACCAAAATTACTGTGTTTACGAGGATACTTGCAAGTAGGGATGGGTGATATGGGCTTGTATCACGATAATTTCTGGTGTTATTGCGATAACGATATCAATGACAATAATTCAGGGAATCCTGTGTCTTTAAAGAAAAGTATTATCTTTCCTGTTTTTACCCAAAATAGAGTATAACTGAGTACAAACATACAATGTAATGGCTGTTTAATTCATTGGAAGCCAGAGGGCGCCTTTGCACAGAAACTCCATATATGCTTTACAGCACAAGTAGTAGTGCTGACGACCTCCAGGAAATCTAATCCAGTTATCGCTGTTGCTGAATAAAACGCAGATAGAGACATTTCAACTGAGGAAACTTGACAATAAACATACGATTGGTACAATATATGGTTTGTCTGTGTTCTTCAAGCAATCTTGGGTATTTTAAGGATGAAGTATATTTATAATGCAATGCTAATCGACTTTTATAATACTATAAAATAGTATGATTTCTGCCTCATTCTGTGATATAAAGCCACATCTGATCGCAAAAGGGTATTTCAAACACTCGACCAATTTAGAGAAAAAATTTTTGTTTGTTGGACAACAGGTTTGTAAATAGGCTCATACACATGTAAAACTGTATCGCACACATGCTATTGTTGACTTTATTGTTATTATCACAGGAAGGCTAATATCACAAATGATAAGATATCGTCCATCCCTACTGGCAACATGGACATTTTGACGTTCAAGGCCTATAAATTGGTAAAAAATAACTCTGTTCAATACTGTATGAACAGTCTTCACATGCGCTCAGAAACTGTCTATCATACAGTGTGCATATAGCAAAATGAGTTCTCTTTTGCTGCTGATTGTGTTTCAACAGCTTAAAATCACTTGTTTTTAAACCGCAATGCCTAAAAATGCTTAAAAACTATACATTTTCATGACCACGTAGCACAGCAATGTTGAAAATCTCGGTATATCACCCACCCCTAATTGAAACTATAAAAACAAAGCATTCATATTGCCAAAGCAGCACAAAATTAAGCAGAATAAAAATTTACAAAGGAGCAAAGTAGTAATTTAGCAAACAAAACAGAACAACACTGTCTCAAACACAAAGGAAAACAAGTAAAAGTAAAAGGTTAAAGGCCAAAGTGCTGTAATATCATGCCCTGACTGTACCTTGCTTGACATTTAGCAAAGGAACCTTTGGAGTCTTTTCCACAATTTCCATAGGGATCACCTGCAGAGTTTACTCTTTCAAAACAGATTCCCGGGGCAGGTTTTGCTCCTGGAGGACGAGAAAGAATAAAATAAAACAGCATATGCCCACTGTCAGAGATGGAAATATGACACTGTACAATCCTTCCATCTTGTTTCAGGTTGTATATAAACCAAAAACAGATGAAAGGATAACATGTGTCAGACTGTGGCCTGAATCCTTTTGGAAGGTAGTATGAACAGACATATGGAATAAATAACAGCAATCAGTGTGAGCTTTCATATTGCTGAATGCATGCAGGACTGAACAGGAAGCTCTGACCTGACAA
Source organism: Labeo rohita (assembly GCF_022985175.1). Classification (NCBI taxonomy): domain Eukaryota; kingdom Metazoa; phylum Chordata; class Actinopteri; order Cypriniformes; family Cyprinidae; genus Labeo; species Labeo rohita. Next base: position 21,252,612 of record NC_066885.1, on the reverse strand, counting down.
TGGTTACATATGGAATTACAGTGTCAAAAATGTATGATTAATGAAACGTGTATCTGCAGAACCCCAGAATCAATTTTCAGTCAACCAAATAAGGAACCCTGCAGCTATCCGCATATTGAAGCTTCAGAGGTACCAACCTGGTCCCCACAGAGTGATGCATTGCTGCTCATGAGTCTGACAGATGCCGTTGTAGCAGTAACCATCCATATTGTGGCACGCGTGTCCGTCGTGCAGGTACACATTGGCAGGGCAGTGGGGGTTTGTTCCGGTACAGAACTCTGGTAAGTCACAGGAGTTACTGGACTCTCTACAAGGAGTCCCAGCTGGTTTCAACTGCACAGACACACAAAAAAAAAAGCTTCAGACAACAATAGAAAGCAAACTTAAAGTGCACAGTGTCACCTAAAGGGGGTTTCTTTCAACATAAAGCAAAGAGAAATATATACTCAACTCCAAAGCGAGCACTCAAACTCAAAGTTGCCTCCATAGTCAGTTGTTTCTACAAAGTAAAATTCATGGAAAAGTTCTTCCAAAGAAACTAAATACAGTCCAAAAAGTGGCAAGACTAAATACTTTTAGTTGCCATTTTTATTTAATGAAGCACTATGTTGAAAGCTTGTTGTAAAGTCTGTGTTAACATGTATTCCTGTTCTGGGGTCTGTACCAGAGGGCCCTGGTCTGGCTTCTTTCCTCAGTAAGTAAGTGAGCTGAGTGCTCTGATTTATGTGTCTGGAGGCCTGAGAGGAAACTGAGTGTCTGTGTTTGGAACGCAAATGTCGGTTCATGTTGCACTTATTAATGGAGCAAGGAGAATGTGATTTCCACGCCTTTATAATACAAACAGAGAAAGAATGAATGATGAGAAAAGAAGGACAGGAGAGATTTACAAAGGTACCTGGCAGTCTTCGCAGCACTGTCCATGGGCGCACACAGCATCTCCCTTGAGAGTGCAGGTCGTAGCGTTACAGCAGGGGTTCTGACACTCCTAAAAAACACATGAATGACAATGGATTTGAAGGCATCGTGTGTCATTGTATAGCATGTGGAAAAGTTATGTCAATCATAGCACACTTCATTTAAAGGATTAATTCTGCCATTAATTACTCACCCTCATATCGTTCCAAACCCGTAAGACCTTTGTTTGTTTTCAGAACACAAATTATGATATTTTTGATGAAATCCAAGAGCTTTTTGACCTTGCATAGACAGCAGCACAACTGACACGTTCAAGGCCCAGAAAGGTAGAAAGGACATCGTTAAAATAGTCCACGTGACATTAGTGGTTGAATCGTGATGTTATAAAGCTACAAGAATACTTTTTGTGCGCAGGTACTCTCGTGAATGCATGTTGAAGACTGACACGGAAGACAAGAAATGGTTGAACAACGGTCTTTTGGTTTTCTTTGAGTAAAAAAGCATTATTATAGCTTCATAAAATTATGGTTGATCCACTGCTGTCACATGGACTATTTTAATGATGTCCTACTTTTCTGGGCCTTGAATGTGTCAGTTGCATTGCTGTCTATGCAGGGTCAGAAAGCTCTCGGATTTCATCAAAAATATCTTAATTTATATTCTGAAGATGAACGAAGGTCTTACGGGTTGGAACGACATGAGGGTGAGTAATTAATGACAGAGTTTTAATTTGTGGGAGAACTATTCCTTTAACTATTGAAGTCAAAATATCAAACAGATTGTTAAATTTTAAGGGTCAGAAAGAAGGTGAAAATGTGTGTCATTCAAAGACCCTATAGACCAAAAGCAAAAAACAAACAAAAAAAGGTAACACTTTAGTTTAGGGACCAGTTCTCACTTTTAACTAGTTGTTTATTAGCATGTTTATTATGAATACATTGGCTGTTTCTTAGTACTTATAAAACACATATTCTGCATGGCCATTTTCTACATCACTAATCCTACCCAAGATCTAAACTTAACAACTACCTTACTAATAAGCAGCAAATTAGGACTTTACTGAGGTAAAAAAGGGTTTGTTAATAGCAAGAATTGGACCATAGAAATAAAGTATGACCAAAACAAATAAACAAAAAAGCAGTAAGCAAAAGCAAAACAAGCAAAATAAACCAAAACCGAAAATTAAAAAAATACAAGAACAACAACAAAAGAAGCAAAGTAAACAAAATGCAAAAACAAGTAAACAATGAAAAACAAGTTTAGAAAATAAAAGAGAAAAAATAAACAAAAAGACAAAACAGTCATCACAAAACAAGCTAAGTAAACAAAGAAGAACAACAAAAAACTAAACAAGGAAAGTAAACAAAGAACAAAAAACAAAACAACAAATAAATAAAGCAAAACAAGCAAATTACTGTAAATGAAGAACAAACCAACAAAACAAAAGCAAAACAATGAAAAAATGAAACTAAAAAAAAAATAAAAAAAAATAAAGATTAAGACATTTTAATAGAGGTCATTTACATATTTGAGGGATAGTGGGATAATGCACCCAAAAATGAAAATTCTGAAATGAAATACCCTCATGTTGTTTCAAACCCGCAAGACCTTCATTCTTCTTCGGAAAACAAATTAAGATATTTTTAAGAAAAATTAAGATTAAATTAGGTTTTCAAGAATACTTCTTGTGCGCAAAAACTAAGATAACAACTTCATTCGACAATGTCACCCTAGCGTCATTTTGGAGAGTACCACAATGCATGCATATGCTTTCCTCTGAACGTAAACAAGGTGCAGCACATGCATCGTGGTACTCTCCAAAATGGCGCTGGGGTGATGCAGAGGACAAGAATTGTTGAATAATGTTGTCATTTTTGTTTTCTTTGTGCACAAAAAGTAGCTTCAGAAAGTTATAGTTGAACCACTGATGTCACATGGACTATTTTAAAAATGTCTATACTACCTTTCTGGGCCTAGAATGTGTACATTGCGTTGCTGTCTATGGAGGGTCAGAAATCTCTCGGATTTCATCAAAAATATCTTAATTTGTGTTCCGAAGATGAACAAAGGTCTTACAGGTTTGGAACAACATGAGGGTAAGTAATTCATGACAGAATTCTCATTTTTGGCTGAACTATCCCTTTAAGTCAAGCTGTTTAATTGTGGATAATAAATAGAAGGTGGATAATTGTATAAAATGGCCAAAAATTACAAATGTTTTTCGTGCAAGAGCTTTATAAATAGACTTCAGGGAAAAAATAAAATGCTACAACAGCACAAGCTTGACATTAGATAATTAGGGGTTACAGAAAAACAATGGAAAGAAACAAAGAAAAAATCTGTACAGTCGTCCCATATGATCACCGTATTGAATATTAGTTCCAGGTGTGGAGTTCTTATTCTTTTAGGAAATTCCCTTCTGTCAACCAGTTCTATGCATCCATGGTAACAACAAAAAAAATGTTTGGAAACATTACTGTAGGTTTGTGTATGTGAGTGCATTGACATGTCTGGTTTAAATTAGTGGTCCATGCATTGTTCTGATTTTGAAAAAAAGACGTTTTCTCAGACTCTGAACTCTTGGTATCAGTGAACCATGTTCATGTGTGTATGTGTCTAAATGAGTGACATAATCAGTGACCCAAGACTGGAAGTGATGGGAACGTCAGAGTCCTAGCACAATTGAAGGAAAGAGGACATTTATCTCAGAAAAGAAAGGGGGGAAAGGAAGAGACAGAAAGAGGTGAATTTTTTAAGACAAGAAATCATTCGCTTTGTTGTTGTAGTAAAGCTTTGTTCTTTTAAAAGTACACAAGAAGCTCATTAAGACCTCAAGCACTAAAACTTTATCTCATATACCAGACAAAAAAATCTATTCCTCTCTTTCACTCCTTTTCTCCCCCTCTTTTCTTTCTTAACAAGGTCCTGGTGTGGGCTGGGAGAGGTGCTGAAGGGTTGGGCTGGGTTAGGTCAATCCGCCAGCTCTAACTACTCCTCAGAGTCACAGAAATCTCTTTACAGACCTGATGTTTTCTCTAAAACTACCGTCAGCCAGTGTGAAATGTGAATGGTGGGGGATGGGCTTCTCTCATCCTTCTACCCAACACTCAAGACCTGCTGCTGGGCTTCCTCTCTGCTCTTTCCCCGCTTCCTCCCTCGTTCCCCCCGGTGAGATCACTGGAGCTCACGGGTGCCATTCTAAAACAAACTTTTTCCCCATAACAAGATCCCAGACTTTAAAGTTCAGGCCAGGTTTTTTTCCTCAGGTCTACACTGACACAATATGCTTCCATGACATCTAAATTACACAGACCATTTTAAAGTCTCCAGTTCCATTACTACATGATATTTAGGGGGCATTTTAGAATTTATTTATAGGACGGCAGAGAGAGACGGGAAGGGGAACAAAGAGGTGGACCGAGATCCGGCTGCACAGATGACGCAGTCTGAACTCAAACCCAGGTCCTAACAGCTCTTTTACGTCACAAGCATGTGTGACCCACTGCGCCACGGCTCAGATGGGAGTCACATTTATTTGAATTGGTCAGAATTGCGTCTATATCATAAAACTTCCCTGTGCTGTTTTTTAGGGCAGTAATGATTTAAAAGTAAATGGAATTTCACACTACGAATTATTTCAAAGACACCCTGCAGTAACTGTAATAAGATTAGCGACATGGCAGTCACTTTTCGGCAGTACTTTTTTACTGTTTGAGATTTCTTGGTTTTTTTTCATTTGTATGTTCAGTAAGCACCGTGTAGCCTTATATACAGTGGAGATCAAAATTAGAGAACAATCTATAAATACGTGATTTTTCGAAATACGGTTAAAGGAGAAGTTCACTTCCAGAACAAAAAATTACAGATAATTTACTCACCCCCTTGTTTGTTGCTCATCCCAGAGTTTGAACTTCTAAAATGCAGTTTAAATGCAGTTTCAAAGGGCTCTAAGCGATCCCATCTGAGGAAGAAGGGTCTTATCTAGCAAAACGATCGGTTATAATTACAATTTATATACTTTTTAACCTCAAACGCTTTGTGCATTCCGATTCAAGACAGTTAGGGTGTGTCGAAAAACAACTCATTTTCTCCTCCAACTTCAAAATCGTCTTACACTGCTGTTTTACCTTTTTTTGTAAAGGGCGTTTGATCTTCTTTGCACTTTGACTTTGTAAACACTGGGTTGGTACTTCTGCAGCAATGTAGTATGATTCTGAAGTTGGAGGAGAAAATGAAATGGGAGTTTTTCAACATACCTTAACTGTCTTGAATCGTAATACACACAGCACATACAGAGGTAGTCAAGATGAGCGTTTGAGGTTAAAAAAAATAAATTGTAATTAAAAAAAAAAAAAAATATATATATATATATATATATATATAATAACCGATCGTTTCGCTAGATAAGACGCTTCTTCCTTGGCTGGGATTGTTTAGAGCCATTTGAAGCCGCATTTAAACTACATTTTGGAATTTCAAATTTGCGGGCACCATAGAAGTCCACTATATGGACATTTCTGAATTTTTTCCTCAAAAAACATAATTTCTTCAGGACTGAAGAAAGACAGACATGAACATCTTGGATGACAAGGGGATGAGAAAATTATCTGTACATTTTTGTTCGGGAAGTGAACTTTTTCTTTAATCTTCATCACTCAAAATTTGAAAGAATATTAGCTGTAGGTATACCACTGTTCTAACATGTTTGACCAAATATCCAAGGGATTTCAACAAAAACCTTTATATTGTGGAAAACTCATTGATCAAAATTAGAGAAGAGCAAACACTGTAGTATGAAAGACGATTACAACTAAAATTTTGGAGGCTTACAGCTGTCAGAAATTAGTAGAAAGAGTGGAGGCTCTTGCTTTGAATGACTTCAACACATCTACAGCCGCAGGACATCCCTAGTTTCTCAGACTACGCTGGTGTAATTTTGGTCCACTTTTCTTCCATAGTTTGGTAACGGTAGTGGGTTTCTTAGCCATAACTTTGTCGCCAGAGATTTTCAGTGGGGTTTAAATCAGGACTCTGGGCCGGCAATTTCATTATTTCAGTGTTCTTAGCTTCAAGGAACTGCTTCACCTGTTTTGCAGTGTGACGGGGACATTGTCTTGCATGAAAACTGCAGGCTGATCAGGAGATGTTTGCAGGGAAGGAACCGCATATTGCTGAAGGAGATTCTGACAAACATTTGCATTCACCTTACCATGTATGTGTACAAAAGGCCCATCTTCTGCTGCAGAAAACATCCTCCAACCCATGACACATCCTCCTCCACCTTTCACTGACTTCTTTACGCATTTGGGCTTCAGGGTTTCCTCAGTTTGACCAACACACTTGCTCTCATCACTAAAATGGACTTTGGACAAGTTCTTCTCTCTCCACACAACATGCTCCTCAGCAAAGGTGAGCTTAGCCTTTTGTTTCTTTCTGCTGATGAGAGGCTTGGTCGCTGCACAGTACACATTCAGTCCGGCTTCTCTTAAATATGCCGAAACAGATCCTGTATAGGATCCCTGTTTAGCACTGAACTGGCAAGCAATTCCAGCTGCAGTGCTGAACCGATTTCCACATTGAGAGTCTCTGCAGTGGCCTGTCTTCTCGTGCATTTGTCTTACGTGGACAACCAGCATTTTGAGGGAACTGAATGAATTAGAATCAGATTTGGAACAACAAACTTCTCTTGGAATGGATGAAAGTGTCATTCCTTTGGCCTTCAACTAGACAACCTGCTGTCACAGGCTTTCAGTCACCTTAGAGCGGCCCACCATCTTAGTGAAATCTCAGTGAAAATTGGAGGAATGCTGCCAGTTATATAAGGTTTTTCATATAATTAGGGAAATTAGAACCATGTGCCAGATTAACACCAATAATCTGGACGTATCTGTAAGTGTTTTCCAATTTTGATCTTTTTCAAGTCTCGTTGAAGTTTTTTATAATGTGCTTCAGAATACAATTAATTTATGAAATATGCTTATAAAACTGCCCTTCTACTCCTGTTACGACAACTTCAAAAAGGACAAAGCAGTGACCTTGAAATTTAGGAAATTTAAGTTGTTCTCTAATTTTGATCTCCACCGTATGCAGGTGTGAAAATGGTTGAACTTCATTTATAACTGATAATAAGTGGAAGGATTTTGTACTGTAAAAATTTTAAACAACGAAAGATATTTTCAGATTAGTGATATAGTAACTTGTTATTTCACAGCTGTACCCATGTGTTGTTTTTTAACGTGTATCAGTACACAAACAGGTTTTGAGGACAAAGTCAGAGTGAAAGCAAAGGATTTGGCCTTTGAGTATTAAACCGACCGAATCAAATTCCAAACATCACTGAAGACTAGATATGGACCTGGTTCAGATCTGCTAATCCTAAGTGGTAGATGAGCAGCGGCTTGCTTTGTTGTGATGTACAAAGGTCTTTGATGTGTGTGAGTTTTTCATACCTCCAGCTCTCCGCAGTCACACTCCTCTCCTTCCTCAATGTATCCGTTGCCACATTTCTGTCCCCCGTAGAGCATTTTGACTTCAGGCATATTATATAAACACATGCCCACCCCCTTCTCCAGACTAGCCACCAGATCCTTCTTACTGCACGTACTGAAAACCGTGGGGAATGGGTACCTGTTCACAAAGAGAGATAGAAAAGGAAAGAGGAGATTAATTGAACATGTTTTATTTTGTATTTTATTTAGTGTTTTACGTAAAATTTTATTTAATGGAATTTAACACAATATTTAATATACTAATTTAACTGAATCCCCATCAGCCTTCTTATTTTATATTTAATATTTTTATTACATACTTGAAATAATTTTTTTGTTTAACTACATTTTATATTTTTAATTTATTGTTTACTTAAAATTTTATTACATTTTTGTTTTTATTTAATCTACAATTTTATATTTTAAAATTTATTTAATAAAATTTGTATTTTGCCCCCATCAGGCTTCTTATTTTATATATAATTTATTTTTAATTACATGTTTTGATTAATTACTTCTTAGGTTTAACTACATTTTATATTTTTAATTTATTGTTCATTTTAATTATTATTACATTTTTGTTTTTAATTCATTTTAAATGTCATAATTTTAATGTAATGTATTTTAATTATATATATGTCACTGTGGGGAATGGGTACCTGTTCACAAAGAGAGAAGGAAAAGAAAAGAGCAGATTAATTGAACATGTTTTATTTTGTATTTTATTTACTGTTTTACGTAAAATTTGATTTAATGGAATTTAACACATTATTTAATATTTTAATTTAATTTAATCCCCATCAGCCTTCTTATCTTATATTTTATTTTTAATATTTTTTTTGTTTAACTACATTTTATATTTTTAATTTATTGTTTATTTAAAATTTTATTACATTTTTGTTTTTAATACATTTTAAATGTCATAATTTTAAAATATTTTATACTTTGTCTCCATCAGGCTTCTTATTTTATATTTTATTTATTTAAATTTTTTTGGTTTAATTTAATATTATATCTTTAATTTTATTGTTTATCTAAAGTAATTTTATACTTTGTCCCCATTAGGCTTCTTATTTTATAAAACTGTTGGTTTTATTTAATTTTATACTTTTAATTCAATTTAAATGAATTGAATTCACTAACTTTGTTTTGCTGGTTAAGAGCATTACCATACTGGTTTACCAGCACCAAGCCATCATAAACCAGCCTGGACCAGCTGTTCATCCTGAAATGTAAGCAATAAAAAGCTTTCCAAGCAAATACATGTCTAGCCAAATATATGTCATAACTTCAAAAAACAAAACAAAACAAAAAACAAAAACACAGAACTGAGTATATTGAATATAATGAATATAGCAGTACACCATTTCAACAACCCAGCCAAGCATAAAAAGTTGCAAGTATTCAAATTGCCAAAGTCATTAATGGCATTACTTCTACAAGCATAAAAATGACAACAAAACCAAGCGAATTAGCATATGACCTTCCACCGTGGCATTCACGCCCGAGTCCTCTACGTGATAGAACACTAAGCCAGCTAAGCGTAAGCCCATATGGTACAATTCATGTTAATTCATCACTAGCGATACGTGATTATAAACAAACCAATGCCGAGCCTGACCTCAGCTTGACTGTAGTCGCTGTAGCGGCCACAGACACAAAGACTGAGCTCTTTCAGATGAAGCAGAGCAGCGGACGATCATATGACAGTCTCGGTCTGGGATCGGCTGCCTCGGGCAGAGAGCGAGACGAGGTGAGATATCTGAGAGGACAGCGAATGGAGCTCATTTGGGTCTGGGCTCTGCCCACTGGAGAGTACTGCGGAAGATCCTTCATGGTCTGTTGCCGGTATCTTCAGCTCACTAGCTCGCCCCAACAAACAAGCTGAACAACAAAGTGCGTATTTGCTATGCACTCATAAATATGCGCAACGCTGAATAAATGGATGTCCTTGAATTTGCGTGTTTTCGAAAAGCGAAAGTGACTCTTCCTGCAGATTAATAGTGTATGCATGCATGCATGTGAAGAAGGGATTAAAACATTAATAATCATAAGGTTAATGAGTGTAACACGTCTGTGCTGAAAAATCACAGCATATGGTAACGTTCAGAAATTACAGCCTGGCATTATATATGTATGTTTTTTGAAATAACTATAAATATACTAAACAAACTAAAATAAAGCAATAAGCCCCAAGACGCTGTGGTTTACAATGAACTTATAACAGCTAAGGGGTGTTGTTAGGAACGGTTATTCCATATAATCAGAATCAAGGACCGGAACTATCCGTATTATAATGATATTTTTAAAAAGTGTGAAATTATAGTTATACCTGTAAAAAAAAAGTAAGTTGCAATAGGATTTGTCAATATTTAAACAGTATTTTAAAGCACAATTTTAAAGCATTTTTGTTCATGGTGAAAAATAAAGGAAATAAAATATGTCAAATAAAGGCAAATTTGTGATGCTTCACATGTTAAATTTAATTACATTTTATATATTATATTTAATTTTATTGATTATTTTATTTTATATTATTTTAGTTTTGTTACGCCCCAATCACCTTCTAATTTTCTGTGTAATTTTATTTTAGTTAAATGTTTTGTTACAATTTCTTTTATATTTTACTTAATTTTATATTTTAGGAAAGGGAAAGTATTGAAGTATTTAAATTAATGCTCAGCTGTACTTTTACTTTCCAAAATGACCTTATGAAATCCTTATGCCTTATGAAATCTGTACATTAAATTACATTTTTAAGCCCTTATAAAAAAATGTTTTTTCCCCTCAAATTTAGTTTTATTTATTATTTATTTTACCAAATTCTTTGTTTTCTATTAATTTTCCATTCCATTTTCCAATTCCATTTTAACGGTTTCATTAAATTTGAAAAGCATCTATAAATAATTGATTTTTATTTAAAAAAAATATTATTTATTTATTTATTTATTTTCCTGAAATACTGTGCATGTATTTACATTTTTTTTTCTGGTAAATAAATTCTAGTAAATAATTTTTCTAATATTTCTAATATTCCTTAAAAATAATCTTTTGATAATAATTGTATTACTAGTAGTATACTATCATTACATTAGGTCAAATATTTAAACTTCTATATTATATTTAATTTCATTGTTTTATTTTATTATTTTATTTTGTTTTATTTTTGTTTTGTCCATTCATCTTCTAATTTTCTATTTAATTGTTACATTATTAGTTACATTAGTTATTACTAGTTCTATTAGTTACATTTTTTGTTTAATTTTCTTTTATATATATATTTTTTATTTATTTTATATTTTAATGGTTCATATATATATTTATATATTTCAGAAATATTGTGTTATGTATTTACATTTTTTCTGGTAAATAAGTTTTGTAATAAATATTCCTTAAAAATAATCTTCTGATAATAATTTTATTACTAGTAGTTGTAGCAAATTTAGCTCAAAGGGAAATGTATATAAATAATTACAATTAATTATGATTAATTACAATTACTTATATCAGCTGCCAGTAGTAACTGTAGCAGAATCAATTTTCCATCAACTAATCTGTTCGCTCAGCGAACATTCAGTATAATCTTTATATCAACTCTAAGAAATTATATTTTCTTGGCCACAGAAAATAACTTTCTTAAAGTACCATTGCATTAGAGCATGTAGCTCGAATCGGAATCGTAAAGGGACATTAATTTGCAAGGCAGAATCAGAATCAAAACTCATGTAATATGTGCACAACAGTTTATTAACGAAGGACTAACACATAACTAATCTAAACAAACAAACATGAAATCACTCATACATGGGGGAATGGTCAGTGAGAAGCAGTTAGAGAGAGAGAGAAGGAAATGAAACTATGAAAAAAAGTCAGTTAACCACCTGCTGTGAAACCATCAGTGCTGTCTACAGCTTATACTAAACCTCTGTATGTTTAGTTAAGTGTACGATACTTGCATTGCCTTGGTCGTCGAACAAGTGTCCAAATGCAGTCTCTGAAAGTCTTGGTGGTTTGAAGCAGTGGTGGTTTTGGAATTGCAATCACGTTCTTCCGGGTCTGAAGAGTGATGAATTCCAAAGATGTCCTGACTCGTTGGTGACTGGGAGTTTCTTCCCATGTGAAAAGTGAAGAAGAACCAAGAGCTGAGAGGGACCCAGCTGAAGTCCTGTGATCTTTGAGGAATGGAAAGACAAGGCCGGAAGGCCTGGCGCACGCTTAGGGAAGTCCTGAAGAGTTCTAGCTCATCTTCTTAGGTTCTCCAAGAACCACTGACTGACTGAGGCGAGTCATGAAGATGAATTCCAGGGTTAGGTCGAACTGTCTGGCTCTTTGTGGTCGAGAGCCACAGCTCTGTATGTTGGGCCTGTCGGGCCCGCCGGGCACGCCCTGTGCTGGCTCCGGCTCCCCGTGGGTTCCTCCACACGGGCAGCAATCGGAAGATGTTGCAGACGAGTGAGAAAGTGAAGAAGAGAAGGAAGAGAGGGGTCGATGCCTTTAAACTCTCTGGAGGCTGTGCCTCCAGGAGGTCCATGAACCAATGGTAACTTTTACCTTTGGAGAGAAAGTTTACGACTCTTTGTCTGTGAGCATGGTAATTTGCATATGTAATTCGATTGGGTGTTGATGCAAAAACTACTAAGGTTTCTTAAAACACTAACATGTTGCAAAGGTATCAACATCTAATTTACACCATCTTTTAGATCATTAAAATATGAACTCAAAGAGTCCAAGCATGACATAGGTGGGTTATACTACTAGTCATCTATCATAATACATGCATAAAACAGTAGAAAGACAAATACAAATACAACAGACAAAATTAAAATACATTGCAGTGATACTGTACACAATAACCTGGGCTATGTGTGATAGGAAGGTCAAAGAAAGGTTTGTCTGTGAATGAATAGGAAGGAGTCTATCTCTATAGGCATTGTGTCTTTCCTATGGCAAATGTAGCATGGGCAGATGTGCATTCCTTGAAGCAATAAAACCTGTGGTATCAGATCGTTGTCCTGGCAACTGAGCCCTTTTGGGGTGTTAGTTGCTTTGGGGGGGTTTGTCTCCAGAGCTCCAGCATGTAGCTGGCCTGTTGTGTTTAAAGACTATTTGTTAAATGTAACAATTAATGTATGTCTGATTGGTCCAGACGCTACATAGTATACTATCATTACATTAGGTCAAATATTTCTGTCACAGTTTCTTTAAGATAAACCAAACTTTTATTTTGACGGGTTGGTGTGAAGACCTTTAAGTTTCTGTTTGTATATGATATGAAGGTAGTTTTGGTTGTTCTTACAAGAAACAGTAAAATGCTCAGTTCTAGAGGTTATGTGTTATTATGTGTTCTCATATTCGGAGGCGGCAGAGGCTAAAAAAACACTGTGAGCGTCACACGTGCTTCAGTATGTATACAGTAAACAAAACCGCGTGTCTGCGCCATTCATTCACACAAAGACATGCAGAACATGGAGGATTCATATTTAAATGGTGTTTTTCGGCTTAATATTCACAGACACTAGTCCATGTCACATTTTGATTTAGGTGTACTGACCTACTTTTGATTTATCCATACCAAATTTGGCAAATTCCGAGACATTCTGTGTTATAAAGTAAGTTCCATTTTTATGACCGGATTTTACAATTCCGTCCACATTTTCCACCTGGAAATCATACGGCCCTACTAGTGGACCAACAAAACTTAACTGTTCTCTTGATGATGAAGAAGATGATTTCTAGCTGGTTAAGCTAGATAAGCAGCCTGGTAGGGAGAACAATACACTAGCATCCAAAACACAACATTCTGCAAAAAACAAAGCCCTAAAACTGTTTTATTCAACAGAGTGATTACTCATTCCTACCAAGCTCTTCAGTGCTGAATAATATTTCCCAGCTAACGCCACAATCTTTCATCCACATCAAAACGGGTTGTCAAACAGACGAGTGCAGCCACACGCATGTCGCATCCATCTCACTTTCATGCACCCTTGACCGAGAGCCTTTGAAGAGTTTGCTGATGAACTCTCTCACTTCATCACCTCAGTTCTGTCCGCCGGGAATGACTGTTTCCCCGCCACCCGTGCTCATCAAAGACAACCTCAGTGCTCACCTTTAGCGAGCAAACACAGGAACACAGGCCTGAATCAAACATGCATGACTCAGACAAGAAGCGATTCTGTCACCGGTGCCAGTACAGCAAAATAAACTCTGCAGATGAAAGAGAGGAAAATAGGAGGGAAGGATGGGGAGGAGAAACTGTTTGCCAAGAACATCTGCGCTCCCTGGGGGTAAGTGACCGCTTGTTTGGGGTTTTGTGGTGGGAGCCAAGCACATGGAGGTGGGGGGTCGACCGGCCGGACTCCTGCAATGGGGTTTCTGGGTATGTCCTCATACTTCATCCAGTGTCCTCACTACACCCTGCCCAATAACCAGCATGGTCTCTTTGTTTATACATAAATATCCGTATGTAACGTTTAAAAGCACAAGATGTACATTTTTGTATGTTTTTATTGATGCTGAAACATACAATTTGGATGAATTTTAATGTTCATCCAATGTAAATGTAAAAATGGATGTGTAATTTTAGCTAAAAAACATAATATGTTTACAAATCTTTTATATCATTAAGATATGTATCAATGCATTTTAAGCATTTTATCGATAAACGTTTACATTTTTAGACATCTATTGTCAGTCACAGCATGTCAGAGAAAACGCCTTTTGTGTCCCATGGCAAACAGAGTAAACATTACATGATAAATAATGACAAAACAATTGCAGAAATGTTATTCATTTTAAGAGTTTAAAGTGTAGTCTTTTTTTAACTTTTTATGTATTCTTCAAAACAAGTTGCCAGAACGAAATGTTCTCATTTCATACAGTTGATGTCAAAAATTTACAAACACCTTGCAGAATCTGCAAAATGTTACGTTTTAACCAGAATAAGAGAGATCATACAAAATGCATGTTATTTTTTATTTAGTACTGACCTGAATAAGATATTTCACATAAAATGTTTACATATAGTCCACAACAGAAAATAATAGGTGAATTTATAAAAATGAACCCATTTAAAAGTTTACATACACTTGATTCTTAATACTGTGTTATTACCTGAATGATCCACAGCTGTGTTTTTTTGTTTAGTGATAGTTGTTTGTCCTGAACAGTTAAACTGCCTGCTGTTCTTCAGAAAAATCCTTCAGGTCCCACAAATTCTTTGGTTTTCCAGCATTTCCGTGTATTTGAACCCTTTACAACGACTGTATGATTTGAAATTCTTCTTTTGACACTGAGGACAACTAAGGGACTCATGTGCAACTAATACAGAAGGTTCAAATGCTCACTGATGCTTCAGAAGCAAAAACGGTGCATTATGAGCCAGGGGTGTAAACTTTTGAACAGAATGATGAATTTTTCTTATTTTGCCTAAGTATATATATTTTTTCATTTAGTACTGCCCTTCAGAAGCTACAGAAGATACATGTTTCCCATTTTTATAATTCGACTATTATTTTCTCTTGTGGACTATATGTAAACATCTTTTATGTGAAATATCTTATTCAGGTCAGTACTAAATAAAAAAATAACATGGACTATGTATGATCCTTATTATTTGGGTAAAATAATTGACATTTTGCAGATTCTGCAAACTTTTGACCTCAACTCAATTACGAAAATAGGTAAACATTTTAATAATGCAAGTGAAAACAATCCATTTATATGACAACTGAATACAATGATAAAACTAAATGCGATTAGGTGTCATCAATACGTCAGTATTGTACATTAAATGCTGAAAATGCAGTATTGTATGTTTAGATGCTGTAAATACGTTTTATGTAAAATACAAATACGAATTATCATAAAATCATGTTGCAATAACACAACAACTCTGAATAAAAATTGTCTCGCCGGCTCCTGCGTCAGCAGCATCACACGCATGTGTTGTGGTACTCGTAAATGTGTGTAGAAAACTGGCAAGTAAGAGAACAAATTGTTGAATAAAGTCATTATTTTTGTTTTCTCATAGCTTCAGAAAATTACAGTTGAACCACTAATGTCATATGGACTATTTTAACCATGTCCTTATTACCTTTCTGGACCTTGAACGTGTCTGTTACGTTGCTGTCTATGCAGGGTCAGAAACTACTGGATTTCATCAAACATATTTTAATTTGCATTCCGAAGAGGAACAAAACAATCAAGACATTAAAAAGATCACGTTTTTACTTCTGTCTATTATAGGACCGCAAATACACCATCATAACTCAGCTACAAAAGAAACAGACGGAACTTGAGACTATTGAGACTTGACTGTGTTATTGCAAATCAACAGTCAGTTTAGTGACAATAAAACAGAAACAAGCAATTTAGCCCCAAAACACTGATATACAATGAGCCCCTGGTCTTCTGCAAATCTCACAGATGCCAGCAGTGTGGCATAAGCTAGGGCACAATCAAGCGCGTACGAGTTTTAATGCCGCCTTTAAAGGGATTACAGTTGAAAGAGACCAATCAGTAGGGGCGTCTGGAAGTAAAAGTCATGACATTTGCAAATGGAAGCGACATGTACTGTATCTTAAACACCCTAAGAAAAAGCTAATGATCCAAAAATGACATTTAAGCAGTGCTGTAGTTTGTGCAATGAGCCGTTTGCAGCAGCGAGGGCTGGAATAGTAATGTGACAAAAGGAAGGACTTTGGTTCAAAGAGGGATTGGCATTGGGGACGGAGAGCTTGGGAATGGCACAGGCTAAGCTGGCAGAAGTTGGCATCAGGTCAAGTGGGTTAAGCGGACTTGGCGTGGCCAAGAATGGCGTGAGCAAAAGCCAGATTGGGTTGGATGGCTTGGCATGCAGAGATGGTTTGAGGCACACATGAGCATGAGTGTGAGATTTGTGTGCCAGTCCACTCTAAGGAAGTGCTGCAGGAGGGTTTTGGGATAAGAGAGAGCCTAGATACAGCCATGCATAACAACACACGCAAACACATGTACATATTTACAGTCAAGTGTGCGAGTGCACTCAAACCTTCACATCATTCTTCTCTTCACTTGATTGCCAAATGCTTCGCTCTGTTCCCAGCATCTGTCCAACCCCTAAAGCCTTCCTTATGAATTCAAATTCGAGCAAACAACAAATCCATCCTGCCTGAACTGCACTTTTCTTCTTTACCCCAGTAAATCACAGCCGCAGACGTACAAAAATCCACAGAGAACTCCTGCAGTCTACCCTGTCAGAGTCTCTTTTCTCAACTCAAAGATCTGCTTGCATCTGAAACTTTAACTGCTATCATTAAGCATCTGCTTCATAATTCGTGCTAAGCGAAACCACATCTTTTTCCAAGACTATTGAGCACAACAATGAACCCAGATGCTGATTACGGTGTAAATTATTCTGAAATTACACGCCTGCTGTCCTCTCCAAAACGAGTGTGCTTAAACATTTTGATATATTTATGAAACAGTGCGATGTTGAGTGTTTGCAGAAAACCAATGGCTCTAATCAATCTCGCTCTTGCTGTTGGCAGCTCTGATCTGAGGCCAGTGCACCTGCTGTGCTTTAGAGATCTTTAAATTACAGGGCAGGAGTGAGAAAAGACCCAACGTAAGCCAGCTACAACACTACACTGAGCAAAACACAAGAGCTAAACATCAAAAACAAGTTAAGTGAAGACGAATGAAAGAATTTAGAAGCAAAACAAACCTGTTAAAAAGACTAGCAAGCTGCTTTATGCTGGTCAGAGCTGGTTTGGAGCTGATACTTCACTCACAATTGAAAGTTCTGTCAGTAATCCCTCACCTTCATGCCGTTCCAAACCTATATGACCTTCTTCTTTCTTCTGTCCAACACAAAAAGAGGAGTTTTGAAGAATGTACTAGCTCCTTTTCAATGCAATTACAGTAAATTGCTTTGGACTGAGGCTTTCAAGCTTCACAAAGGCCACAAAGCACTATAGAAGTCAGAGAAATGCTATATTCTAGGCTACATATAAGTCTGAAGCCATAAAATAGGAACAGACCAAAACGTACTTGGCATCCACCTTGGTTATTCTGGAAAACAAGAAAAAAATCCTTTTGTGTTTTGCTGAAGAAAGAACATCATGTGTTTGGAAGACAAGATGGCTAGTAAATTACAGGATTCCAACTTAAACCAACCAACTTAAAGGGACAGTCCATCCAAAAATGAAAATTCTGTCCTTAATTACTCACCCTCATGTTGTTCCAAACCCGTAAGCCCTTTGTTCATCTTCACACATTAAGATGTTTTTAATGAAGAGAGTAAGTACATTATTAAAACAGTTCATGAGAAGCTATGAGAATACTTTTTGTGCACTAAGAAACAAAAACAGCGACTTCATTTAACAATTTCTTCTCTTTTATGTCAGTCTGTGTCTGCATGCCAGCTTGCGGTTGTCTATGGAGGGTCAAAAAGCTGGATTTCATCACAAATATCTTTATTTGGGTTCTAGAGATGAACGAAGGTCTTACAGGTTTGAAACGTAATGAGGGTGAGTAATTAATGACAGACTTTTCATTTTTTGGGTGAACTATCTCTTTAAAAAACAATCAAACCTGGTTCTTTTGACTGGAGGTGCACTTGAGGTCCATCTGCATGAGATACATATAGCTCATTTTTTGTTTTAGATTATGGAAGGTGTTCACACACAGGGAAACACACCCTGATGAGTACTGTTTCAGCTGAGCTTGTGAGTTACCCAAGTATTCCTGGAAACAACTGAGCATTCCTGATTCCTGAGCGATCTTCTGGACACTGTTAGCATGAACGTCTCTCTACAGTACAGTGCGTCACAGAATTCCAAACGTTCAAATTTCATTTTGGGAGATGTCAGAGCAGCCTGGTTCCCGGTCAAATCATGACGACATTTGATATCATAATACACACACCCATGTGTGACAACGTGTTTAAAGAAAATGCTTTGGAAAGCTTTTCAACAGAGGGCTGATTGGAAATACATTTTTACAAAACTCCATACAACTCACGGCAGTTTCCATCTGAAATGAACACTTGTGGCAGTAAAACACCTACAAGTTTTATTCTTGTTTACATTAAATATTCCTTGAGCAGTACTGTTATGACCAGTGTTGGGCATGTTACTTTTTAAAATAATTAGTTATAGTTACTAGTTACTTCGCACAACCAGTAACTGAGTTAAATCATTATAAAAGTAACTAATTACCAGGGAAAGTAACTATTGTGTTACTTTTAAAAAAAAAATGCTCAAATATGTAAAATAACTTGGATGTCCCAATTTTAAATATGTTAAATGAATGAAATGGACACTAAATAGAATACATTATTATTATACAACATTGTACACTAATCTATACTATTTTAATGTTGCTGTGGGACAATGTGAGAGACACCTATCAAATTATTGTATGAATTATAAATTATTACAATAAATTATTGTAAATATTATCAACCTTCTATGGACACCTTAACAATAGAATTATTATGCCATTGGCTGGTAATTTTTTGTTTATTCACCAGACTAATATTAAATATCTATAGTTTTTTTTAATTGTCTGAAAGTACACTTAGCATCAGTAAGTCAAGCATTATAATATGATATTATACTAATTTAGCATTAAACTTTAGTAACTAGATCTTTAGTAATTAGAATAACCATGTATGAATGCAAATTTGTCATGTTGACTGAACTTAGGACTGGTGGTGATGCTTAAGATACTGTTTGTCATTTTGTGTTTCTATAAAAAAGGGAAAAACTAAAAATAATACTGAGAAGATGATAAAATTACTACAAATTCTACTACTAATAAAAATATAAAACGCACTAAGGATTAATGAGCTGCTGGGTTCATGAATATTAATCACGTTGTCTGCGTTCGCGCGAACTGATTTGCTGAAATCAAAACAGGGACGATAATAGGTGAGCGCCAGCCAATGAGATTGCCGTTTGCGCATTAGTTCCACCTACTACCAGAGAAACCGGCAGTTCTTAAAAGCTGAAGAATTCCAAAGGAACTCTGTTATTTTGACAGGAAAATACAACAAAGAATATCGTTTACACACAGTGCGTCAATTCTGCACGGTATATAAAACTCTCCCGCTCTGTATCTTTCTTTGCGTGTGTGTGAGACAAAGCGACGGCTAGTCATGTGCCTTCACACTAGAGTTTACGGTTCGTCAATAACAGGTATGTTGCGCATCCATTCAGATGAACTGAAAAATAAAATTTAAATAATATTACAATAAATGATAGTATTGCCACCTTTCATTATCAGTAATGGTAATGGCATTGTAAAGGGGGGAAACTGTAATTCATTTGATTACTCGTTACTGAAAAAGATAACCCTGTTAGTAACACCATTTATTTATTATTCAGGATTTGTCCCCATATAATGGACTGATATGGTGTAACTATTTTGAACTTCCAAAATGTAGTTTAAATGCGGCTTCAAACGATCCCAAATGGCTGTTGTAAATGATCCCAACTGAGGAAGAAGTGTCTTATCTAGCGAAACGATTGGTTATTTTCATTATAAACAATACAATTTAAATACTTCAATAAATATTCTAATCTCAAACGCTCGTCTTGTCTTGCTCTGCCTGAACTCTGTGTATTCTGGTTCAAGACAGTTAGGGTATGTCAAAAAACTCAGATTGTATTTTCTTCCTCAACTTCAAAAATAATTTCAAAATCATCCTACATTGCTGCAGAAGTACTGACCCAGTCTTTGCAAAGTGAACATGCAAAGAAGATCAAACACATTTGGGATTGTTTGAAACCGTAATTAAACTACATTCTGGAAGTTCAAACTCGGGAAACCATAGATCCTGAAAAAAATCCTGAAATGTTTTCTTCAAAAACCATAATTTCTTTACAACTGAAGAAAGAAAGACATGAACATCTTGGATGATAAGGGGTGAGTATATTATCTGTCAATTTTTGTTCTGGAAGTGGACTTCTCCTTTAAAAAGATAGTTCACCCAAAAATGAAACTTCTTTCATTAATTACTCACTTAGAAAGGTAGTAAGTATTCTCGTAGCTTTATAAAGTTACGGTTGGACCACTGATGTCACATGGACTATTTAACAATGTCCTTCCTACCTTTCTGGGCCTTGAATGTGATAGGTTAGGCTCAAGTAAGGGTTTGGTGCAGGTGGTACATTATTTTTATTTTCGAACTGTCGCAATATGTACAACAACTAAAGTAATAAAACACTGCCAGATTCATTTTCATCTGTTTAGGATAAAACTAAACTCACTTTTACTGCCACTCATTAGACATTTCACTTTGAAAGTGTTGCGAAGCATGTAGGAAGCAACGTATCATTTGCAAAAATCTCACCACAGGCACTTTTTGCCAAAGAGACTTTACTGAATCCATTACTTCTAATTCTAAATGGCATACGTATTTAAACACATTCTTGCACTTTGTGCACATACACAATCATCTGCAATAACCTGCTCAGACAGTTTCTAAGTGGTAGAAAAAAGCTGCAATTCAAAGTCATTTGCAGCTAGACTTTTTCAAACTGCCATTATGACTTTGACCTATTAGAGCTGTTATGCTATCAGCAATAGGTGCGAAATGAGGAAATTAATGTCTGTTTAATCAGCCTCCTCCGGCGACGCACACTGATTCGAAGTCGGGCTCTATTGTGCTGCCTGTCGTTTAGAAGATAACACCGCCGTTTGGGATTCGGCGTGTGGCCGCCACAATAAAAGGTGAAAGCGATACCCATTAAGCGATAACATCTGATGTGCTCTTTCCAAAAGGCCATCTGACATGCTTGATATTATGGGCAAACGTTCTTCCCTCATTTGCTCTGTAGTGAAGATACAGGCAGAGATTGGGTGAGGTAAGCACACTCTAAAGAAGGAAAATCACAGCATTTAACCTCCTGCTGAGAGCCTCATAGCTCAAGCTAAGATATATACTGTGCTTGTACTTCAGTGACTTTTTAAGAGTAAGTTAGTCCCTGTTGCAGTACAGTTTTGCAAATACTGTTCCTGTCTAAGTGAATAAGGAAACAATAACACAGTTGGGTTCAAAATTTTGATTTCACACTGGATATTTTGGTTTTTAAATTGGTTTGGATATAAGCAAGGAAGTCCGATTAGCTCTTTAAATTGAAAGGCATGACTTCCTTTTCATAGAGCAAACAAGAACAAACAAGTGCCTTTTTTTCTTCCTCAAACTTGTTTGGCGCAAATGTTGGCTATTGTATTTGGCTCAAAACATTAAGAAGCGTACAACAGCTTCCTGTTTATGCTTAAGGTATGGAAGTTCTTTGGTCTGCTCTTAATTTCTATTTTTGTCTCTGCATGATTCTTTGTTTTGTCTGTTTGTCTGTCCATCTCATTTACAATTGTCTTTGCAATTCTGCTGAATTTCAAGCTTTGAATCTCTCAGACTCTGTGTTATTGTTGGTTCGATGCTGCAGATAGGACACCGGGGCTGAGAGCTCACAGCAGCTGTCAAAAAGAGAAAAAACGCTGCGTGCAAGATCATGAATTTCTCATGTTTGAACTTTAAAATAGATCCTTGCAGAGTAAGAACAGCGCAACACATCCAGCAACAGCCGGAAAAGGGTTTTGAGGAACTGAATAAATCAGAGCCAGATTGTGTGCTTTGTTAGAGCCAACTTACAGGAGGTTTATTTAGCCAGTGAAAACAGCATGGAAACAGAGGATCAAACACACGGAGAAAATGAAAACTGAGAATGTGTTTTTTTATATCTGCATCTGTGTGTGTCAAGTATATTTTTATCTGCAAATAATGATTTTCTTTATCAGTATTTATCTCTAATTTCCCAGTAAAATTATCTTATCCTTTAGGCATATTTTTAAGATCATGTTTTTTTCCCCACATAATATATAGTATCCTAAATTAAGTGTATAAATTTCATTTTATTGATACATATTTTAACAAATGTTTTTGAAAGAAGTCTTTTTATATGCTCACCAAGACTGCATTTATTTAATGAGAATACAGTTAAACAGTAATATTGTAACATTTTAATTGTGCAGTTTAAAATAACTAGTTGCTGGATATTGGCAGGAACTGGAACGCGCTGTCGTATGCGCCGATCCAGAGCATCCCAAACGTGCTTAATGGGTGACATGTCCGGTGAGTATGCTGGCCATGCAAGAACTAGGATGTTTTCAGCTTCCAGGAATTGTGTACAGATCCTTGCAACATGGGGCCGTGCATTATCATGCTGCAACATGAGGTGAAGGTTGTGGATGAATGGCACAACAATGGGCCTCAGGATCTTATCACGGTATCTCTGTGCATTCAAAATCCCATCAATAAAATGCACCTTTGCTCGTTGTCCATAACATACGCCTGCCCATTCCATAACCCCACCGCCACCACGGGCCACTCGATCCACAACGTTGACATCAGCAAACCGCTCACCCACACAACGCCATACACGCAGTCTGCCATCTGCCCTGTACAGTGAAAACCAGGATTCATCCGTAAAGAGAACACCTCTCCAAAGTGCCAGATGTCATCGAATGTGAGCATTTGCCTAATCAAGTTGGTTACGACAACGAACTGCAGTCAGGTTGAGACCCTGATAAGGACAACGAGCATGCAGATGAGCTTCCCTGAGATGGTTTCTGACAGTTTGTGCAGAAATTCTTTGGTTATGCAAACCGACTGTTGCAGCAGCTGTCCGGGTGGCTGGTCTCAGATGATCTTGGAGGTGAAGATGCTGGATGTGGAGGTCCTGGGCTGGTGTGGTTACACATTGGATGTACTGCCAAATTCTCTGAAACGCCTTTGGAGACGTCTTATGGTAGAGAAATGAACATTCAATGCATGGGCGACATCTCTGGTGGACATTCCTGCAGTCAGCATGCCAGTTGCACGCTCCCTCAAAACTTGTGACATCTGTGGCATTATGCTCTGTGATAAAACTGCACATTTTAGAGTGGCTTTTTATTGTGGCCAGCCTAAGGCACACCTGTGCAATAATCATGCTGTCTAATCAGCATCTTGATATGCTACACCTGTGAGGTGGATGGATTATCTCGGCAAAGGAGAAGTGCTAACTAACAGATTTAGACAGATTTGTAAACAATATTTGAGAGAAACAGGCCTTTTGTGTACATAGAAAAGTCTTAGATTTTTGAGTTCAGCTCATGAAAAATGGGGGCAGAAACAAAAGTGTTGCATTTACAATTTTGGTTAGTGTACAATGAAAGTCATTGGTAACCAAAACAGCTTTGTTACCAACAGTCTTCAAAATACCTTCCATTATGTTCCTCAAATGAAAGGTTTGAAATGAAAAGAGGCTGAGTAAATGATCACAGAATGAAATTTTTTTAACTATCCCTTTATTGTTATTTATTTATTTATTTTTATGAAATGATACTCTAAATAAGAAACTAAACCTGCCAGCAGGTGATGGTAAATGTCTTTATGAGTCATTCATTCATTCATTCAATTTGTTCAAATGGCTGATTCATTCACGAATGAAGTAAATGGCTCCGTTTACGAATGGGCCTTTGAATCATTGATTCACACGATTCGTTCAAAATGCAGATTCTTTCAAAAAACTAAACACTGCACATCGGAGATACGCAAAATTCTGCTATGGCTTCAAAGGTAATATGTTCTATACAAAATTGAGCCAAAACATAATATTGTGTTTAAAATATACCACTTCTTGTTGTTGCCCTGCATCATATTTGTCAACAGTCAACTATGTGAAATATAAGATGACATACAGGTCTGGGGGTGTTAATTGTGTTATTTTTCATAACTAATTAATTAATTTAATGTGTTAAACTGACAGCCATAGTTAACATACATTAACCAATTTTAACAAATGACAACTTATTGTAAAGCGTTACCAAAATATCTCAAAATCCTTTAAAACAAGACCAAAACATTGCATATAGTAGATCTTTTTTGTCTTTGAGACTGCATGTGTCCGTAAGTTTCGGCCTTTAGGGTTGAATAAACTAAGGAAGTCTGTGATTCTCCCATGGGAAGTAAAAAGTAGGCCAGCATTTTCCTGACTCTGCAATAGTACACAGCTTCTCTGATACAACAAACTCATGTGCACTGCCCCTAAAACAATGCAAAACAAACACTTTGACTTACAACCCTAAATGAACCTATCTGAAGTAGACATCAAACTTCAGCTAAACTATTACCGTAAAAACCTTCAATGACGTTGCAATGAACAATGTGTGAGGAGCTATTTTAAAAAAGTGGGGACAAGCTTTAGCACTCCAACATTCTTTTAAAAGCACCTTCTTTTTACAGAAGCACCACGTCCTTTTAAGAATTCATTCACTGCGCTGCTGGAGAATTTGGAGCTATGAATCTTTAAAGGAAAAGTAAAAATGATGTCAACCTCCCCTCGGGACCTGCGGCTAAAATAGACTACAAAACACCTCTCTTGACTCTTTTTTCCCCAAGGTAGCTTTAAAAAGCCCAGAGAGGTTTCTTCCCAGCATGTTGTCTTTTTGTCACATGAACAAATAATGGGAGAACAGGGTTCTGCTGTTTGTTATGGCCGCCATCCAGGGTCAAGCAGCGGTCCAACAAAAATATCCCCACTATGAGATAAGACAGCCACAGCAGAGAGATTGCAAACCGGTCACAGCTGAGAGCGGACAGATGATTACTAGTGACTGACTTGTGCGATATGAGTGAAACTGTAAACCTCAGCCTTTCTTTAGACTGAACACACAAGTGTCACAGTTCTAAACCTGGAATATCTCAAAAGCACTAGAAGGTAATCGTGGCTTGCATGCCAAGAGTGTTGCATTTTAAGACTGAAAAAGTTAAAAATGGTTTTGAAAATATAAAGAATGAGTTGTTTTTGAACAGAATTCTGAGGTGATTCATAGCTTACAAAAATGAATTTTTTTTTCTTAAATTAATGTTTAGTCAGCAAGGAGACCGAATGATTGAATGTGGTAGTAAACAGCATTTATAATATAACAGTATATTTTTTTATTTCAAATAAATGCTGTTCTTTTGAGCTTTCTATTAATCAAAGAATCCCGAAAAATTCCACAAAATTATTAAGTAGAACAATTAATTCTGACTTCATTTCTCATGATTGCGAGTTTATATTTCAGAATTCTGAGAAAAAAAGAGAACTGCGAGTTTATATCAAGGAATTCAGACTTCATTTGTCAGAATTGCAAGTGTATTTTCAGAACTGCGAGTTATTCTGACTTTATAACTTGCAATTGTATGTTTATATCACACAATTCTTATTAATTTTTTAGAATTGCAAGTTTGTATCAGAATTCTGAGGAAAAAAGAGAACTGTGAGTTTATCTAATGAAATTCTGACTTAATTTCTCATAACTGCTAGTTTATTTTTCAGAATTGTGACTTTATTTCTCAGAACTGCAAGTTTATTTTCAGAATCGCTTATTATTATAAATTGCAATTGCGAATATATATAAAGCAATTCTGACTTCATTTCTCAGAAATGCAAGTTTATATTAGAATGGCAGAATTGTGAGATGTAAACTCGCAATTGTAAGAAAAAAAGTTATAATTGTGAGATAAAAAGTCACAATTACCTTTCTTTAAATGTTTTTTATTCAGTGGCAGAAACAAGCTTCCAAAGTTTTCAACGTTGACAATAATAAGAAATGTTGCATGAGCATCAAATCAGCATTTCTGAGGAATCATGTGATACTGAAGACTGGAGTAATGATGCTGAAAATCCAATGCATCGCAAGAAAACTTTAAATTTAAAGAAAACAAATTTAAATTGTAATAATTTTTCACAAAATTACCACCATTTTTGATCAAATAAGTGTCTTTATACAAAAATTCTAACAACCCCAAAATTTTGAATGTTAGTGTATTTTTATGTAATATGAAACATTAAAATGCATCTGGTTTGCCAATAAATCAGCTTAATTATACCAAGGTTTTTTGCTGGTTAGCATCTGGTAGATGTGAGACATAATAATCTGTTTATTTGAATAAATGGATTTGTAACCAAATACAAATCACAAATATTTCATTATTTCATAGTGAACATTTCTGCAATTCAGGCTTTTAAAATGCGTAAAACGGACTGAAACGTCACAAAGCCATTATCCAGTCAGCATTGTACTGCTGCAATATTCCAGCCATTAGTCACACTGATTAGTCACACGACATATATGACTGGACGATTGGCTCAAAACAACCTGGCCACAGAACTAAGTAACCAAAGATGGCAGATTCACATTCAGTTCTGATACTCCACCGACACATCTGAAGACCCCATCCCGGCTGACTCTCTGGTTTCTCGTCTGATAAGGCAAACTGGCGTAAGTGTAAGGAGACGAAATTTCCCATTATAAGCCAGCCTCACCTTATCAACCTAGTATTTACCCATGTCCGAGACCAGTCGCATACCAAAAACCATTACCAACGAGCGCGTTATCACGAAAAGCCAGGCGACGACTGAATGTCTGAAATCCAAATTTCCGAGTGGACAAAGCAAGCCTTCGGTCTAGCTACAAGTTTTTGAGTTTCAATCTGAGAGCAGTCTCACGTCAGTGGTGACGTATGGGCATATAGTGCAAATTCATCACAGAGAGACGGCTAATTAACCCCTGGTCAATAAGATGCAGGTAAATGGCTGATTATTCTCTTGTGTACATGAATGATGAGAGCTTGATTTACCCGTTCCCCAGATAATAGGGCTCGTCGGAGACTAATTGAGCCGTAGAGTGATGTGTCTGCGGTGCATTAATACATCAAATCCAGACAGGGTACTCCACTCAGGAATAGGAGAGGAGGTTATCAAAAACTAGTTTGAATTTGATTTGTTTAAACATTCCTATCTACTGACTTGTCAAGTGGTAAAACCTGGTGAGTTATCAGTAAGTATCTATAGCATATACTCACCCTGTAGAAGGGGTCATGATGCAGCCGCCACGATCTACAGTCATCCTACAACCACATCCTCGCTCCGGTGTGTCGTGGTTCATTCCAAAATTATGGCCCAACTCGTGGGCCAAAGTCACAGCAGCTCCCAGAGGATTGTCAGAGTGATCCTAGGAAACAACAGGATGTCATATATATCAGTTCTATTTCAAACAAAGCAGCTTTTCGTTGGTCAGTGGGGCAAATTTGCTTTACCAACTTGAACACACTGCAAAATCTGTGAGTTGAAATCTTTTGCTCTTACATAAATTCTCAACTCTGTGGATTCCTATTGAAATGACTGGATTTTGCTCGTGAAAATGACAGAAAAGTGGCCACACCTTTACACTAAAGCTGAGAACACACTACACGACTGTCAGGATGATCAATTTGGTCTTGACAACAGATCATGCCCAGTCAGACCGGGTCTCAGTCCTGCTCAGTCGCTGTTTGTAGTCGGCAGAAAAAGTCATATAGTATGTGCTGTGTAAAGATTGGCAGTCGTTGCCAGTCATTTTCACAAAGATTTATTAAAACATTTTTAATACAGTGCAATTGCGCTCACGGCGACCCGAGTTTGAATCCTAGCTTGTGGTCCTTTGCCGATCCCACTACCTTCTCACTTCACCGAATGCTTTCCTGTCTGATCTACACTGTTCTGTCCAAATAAAGGCATAAAAAAAGCCCAAAAATAAATCTAAAAAATTTTTTAAATCTAAAAATGTTTTAATATTTGTGACTGTGCGATTGTATATGTGGCAGTGGAGATGTGTCAATATCCTTCATTGTTCATTTTGTAATAATGTTTTTTTTTTTTTTTTTTGATGTGATCTCGGTGTGATTTTTTTTTATTATATGTGATGTGATCTGGGAAAACCTGTCGGATGTTGGGTTTTCCTAGATCACATCACATACAAGTTAACATTGTAAGTTAAATGGTTTTAGACTATTTTTTTTTCTGCAGTCAAAAAAATTAAAGTTAAAACAAAAATTCAGTGATTTCTCTCATTTTAAATATGTTATCAAGAATTATTTTATTTTGATCTGCAGTCTAATAAAAGTAAGGAAAAACAGAATTACGCTATATGTTATAAAAATTGTTTAAATCAGCAAATCACAAATACTGTGATGAATTTTTGTCATAACAAATATACTAACATAAATAAATGTTTAGAAAAAATACAGCTGAGGTCAAATGTTTACATCCCTCTTTCAGAATCTGCAAAATGTTAATTATCAAAATAAGAGGGATCATACAAAATGCATGTTATTGTTTATTTAGTACTGGCCTGAGTAAGATATTTCACATAAAATATGTTTACATATAGTCCACAAGAGAAAATAATAGTTGAATTTATAAAAATTACCCTGTTCAAAAGTTTACATCCCCTTGATTCTTAATAATGTGTTGTTACCTGAATGATCCACATTTTTTTTTTAAGTGATAGTTGTTCATGAGTTTTAAGAGCCAGGGCGTGAAAACTTTTTGAATTTAAAGATCAGGGTAAATTGAACTTATTTTGTCTTGGGAAACATGTAACTATCTTCTGTTGCCTCTGAAGGACAGTACTAAATGAAAAAATATGATATTTAGGCAAAATAAGCAAAAATGCACACCTCTCTATTCTGTTCAAAAGTTTTCACCCCCGGCTCTTAATGCATGTTTTTTCCGTCTGAAGCATCAGTGAGCATTTGAACCTTCTGTAATAGTTGCATATGAGTCCCTCAGTTGTGCTCAGTGTGAAAAGATGGATCTCAAAATCATACAGTCATTGTTAGAAAGGGTTCAAATACACAAAAATGCTGAAAAACCAAAGAATTTGTGAGATTAGTGAATATGTAAACATCCTTTATACAAAATATTTTTTTCAGGTCAGTACTACACGAACAATATCATGCATTTTGTATGAACCCACTTATTTTGATTAAATAATTAACATTTTGCAGATTCAGAAAGGGGGATGTAAACTTTTGACCTTAATTGTATGACACCTATAACAAAAATCATTTTATAAATACAGTTTAATTTTACACAATAATTTTGTGTCAAATGGAAGAGAAAATTACAGTGCCTTGAATTTCTCTGCAGTTTTTCTGTGCAGTGTTTGACAAAGCCATTAAATAGCATTGGGAGCATTAACGTTTGCTGTAGACTAATTGTCACAACTACATGTCAAGGATAAGCACGAAGATGAAGGTCAATGAAATCAAAAGTCTTTAATATATTCCAAACCGGTAAATCCACAAGCAGGGCAGGAACACACGTACACATAGACGAGACTGGACGACAAACACTGAACTAAAACCAACTTATAAAGACAGGTGATTACAATAAACTTAATTAAGACACAGGAACAGGAAAACCATATATGGGCACAAGAGGGAAAAACCAACACAAAGAGTTCAGGGGTGTGACACTAATAAAATGAAAAATTTCATTGTAAAGTATTACCATAAAGATATTATTGCTTAGCTAAAAGTTTAAAAACAAAGCTAGAAATGCTATAATTAAGGATAAAATTAAACGTATCTGAAAAGAATAATACTAAAATATTTAAAATAGCACAGGGCTGTTACATAAACACTTTGATTTAGTACAATTAATTATAAAAAAAAAAAAAATGTGAATGTGAGTGTAAAATAAACACAAAAAAGCAAATGTTAGCACTATTTAATCATTGTTTGTTTGGCACAATGGATCAAATAATCTTCATTTGAGGGCTTTTTCCAAACATTAACATTTTGGATTATTTGTAATTAATTTGATGAATGTATCAGTGTGCAATATAGTTTAATCTGATTAATTTTGAATTAAAAAACAGCCCTAATATTCAGGTATTTCCTCATACTAGACTGAAAAAAAGAACATAACAGCTGATTAATAATGTATGTCATGTGAAAGGACTTGCAGACAGTGATGTTGTGTTAAATGTCTTGAAGGGCTGTAGATGCTCCTATGAATTTTGATCTTTTCTCTTTCAAACCCCCTCTTTTAAAATCTCTTTCAACCTTGCCTTAAAACACACATACAAGCACCGCTACTCTTATTCTCCTTCCCTTTTTTCTTCAGCTCTCTTCATCATCTGTTCACTGAGAACAAAGCAGAGCTACAGCATTATCCATTTTAGCTGAGGTGAAGAAAACCTCCCTGCTGCCTCACGGACGTGACCTGGTTACCAGCGAACCACCTCTAATAACCCAGAAACAGATTTTTTTTTCTTATTTAGCTGCCATCTTTTCACACAACGATACCCTGACTGTCTTTTTTTCCATTTCGCTGTACATCAAAATGCCATTTCCTGCCTTGATTACAGGGCGAGGAACAAGACAGGCTCATCTTAGCTTTCAGAGCCAACAGGGGTGATATTTATCTGCCTCATTTCATTTATTCAAGATCTATAGGGTGCCACTGATGACCGTATATCTTGAGTATGACTGACTTGCACCTTTTTGAGTGTAATTGCAGAATGGTGGTTAATGCCGTGGGAATTCCAGACTTAACTATTCCAAGAAACCACTACCAAGCTGTCACATTAAAAACATGGTGACTTTATAGTGGTAACAGCCATATTTAAGTGCTCTTGGGTTTCTGTCAAGTTAGTTCCAGATTTTACAGGGTATCTCCTATCAAAGACATTCCAAGTACTGGATTCCTGTAATCGTGTCCATTATGGTTAATCCAAATTTGTTTGCACAAAAGTCAAATTGTAAGATTCAAATCTTCTTAGACAATTTGTGAGGATTGTGAAGTCTTTTTAAGCTGATCAGACTCATAACATGAAGATTTGGTTTATTTCACAGCCAGATTCATTTTCAGTCACTGTTTGCCATATGTAAGTGACACACACATGGAGTATCTCGAGTATCTCTTTTCCCAAATCAAGCCTCTTTTCTTCTTTTTTCATCCTCTTTTGTCTCTTTTCATTTTGTATTGATTTTATGTAGCAACGTAAAGGAATACTTCATCCAAAAATGAAAATTCTGTCATCATTTACTCACGGGTGTCAAAAATGACAATAGCACTACAGAAAAAGTCTATTCGTGCTACATATGCACCACTTTTATGGTCTTCTATTTGTCAGAGTTTGACAGTCCCTGTGACCTTTCACTTTTATTGTATGGAAAAAAACAACCTGATCATTCTTTTGACATAAGAAATAAATAAATAATCACATGCTTTCGCAACAAAGGAGAGTGATTAATTGATGACAGAAATTTTCATTTTGGGTGAACTATCCCTTTAAAAAGTTAATGGAAATCATTTATCATACAGCACCGCAATAGTTTGTAACTCAGTCCTATGGCTAATGACTTCATCTCTGTGAGGCCCTGTTTAAGAAGCACAGTTTTTTACAGTGGCATGGATGATAGATCTACATTAATAAAAATGTAAATGTGTGTTATTTAGCCATATAGCAGCAATGCAGGGATAAATGGTCTAATAGGTAGTGCTAAATTGACTGACAGGCAGCTTGTGGGTGGTTGAGAGAAAAAAGACTAAACTTGTGCATGACCTTCTAGAGCTGCTATGCGTGTGGATTTGTTAGACTAATTTTCACATTAAATGTAGTATGTGCTGCAAGAAACAAGAACATAAACAGCCTCTATGTAGTTTCATTAAAATCGAATCTAAACCCCTGAGACCACTAATAAAAATATTGAAATTTTCTAATTAAATTTTATTATATTGAAGTTTCATTATATTCAATTTCACATAATGTCACTGAAGTCATTACATACGTGTGTGACCCTGGAACACAAAACCAAAAATACTTTGTATGGGTCAAAATTATTGATTTTTTTTTTTTCGATTTCAAAAATCATTAGGATATTAAGTAAAGATGCTGTTCCATGAAGATATTTTGTAAATTTCCTACCGTAAATATATTAAAACTTTTTCATGCTTTTTTTAATTACATTTTTTCAATAAAACAACAGTAGCTCCCTCCAAATATCCACCAGTCCTAAACCTTTACAAGTGTTACGTAAAATATGTGATGATTTGCAACCCATTGAAATCTAGGGTGAGGATTTATCCAGATTTCCATCAAATATGCAATTGAAATCACCTCCTAAGAAACCAATGTTTTTGCAGAGCTGATTAAACTTTAGAATCACATGAGACATAAAATTAGGGCAGTCCACATTTGAGACATATATATTGCCTACAGTAATATGTTTTCCAAGAATTAAACCAGAAATCAGCACAAATCTTCCTTCAGAATCATACTCATCATGCTCAAGGATAAACGGAATGTTATTATAAATAAGAATTGCGGTGCCCCTACTATTTGACGTGAATGAGGAAAAGTGTATTTGGCCAACCCACTCTCTTTTCAGCTTCATATGTTCCCTATCGGATAAATGCGTTTCCTGTAATAGCGTATTAATATTTTTATTAATTTGCATCACCAAATATTGTCCTATCCTAACAAACCATACATCACTGGAAAACTTATTTATTCAGCTTTCAGATGATGTATAAATCTCAATTTTAAAAAAAAAACCCTTATGACTGATTTTGTGGTCCAGGGTCACATATATTTAATATATATTTACAGCAGGTAAAATAAGTATTGAACACATCACCATTTTTCCCGGTAAAAATATTTCTAGAGGTGCCGTTGACATTAAATTTGTTTTACCAGATGTCGATAACAACCCAAGCAATCCATACATACAAAATAAAACAAAACAAATAATTTCACAAATTAAGTTATGTGTAATAAAATGGAATGACACGGGGAGTACTGAACTGAAATTTATTTAATAATAATCTATAAAAAAGCCTTTGTAAGCAATGACAGCTTCAAGACGGCTCCTGTATGGAAAAACTAGTCGCATGCATTGCTCAGGTGTGATTTTGGCCCATTCTTCCACAGAGTCTTCAAATCTTGAAGGTTCTGTGGGCCTCTTCTATGAACGCTGATCTTTAGTTCTTATTTTCTATTGGATTCAAGTCAGGTGATTGGCTGGGCCACTCTAGGAGCTTTATTTTCTTTTTCTGAAACCAAATGAGAGTTTCCTTGGCTGTGTTTGGGATCATTATTTTGGTGAAATGTCCACCCTTATTTCATCTTCATCATCCTGGTACTGTAGGTGTTGGGAATGAACCAGCTAATATTAATTTCTGACAGGATTGCTTTCTAAATACTCATAGATTTTCTGCACCTCCCTTTCTTCATTTATTCAATACTCTGTGTCATTCCATTAAATTTCACATAACTTAATTTCTGAACTTGTCTTGTTTTTTTGTATGTATGGATTACTTGGGTTGTTACCGACATCTGGTGAAGAATTCAAGTCAACAGCACCTTTAGAAATATATTTACTGAGACATGGCATAGTACATGGCCTTTTCAGGAAATCCTAAATAAACCAAGAAACCCATGATAAAAAAATGCAGAGGGATTTAGTAGTATTTCTTTGAGTCACCATTGCTTCCTCTGTCTATCAGGCAGTCTAACTTGCTGAGGCAAAAGCCATAAAAAAGTGAATGACTTCAGCTTAAGAAAAAGCACAGTGGTGAAAGCAGTATTACTGATGACTAGTGGGCGCAGGGCAAACATGCAAGAGTCATTGTCTATTGATTGGCTGAAAATACTGGAATTAAAAACAAACAAAAATGTATTTGGTGAATCCGGGCTGGATGGGACAACCTATACCTTGAAGGGAACTCATTATTGATTTACCCTCATGACATTCCAAACCCATATGACTTTTTTCTGGAGCAAAAAAAGCTGCAGGCACATTACAATGTATAGGACTGAGGCTTTCAAGCCTCAGACGTCCTTTTGCATTTATTGAAGCTTTGTCCCTATAGAAAAAAGTATATGTACCAGGTTTGGAATAGCATGAGAGTGATTAATAACAACAGAATTATTATAGAGGGTGAACTATCTCTTTAAATTTCAATGCTTTTAAATCATGAAAGCCTAAAACAGCTGGATGGTTGTGCATCGCAGTGTGAATGTGCTAATTATGGGACACGGAGTGTGTGATGATTTATTTCTCACCATGACAATGCCTCCTGACTGCTCAGCGGTACACATGCTCATGATGGGAGCCATGCCTATTGTGGTGCCCTGGAAGTACACCCCACTGCCATAAGAGAATAAAAATGTGGTTAAATATACGGTGCAAATCTTGCACAGCCAAGTAATGAGACTAAGATTAATACATGGTTCAGAATAACATTCTACCATGCTACGGCACCTGCTGAATTAAACATGCAACCTAGAGCTCTCGTAACAATAATGTAGTATACTGTTTAACATATTTATTGTACCATAATGGTTTCATTTTTCAGAAAACCGTAAGCAGCATTTAATGCAATATAGTGTTTGAAAGTTTGTGGTTGGTGCAATTTTTTTATGTTTTTAAAAGAATTCTCTACTCAAAGGCTGCATTTTAAAAATCTGTTTTCTATTTGAATATATTTTAAAATGCAAATTATTCCTGGCAAAGCAGTGTCACACAATTCTTCTGTATATTCTCATTTGTTAGTATTATTAATGTTGAAAACTTTAAAATTAATGTTTCTTATTTTTGTGGAAAACAAGACCTCTTTTTTTACTCTTTGATGAATGGAAAGTTAAAAAGAACAGCATTTTGTGAAACAGGATTCCTTTTTAACATTATAAAGGTCTTTACAGTCACTTTTCATCAATTTAAAGAATGCTTGCTGAATAAAAGTATAAATTTTACACACTTTGTACACACTTTAAACTTTTGAACGGTACACTCTAAAAAATAAAGGTGCTTCACGATGCCATAGAAGAACAATTCTTGTTTAAATGGTTCCATAAAGGACCTTTAACATCTGAACAACCTTTCTGTTTCACAAAAGGTTCTTTGTGGCAAAAATTTGTGGTAAGAAAAAGATGGTTCTTTAAAGAACCTTTGACTGAATGGTTCTTTGTAGAGCAAAAATGGTTCTTTTATGGCATCGCTGCGAAGAACCTTTTTAAGCACCTTTATTTTTAAGAGTGTAGTGTACTACAGAACATGTGAAGCAATATGTGACCCTAGACCACAAAACCAGTCATAACTAGCATGGGTATATTTGTAGCAATAACCAAAAATACATTGTATGGGTCAAATCAATTTTTCTTTTATGCCAAAAATCATTAGGATATTAAGTAAAGATCATGTTCCATGAAGATATTTTGTCAATTTCCTACTGTAAATATATCAAAACTTAATTTTTGATTAGTAATATGCATTGTTAAGAACTTGGACAACTTTAAAGCAGTTTTCTCAATATTTATATATTTTTTATTTTAAAATTGTTGTATTTCGGCCAAATATTGTCCTATCCTAACAAACCATACATCATCAGAAAGCATATTTATTCAGTATTCATATGATGTATAAATCTCAATTTCAAAAAATGGACCCTTATGACTGGTTTTGTGGTCCAGGGTCACATATGTTCCAAAAACACAGAACACATTTTTGCATTCCACTGCATTGCTTTTCCATTGTTTCAATGTAGGTTGCCAGGTTGACGCATTTGACCATTGCACTCATGTGTGCGTCTTTTGCAGTGTCCTGCACAGCTCAAGTTAAAAGAAGTTAAACTTTTAGAAGACATTTCTCTAGGCCTTTTGTTTTTTCTTGTTCCACTGCCCTGTGTCTAATGTTTTTAACTGCAAAAACACATTCTGTGGGAATGGCACCTACTGTAAGATGTGGATACTACTGAGTTAGCATTAGTTTATTCTGTGGTGTTAGAGTACAAGTTGGTAAAGATTTTGACCCTGGTGCCAAAGTGTGTATATGCGATAATGTGTGTAATACGGGTGTGTTTGTACCTAATAAGCTGGGCATTATCATGTGGCCGCTGCGGCAGCAGTTTAAGCTTTCTCCAGTCCAAAAACTCATGCAGGGTTGTGAAGGGGTCTTGGGTGACTGCACATTTATCAGCATCACTCCACACCTCCAACCCCACCAGAGCTACACGAATGTTCAGCACTCTGTAAAACTGACAGAACACATAATATCAAACCCCTCTATTCCTTAATGATCATCAATCAATTTAACCTAACCTAAAAATACTCAACTTTCTTTCAAAAGAGGTTTCTTTTTCTCAAAATCTCGTCCTTTACCTCAGCAGTCCCACATTCATCTCTGACAATCAGGCCTCTATTTTAGACTTCTAATCAAGCGTTCACATTCATTCGGGTGAAGAATGGCATTTAATACCTTGTCCACGTAATTGGCGATCTCTGCTAGCCTTTGCTTAACCTTCTCCACATCTTTTCCTTGTTTCTGGAACTAAAAAGGGGGAAAAAAGACAAAGGTGAGATGAAAGATATACTCCAACAAGTGAGATCAGAGTCTAGATGGATTTTTAAACAATGCAGGAGTCTCTGAGTGGCTGTCATATGTAGGGGCGTTAGCAGAAGTGTGTCTGACGGCACACTCTTAAGAGCACTTGAAAATGACCGTTACAGCAGGGTACAGGCACTAAACAATAGCAATCAAAGTGAAAAGAAAAAATGTGCTTTTTGGAGATAAGTGTGACAGCCAGATACTTTTGGTCCAGCATTGCTTCCCCTGTGAGATGTTTAAGATTTAACAAATAAATAAACTATGGATAAGCCTTTTTAGTCAAATAGTGTTGCATGGGAACTTAATTAACAGGGATGAAAAACAACACAATCCCTCTGTTCCTCTCTCCCTCACACACACACTTTAATATACAGACAGCTGTGCTGATAACATGATAGCTTTCTTGTTGCCCAGTTTCCTTTTCCCACATCCAGTGTTCACTTTATACACAACACTTCCTGTTTCCTGTCTGATCATTTGGGAGCATTGCCCCACTTCCTGTCAGATCCCACCCTCTATGACCTGCTTTTTTTTTGGTTTGACCTACTAAGGTGAAACAAAGAACCAAAACTTTACCGTAACACAAACACTGCACAGTAGTCAACCAAATACAATTGAGCATTACAGCACATTTCCCTTCATTCTTCTTTCTTTATGAGTCTGATATTAAAGTACTTAGAGTTCAGCCATTTGATTAAGCATGTAAGATGTGATACTGTGATATCTGACTGAAAAAAAAAATTTACTTGTCTTGCACCACAGTCTCTCTCATACCTTTTGTGTTTGTTGTCCTACCTCTCTGTTGTCTGCTACAATGATGAGCTCCACATATTTGGTGGTCTTCTGAACATCCCGTTTATGCTGCCAAACAGAAAAGAGCATGTTACAATATGATAAATGTCTCATTAACAGAAAAATTTACCAAAGGGTCCATCAGAGCATAATGATAGGGATTTTGATTCATCCCAGTTACCTAAAGGGTACCCCTGGGTATTAAGACTTGTATGGCTTAAAGGAGAAGTCCACTTCCAAAACAAAGATTTACAGATAATGTACTCACCCCCTTGTCATCCAAGATGTTCATGTCTTTCTTTCTTCAGTCGTAAAGAATTTGTTTTTTGAGGAAAACATTTCATCAACTTCCAAAATGCAGTTTAAATGCGGCTTCAAACGATCCCAAATGCGGTTGCAAACGATCCCAGCCAAGAAAGAAGGGTCTTATCTAGCGTAACAATCAGTTATTTTAATAAAAATGATACAATTTACATACTTTTTAATGCCAAACACTTGTCTTGCTTTACTCTGCCTGGACTGTTTTTTTTTCTGGTTTATGACGGTTAGGGTATGTCGAAAAACTCCCATCTCATGTTCTCCCTCAACTTCAAAATCGTCCTGTATCGCTGTTTTATCTTTTTTGTGTTTGAGGGTGTTTGATCTTCTTTGCATGTTCACTTTGCAAAGACTGTGTTGGTACTTCTGCAGCCATGTGGGATGATTTTGAAATGATTTTTGAAATTGAGGGAGAAAATACGATCAGAGTTTTTCGACATACCCTAACTGTTTTGAGGCAAAATACACAGAGTTCAGGGAGCGCAAGGCAAGACGAGCGTTTGAGATTTAAAATTTTTTTTTTTTTTTATGAAAATAACCAATAGTTTTGCTAGATAAGATCCTTCTTCCTCGGCTGGGATCGTGTACAACTGCATTTGGGATCGTTTGAAGCCGCATTTAAACTGCATTTTGGAAGTTCAAAATTGGGGCACCATATCAGTCCATTATATGGAGAAAAATGCTGAAACGTTTCCCTCAAAAAACAAAATTTCTTTATGGCTGAAGACAAAGACATGAACATCTTGGATGACAAGGGGGTGAGTACATTATCTGTCAGTTTTTGTTAGAATCATATATTACAGGTTTTGTTGATATTTTAAATTGATGTGAAATGTTTTCTGTTTTCATTTTAATTTCAGGTAACGTTTTAGCATATTCTTTTTTATTGTATGTTTTATATAGCTTTAATTAAATTTTAGTTTTACTTAGTTTGTTAGTACTTAACCCTCTGGGGTCTGAGGGTGTTTTGGGGCCCTGGAGAAGTTTTGACATGCCCTGAGATTTGTGGGGGGGGGAATCTCAGTATCTTAAAAACATATTAATGTCTTAAGTCTGATTACACTTTATTCATCAGAAACTGTGCTACAATAATATGTACATGTTTGTGTTTTTGAGAAAACAAAGTTTATGTGTGGTTAGTTAATCACTAAAACATAAGGCCATAAAACACACACAAAACAATTGTGCACAAGACTTTTGAGAACAGGATGTCGTATTCTAGAGTTTTTGTTACGAAATGACTTTAATTTCAAGTAATGATTTTATTTCAAGTAATGATTTTTTATGGTTTTAGTTTCAGTTAATGATAATAACCCTGCTTGGAGTGACCTTGATCATTATATTTGGACTTCAATTCTAAATCTAAGAAACAAGAAAGTGCAAAGAAGGAGCTCGGACCATCTTGATCTGAGATAATGAGGTGGCTATAAATGTCCACATAACCAAAATTTGTTGTTGGCCATGACACACAGCCAACCGCTGTGGTTAAACCAAGTAATAAATACAAGAAATTTAAAACTGGTGCTTTTGCAATAGCATAGAGGTCACTCAAAAAATTAACAAGATTTTGTATCAACAGATTTTTCACTTGGAAATGGATTGACCCTTTTCTCTTGTTCAGTTCTGCTTTGAGTCTTCAAATTCTAGTTCCTTTAATCAGTCGTTGAAGGCAGGAAAGAAGTCACACATTTTGAGTCTTAAGTGAATGAGAAATATAAGGTGCGGTTTGATTTTGTTCAACTAAAGGATTGATTAAATAAAACTGAGTCGTTTATGAACAAAACACCACGACCACCAAAAATAGCTGATGCCTGAACTAACAACTGACCCCCCTGAACTGTTTTTAACCTTCTTGTCACACTTTCAGCTCTTTTATAACTTTGACTAGCAGTGCTGTAGTCACCATGGTGACAATATCAGGAGTCTTCATCTCCTTTTGATTTATTCTCATCGAATGGACGATGAAATTATCTGTAATCTTTAGATGTGTCTGCAAATATCAGTGCCACCACTGATACAGATCCTAACTGTATTCACTTTATTATATCGATAACATCAGTTTGCCATTATGTTGAGTAATAACAGCATCTTTTATCTGCCGCTATCCTTTTGAATCAATACAATAGCGTCTGAACATCTTATTTAGACAGCTATGTTGTGATAAGAATATCTTCAATGTCAAGACTGTTACGTTGGGATCTTCTGTTAACCTTTGATGTATCGCCGAGCTCTCTAATCTTGTTTTAGCATGCATGGGAAGTGAGGGCAACGACAATCCTCTCATCTGCATTAACAAAGACATCACATGCTGAATGATGCATGTTAATTTTTTCTCAAGACAAAAAAAGTGACACTCTCCAAACAAAACATTGTTGTAATAGCAGCAGAATCGACAGCCGCTGACGGATCGCATTCATACCCTTGTGTTGAATGATTGTGGCAGTCCTCCAGCGCTCATATGGCTGACAGTCGATATGTTGTGTCCGTGTCCACAGGTTCCAGAGGGGAAGTGTAGGTGATGTCCTTCATAAATCACATGGGTGTCATTTGCTGGCTCAAAAGCTGGCTCCACCATCAATGTTTTGTTTTCAAGTATGATGAATCCTCTGTGGATTGAATTCAGATTTAAACTAATTTAAAAAGAGTTGTTATCTACTGAAGCAAAACATATAAACACATACTGGCAAGATAACCAGCAAATTATTTTGTGGTAAATGCTAAAAAAGCATCACTATTAATATTGCTCAAACTTAGCAGTGATGTGTTAAAGTTTGGTTTGGTTAAAGAATAACCTCTCCTGTAAATGACTGTGATACGGAAAAGAACTACAATTTGTGCAGTTTGCTCTTAATTGCATTTTCTTCTTGTTTTCTAAATTAACAATAATGTTTTTGCCAAAACATTTCTTAATTCTGTTCTTATCTTTTTCTCAAGACTGTTCTAAAAACAAAACTTTTTTTAAGAATTTGAATTCATTAAAAGAATGTTCTCAAAAATCCTCATAAATATCCAAGTTGAGATGTTTAATTAATGCATGTCTCTTTAAATGATAATGAGCTACTGCTCACCCCACCCCTCTTCTGTTTTTTGTGTATTTAGTGGTGTGTTGCTATTAAAAACAAAGCTGAAGACTTATGTTCACTTTTTCATCCAACTACAAAACACCTGCATTCCTTAAAAGAAATTGTTGTTATTTTTGCTAAAATGGTGGACAGAATTCTCAGTGCTATCTCATGACCTGTTTGTATGTATTTTATGAGGTGGCTAATTAATACGAATTTATACAACCTACAAATTTGTGACAGGATTTTAGTGACGGGTAGGTTTAGGGGTGGGGATAGGTGTAGGTCAATCGTAAAAATTCATATGTATTGTGCATCTCGTAAAATACGAACGTTTTCGCTAAAATCATATGAATTTGTACGAGTGAGGTCATACAAATTCATACCAATTAGCCACCTTGTAAAATATGTACGAATTACCGTTAGATCGAGCTGGTATATGACTGGCTTGGGGGGGGGGATGCTAATGAGGGACAGTCCATCAGCAGTCGTGGGTGGAGCCTGAGCATTATGACATCATACTGCTCAGAAAATCAAAAAGGCTTGATTATTGGGACTGTTAAGGTTTTTTGAGGTCAATAAAAGGAGTGAATGAATTTTTATCATTGTAGAGTTGTTGTGTCCATGCACTGCTAAGACTCATTTATATGCAAACATCATGTAAAAGTGAATTTTGCATCCACTTGATGTCCACTTTAATATTTTAACATAACACTAGCTACATATAGTAGGACTACACAGTACTATTACTAGGGATGTGCACGAGTACTCTGAAGCGACACCAATTATCGATGATCAGCCATGATTACTTTTTGCTGCAAAAATTAGTCAGTTAGTGATTCTACAAAACCAACTTAAACAGGGAACTCCTTTTTATCTCAGAATTATGACATTTTGACAGCATTCAGCCCATATAAGAGCTCACATTCACAGGATGCATTCATGATGTAAAATGAATGCATCAAACCACTCCATCTTGAGATCTTGAGGCACTAAAACATGGTTCATTAAAAAACGCAACCCCAGAGACTAGGGGGCTCATTTGACTTGTACCAATAAGCAAACACCAAGCAATGCCACTGTAACCACCCAGAACACCTTAGAAATGGCATACAGAAGCAATTACTTAGTTAACAAACAATACCTTAGCATTGTGTCGTTAGGTTAACATGGACAAGCATCACTTACATTTCTTCAGAAAAAAACAAAAACAAATGCAATTAAGCTGTATGGCATAACTTGCAGGTAATTTTCTTGAGGTGCAGGACTCTTTATGCTAGTGTGAAACAAAAGGATGATGTAATGGGGGAGATCATGAAATTAATTTAGTACTGCACTCTGGTTACATGCTGCAGTGACATAGCTGAATAATAGAGATCTAAAATCTGATAATCTAATTCAAATATAATTATATTATTATCAGTATCACCGTAAAATTAAAGGCAGATGACCCCCCCACCATCTAATGAACTCTACAGTCAATAAATCCCATTCTAATAAGTCCATTTATTTGTCTTCGTTCCACTGGGAAATGGGTGGATATGGATTTTTCTGTGGAATGACTGGATTGTATAAAATGTAATTTCTCAACCCAGTTCTATGACCAATAACCCATTACTCACCAGAAAGTGAAATGCATGCGTTTTCAAAATGTGTGAATTTACATTTGTGATATCCTTAATAATATAGCCATGGGTGAAAAAAGACATTTTGAAAGATATCGTTGAGAGATAATTGAATATGAAGGGTGTATGTATAAGAGCCACTGCTACAGAATTAGGTTGCAAGATGAAGTGTGAGTTTTCACTTTGCAATATAATAACAAGATAAAACAGATGAAAATCTGGAGCCATACTGATAGTTCAAAACGACGCTTGCAGAAGGAATGATAATTTAAATTATATCTGATGATACCCTCCCTGCAATTTATAACCAAGCTGCTAATATGAAACCTGAAAGTACTGAGCAGAGACAGTTCAACAGGATTGCAATCTGATCTACAGTATTGCATATTTCAGCATCGGCAGATGTAAAAATTTCCATCTCACACCCCCACACCAGTGCGGATAAAAAGCCAAGATCACATTTACCTCGGCCTTGATTCACAGTAACCTTCTGTGTTCAGATTTGGCCTTAATATCTGCCTACCTGAAAGTCTCCAGGCTTGTGATAATGAAGATAAAGTAAAGACTTTTAGTAGAAGTCTTTGGTAATTACAAGCAGGAGACCTTGGGTTTGCTTCAATCAGTTCATCTTTACCAATTCTGTCGTAAAAGTTGTGCTTTCACAACAAATTTACTGTAGCCACGTTCCTTCTAATTACATTTAACAACATTGCTGAAGTTTTTCATGACATATTAAATGCTTTCAGTCACCTTATGTGCTTATCTTCAAGACAATGAAGCATAGGATGATACTAAAGCTTTTATTGACGTTTAATCTCACGGTTTTATAGGCTCTAAATGAACCTTCACATAGGAAGAGTTGTGAAGTTCACTGGAAACAATATCAAGGCAATAAATGTTTGACAACTTAAGGTCCATAATAGCTTTCCACACTAAAGCTCACATGCTTTAAACTACTTGTTTAAGGAGTTTTAATGACTTT
The DNA here is from genome assembly GCF_022985175.1 of Labeo rohita. NCBI lineage: Eukaryota > Metazoa > Chordata > Actinopteri > Cypriniformes > Cyprinidae > Labeo > Labeo rohita. The sequence continues at coordinate 21,209,194 of NC_066885.1, read as the reverse complement.
GAAAATTGGAACTCAATACGGTTGAAATTACTGCCTATGGTACATAATGGGATACAGGAACATTATAACGGTAATACAGTGCTTACCTGATACCAGTGCATGTACTGAGGCTGACATCAGAGTGTGTGTATCCTTGGACTTCACCATGATAATAGCAATTCATCTGTATGAAGAAAAGGAAAAATCTTTTCAACTTTATTATTTCAAGTGACAAGTTCAAAGAAATGTACTTGTTCTATTCATGTTGGTTTCATTTGGTTTTGGAAATCTTATACCATTTGCATGAAAAGTTTTACTTGTGCATGTGGTGGAACTAAAAAATGCTTTAAAACTTATTTTTCAATCCACATGACAGTTTACAACCTGACCTGACCTTGTACTATGGTGGCTGAGAGAGCTCAACACACTGCAACTTAAGAAAACCCATTCAAATAGAAAAAGCACCAGCATATTAAGAAAACACCTTTATCAGATTGTGTTGTGAGTATTTGCAGCATGTTTCTGTATTTGGTTGTGCTGTGAGTATTTGCAGTGCATTTCTGTTTTTGGCTGTAATGTGAACATCTGCAGTGTGTTTTTTTGTATTTGGTTGTGTTCCGAGTGTTTGCAGCATGTTTCTGCATTTGGTTGTTTTGTGAGTATTTGCAGTGTGTTTCTGTTTGTGGTTGTGCTGCGAATATTTGCAGTACGTTTCTGTAATTGGTTGTGTTGTGAGCATTAGCAGAGCTTTTCTGTATTTAGCTATGTTGCACGTATTAGCAGCATGTTTCTGTATTTGTTTGTGTTGCGAGGATTCGCAGCGCCTTTCTGTACTTGGATGTATTGTGAGTATTTGAGGCGTGTTTCTGTATTTGGTTGTGTTGCGAGTATTTGTTGTGTGTTTCTATTTATGTTTGAGTTGTGAGTATTTGTAGCGCATTTCTGTATTTGGTTGTATTGTGAGTGTTTGCAGCACGTTTCTGTATTTGGTTGTGTTGCAAGTATTTGCAGCGCCTTTTTGTATTTGTTTGTGTTGTGAGTATTTGCAATGTGTTTCTGTATTTGTTTGTGTTGTGAGTATTTGTAGCATGTTTCTGTATTTGTTTGTGTTGTGAGTATTTTTAGCATGTTTCTGTATTTGGTTGTAATGTGAGTATTTGTAGCGTGTTCTGTATTTGGTTGTTTTGTGAGTATTTGTAGCGTGTTTCTGTATTTGGTTGTGTGGCGAGTATTTGTAGCGTGTTTCTGTATTTGGTTGTGTTGCGAGTATTTGCAGCACATTTCTGTATTAGGTTGTGTTTGCAAGTATTTGTTGCATGTTTCTGTATTTGGTTGTGTTGTGAGTATTTGCAGCGTGTTTCTGTATTGGTTGTGTTGTGAGTATTTGCAGTGCGTTTCTGTATTAGGTTGTGTTACGAGTATTTTTTGCGTGTTTCTGTATTTGGTTGTGTTGTGAGTATTTGCAGTGTGTTTCTGTATTTGTTTGTGTTGCGAGTATTTGCAGCACATTTCTGTATTAGGTTGTGTTGCAAGTATTTGTTGCGTGTTTCTGTATTTGGTTGTGTGGCGAGTATTTGTAGCGTGTTTCTGTATTTGGTTGTGTTGCGAGTATTTGCAGCACATTTCTGTATTAGGTTGTGTTGCAAGTATTTGTTGCGTGTTTCTGTATTTGGTTGTGTTCAGAGTAATTGTAGCGTGTTTCTGTATTTGGTTGTGTGGCGAGTATTTGTAGCGTGTTTCTGTATTTGGTTGTGTTGCGAGTATTTGCAGCACATTTCTGTATTAGGTTGTGTTGCAAGTATTTGTTGCATGTTTCTGTATTTGGTTGTGTTGTGAGTATTTGCAGCGTGTTTCTGTATTGGTTGTGTTGTGAGTATTTGCAGTGCGTTTCCGTATTAGGTTGTGTTACGAGTATTTTTTGCGTGTTTTTGTATTTGGTTGTGTTGTGAGTATTTGCAGTGTGTTTCTGTATTTGTTTGTGTTGCGAGTATTTGCAGCACATTTCTGTATTAGGTTGTGTTGCAAGTATTTGTTGCGTATTTCTGTAATTGGTTGTGTTGCGAGTATTGTTTGTGTGTTTCTGTATTGGTTGTGTTGTGAGTATTTGCAGCGTGTTTCTGTATTAGGTTGTGTTACGAGTATTTTTTGCGTGTTTCTATATTGGTTGTGTTGCGAGTATTTGCAGCATGTTTCTGTAATTGGTTTATTTGCAGAGCTCTCTTGGCCAACGTATTGTCCTGTCATAAAAAAGTCAAATTATCTGACATTTTAGACTTATTGATCTTGACACAGTCATGAGGGTTTGCAGTGGCCCCCTCTATGATTATGTCCTGCATTATGCTATTTGCTCTTATGTATCTTTCTGCATGTTGATCGATGCATTACTTTATTATTATGCAAAAATGATTTTTAATACAGAAATCAGTGTATATTTGAATTGCATTTTTATGTATTTTTGAATAAATTCACTGAATAAAGTCACTGAACCAGGAGCCAGATGTGCAACACAGAAACTTGAATTTTGGCCAGCAGATCAAGTTAAAGTGGGGTTATTTCCGAAATCAATTAACCATAAAATTGGATAATTTAGTAACTGGAACTGAAATCCTGTTCAGGTGCAAGATAATGTTGGTCTAAAGGGATCACGTAGCATAGTGCCACGTAGCAAAAGTCATCTTTAAGCAGCTGCCTGCCGATGAAAGCCACGCATTGCGGTGCCAGTAAGAGTAGTGTCTGCGGGTCTATTTTACAAGGAAACTATTCTCCCCTGTTATGGCTGGCACAAGCCCCCAAAGACCTTTCATGTGGAAATACCAATTGGTAGCCACAGGCTGGACGTCTAACTGCCATCACTCACACAAATGTTCACACACACTCACGCAGGCAGACAAAACCGTTCAAAAACACACCACTCTGTCAAAAGCAATCATCGCTTGATGGCAAAAATTCTTCACATCAGAACTCAGCTGTCTGAGGGAATTTTTGTGGCTACCATTTCCACATCTTTAAGCTTTAACAGCCCAAGAATAGCAAAGAACGTACCAGAAACAGCCATAGATGTAGGATATCTAAACAGCTAGAGCTAAAAATGATGACTGACTAGCTAATGGCCCTGTTAAATAATACACTAGGCCAGCAAAGTGAAATCTGAGACTTCTATTAGTAAAAGCAGGCCATTTTTCTTTCATACTGTCCTGATTTTAAGGATCACCATTAAAACTACTAGGCTGATTTTTCTATGTGTCTACCTCGGATGACAGTTCACACATGGATCTGCTGAGAAATTAGCTTTTTAGGCTGCTTCAGTGGAAAAAAAAAAGTTAAAGGATGAAATCATAATTTTCATATTTCAATATAATATTCGAAAAACAGTTCTTGGAAAGAAAACATAAATCATTTTTATAATCTAACTGCCACCTTTTGAGTCAAAACATTGATATGAAGCAATTTCTCATTGCTGTTCATTTTTTCACTTCTATTTATTCGCATATGATTTTCCATTATAAAACAAATTAAAGCATGTTTCTCCTTTGTGCAAATAAGATTGTCAATCAACTAACTGTTTTATTATCACTGTTTTATCAGCCTTGTCAAGCTGTTTCATCTATTTTTAATGAATTAATCTTTTACAACAGCTCTTTTTTTTCATTCTCAGCTTTACAGACAAAAGATGTTCATGGCTATTTGAACAGGCTTAAACGATTATAAATAAGAGCTAAATATGCCCAGCAGGAATAACATAGTCAAGCCTACACATGTGTGATTGGAAATGAGGGGATGGCAACATGTTGTCAGAGCTGTCAGTTGCGCTTCTTAGCACTAGTCTAATTATAAAAGTACAAAAGACTCAGTAGACAATTCAAATCAGGCCTGACAATAATGTCAACACGCTGTCCTCATGTCAACATCACAGCAAAGATTAATCAGCTTTCTGGGAAGAGGGCCAGTCAGAGAATGCTAGTGCACTAGCCAGTGCAGTTTACTTTTTGAAGATTTTTAAGCATTATATTTGACGACAATATAGGAATAGCGAAACAACTGGTCATTTGTGGTTAAAAATATGTACATTTATATATACATTTTTAGAAAATGACTTATCATTTTGCTAGACAAGACCCTTATTCCTCGGCTGGGATCATGTAGAGCTCTTTGAAGCTGCATTGAAACTACAATTTATACGTTCAACACACTGATCCCCATTGAAGTCCACTATATGCAAAAAATCCTGGAATGTTTTCCTCAAAAACCTTAATTTCTTATCAACTGAAGAAGTTGAATGAGTCACGAAATTTTGATTTTGAAAGTGAACTAATCCTTTAATATCCAATCTATTATCTCACTAGGATGTGTGTATACCAAAAGATAAATGTGTGTGAGACTATTTAACGTACCGTAGAGTTGTGAGCGCTCATGACTGTTTGTCCATCTTCCTTATAATGTGTCTCAGTGTAATGGTTGGCAAACAGGCCGCTAGAAGAGAAAAACACACAAACAAAATATTAAGCACTGCATCAGCATTTTCTCCTCCCAGAAAAATCAATATTTTTTAAAAGGAGAATATTTGGAAGTTTATGGTTTAAAGGAGAAGTCCACTTCCAGAACAAAAATTGACAGATAATGTACTCACCCAAGATGTTCTTGTCATCCAAGATGTTCACGTCTTTCTTTCTTCAGCCGTAAAGAAATTATGTTTTTTGAGGAAAACATTCCAGGATTTTTCTCTGCTATGGTGCCCCGATTTTGAACTTTTAAAATGCAGTTGAAATGCAGCTTCAAACGATACCAAATTCTTCCTAGCCAAGGTAGAAGGGTCTTATCTAGCGAAACGATTGGTTATTTTCATAAAAATAATACAATTTATATACTTTTCAATGTCAAACGCTCGTCTTGTCTTACTCTGCCTGAACTGTTTTTTCTGTTTCATGACAGTTAGAATATGTCGAAAAATTCCCATTTCATGTTCTCCCTGAACTTAAAAATTGTCTTATATCGTTGTTTTACCCTTTTTTTTTGAGGGTGTTTGATCTTCTTTGCATGTTCACTTTGCATAGACTGGGTTGGTACTTCTGCAGCGATGTAGGATGATTTTTAAATAATTTTTGAAGTTGAGAGAGAAAATACGATTGGAGTTTTTTGACATACCCTAACTGTCTTGAGCCAGAATACACAGAGTTCAGGTAGAGCAAGACAAAACGAGTGTTTGAGATTAAAATGTATTTAAATTGTATTAAATGAAAATAACCGGTCGTTTCGCTAGATATAACTCTTCTTCCTCGGCTGGGATCGTTTACAACCGCATTTGGGATCGTTTGAAGCCGCATTTATTTTGGAAGTTCAAAATCAGGGCACCATATCAGTCCATTATATGGAGAAAAATCGTAAAATGTTTAACTCAAAAAACAATTTCTTTACGGCTGAAGAAAAAAAGACATGAACATTTTGAATGACAAGGGGGTGAGTACATTATCTGTACATTTTTGTTCTGGAAGTGTAGTTCTTTAATAGTACATAAAATACATTTCTGAAACATGATATCAAAAGGGCATTTTAAACACTCCTAAAACACTGAAACTTTCACTACTAAAAGCTCACCAAATTTATCTTGTTTATCATCACAAATTTACAGAACAGATTATGGAAGTGTGTCAGACAGTAAGTAGAGAGTAAACTAGCTTTTCTAAGATGCACATAAACAGGAAAAGTGGGGCATGTGTTGTGATCATGGGAAATGATCAACAGATCCACCAGATTAAATGATGACCCACCTAAACATATGCCGATAAATGCAATGGGATTCAAAATCAAAATCGCTTTTTACAAAAACTTACTTCACTATTTTCCAAAATCCTAAAACTTTTTTTCCAGGTTTAAATATTATTTGCAGTCCCACTGTATATAAAAAGTTGGGTTGAGTATGTGCATGTGTGAACAAAGTAGCTTGCAGAAACTCTGGGGAAAAAGACGATTGTGCTTGCAAGCATTGAGAGTGTGTGTTGCTGGCATGTCAAATTCTGCTCAGGCATTGCTGGGAGAGACGACAGAGTGATATGTGACACGAGGCTGACATGATGAAATCCAAATGTAATCACCTGAACATAATAATAAGCAGATCCTCTTAAAAGGCTAGTATGTATATGTATGTGTTTGTGTATGTGTGTGTGCAGTGTTGCATATTCTGAAATCCTTTTAACGTGTTTTGTTGTATGTAAGCAAAATTTAAATCAGCTACCCTACTTTAAATTATATACAAAAACAAAACAAACACACACAAAAAACTCTAGAGACCAGCAGCAGAGTCAAAAACCAAACAAGGGAATTTTTAAAGAATGATTCTTTGTAGCCCAGTTTATTTTAAGCCCAATTTAAATGATTTGTACTTTTTAAAAAAATCAAGTTAATAAGAATTCAGCTGAGTAAAAACTAAAAAGATAATGGGGAATTGTTTTCAAAAAGTACTGTGAAGAAATACCGTGTTACAGAAGCATATTACTACACACATACACACCTTGACACCCCTCAAACTTCTCATATTTCTCCTTTGGGCTAATGCATGGCATAATTATGCCCTTGTATACATACACATTCATCAAATGAACATCACGATACGAAAACAGATCCATTGTTTGTATTCTCTGGGCAAACTTCATTTCGAATTCACCTCATGCACCTGCTTGGTTTAGACCTTGGGCTAACGTATTAGTAAAACACACCAGCTCAGCTCCCTCAAGTACGGGGGCTGCTGCCTCCATGGTCGTCGTGAGAAGAGTCGTTTTTGGTTTAACGTCATTAGGCCATCCTTCAGTAATGACAGCACTCCAGTCCAATTCCCATTCTCCTCGATTTGATCCACATGCCAGTAGAGGAACGGTTCGTTGTTTTGGAAGGAACTTCAAAGCCTCTAGTCGAAAGGCTTTGATGTTCTTGGGGATGAACTGGTGTGACAGCCATCCGAATCCGAATCCCAAACGTGGCGTGACTCCCTCAGTGCCACAGAGCGATGAGCAAGGGAATGTGGGAGTTCGTCCACAGGGAAGTGTGAATCATAAAAGAAACGCTGAACGTGGTGTAATATGCCAATTAGGGTGGACACAAAGGAAAAAGTCCACTAAGTCTGGAGTATGAGACAAGCCTCGAGCGGTCTACACAATATTCGCAAGTTGCAGGCCTTGTAAAAGGTCACTGAAAGCTCAAGACTCTACATGAAAAGAGATGTACATGCAGAACTCCACATGGAAACTCTACAAGCATATAATTTAATTGTGAGGTTAATCTGACAAAGTCACATCGTAAGAAAATAAGCCTGTTTTAATTATGTATTCTATTTTATCATTAAAAATCTTTTTTGTTTTTTGATACACCTAACAATTATGTAAAAAAAAAAAGCAAGCACAAGGTTGCTTTGTGAGATAAAAAAAAAGTCACACTAAGGGCCAGATATTAGTGTCAGAGTGCAATTTCATAAAAGCGCCGATGGGAGCAGAAAACTCTACATTTGATTTACTAACAATGTGCACATTAAAGAACACAGACGCAGACAGATCATTTCCATAATGACCAGCGAAATCTACCAAGAGCAGCACAAATTACTGCCTGCTTTAAGACATGCTTTTTTGGGGCGTTAAATAATGGTGCAAATACCAGTAAGTTGACAACTGCAAACATAAATGATTCACTTTAATACTCTCCTCTCATAAATTTTGTGTCTGAAAGGGAAACTCCTACAAATGCATATTCAATAAGGTCAGGCGCAAAAAGGGGACCAAATATAATGTTGATGTCATTAAATCTCGTTAGAGCATAAAACATGCCACTTCCTGTTGCCAACAGGTGGCGCTATGACTCTAACTGAATATGGTCATAGGCATGTGTTCAAGACAGGACTCTTATCAGACATGTGAATTTTGGTGCAGATCGGACATTGTGTGCCTGAATTATAACAACATCCTGTTTAATGGCGAAACATTGAAGTTTGTCAGGCCGCCATGGACACATCCTTCAATGAAAACTTTAGATCTTTACAATTTACAGCATGAAGAGCTTTAAATTACACTGACCAAATCTGGTGTTGATCTGTTTAAATCTCTAGGAGGAGTTCATTTAAACACAACACCTCAAAATACAAAAAAACAACACAAAATTTGCTGAGAAAATTCGAACTAACAGACTTCCTGTTGGATTTCGGACTTTGTACCGGGGGACTTTTTTTGTAGGTACTGGTGTTTTACATGTGTCTACCGAATTTCGTACATGTACGTGAAATGTAGCTCGAGGGGTACTGTTTAAATTTTATAGGTGGCGCTATTAAGCCTTTTTGCCACCCCCAAAAATTCCCTTTCTGAAATCATCAGATGTAAATTTTCACCACTTTTGGTGTGTATGTGAAGTTTCCTGAATTTTCGAGCAGGTTTAGGTCCTCAAAAATGCAATTCATTTCGGAAAGGAAGAAGAAGAAGGAACTGAGCAATTTCAATAGGATCCTCGTACCATAGGTTGCAATTGCAATTAAGCTGTTTTGTGAGATATAAAGTCATATTATGAGATAAAAAGTCACTGCAAGACCAAGATAAAAAGTCGCAATGACCTTTCTACTTTTACTCTGAGGCATAAATGGGCTCCATAATAACTCCATGTGGCTTCACTTCACTGTCTGTTTCGCCTCAAGACATTCAAATCATAATGTATTCGGAGAGTGGTGAGTTAATAAAGAATTTAAAAACATACTTGGATAGCCCCCTGCTGATAACTTTAACTGTTGCTATTTTAATGTTTCATGTTGTGAACAATTTTCGATGTCTTAAAGTAGGTAATGGCTGTCCCAGAATAACTCTCACTACACAGTTACCTCAGTAAGCATAGGCACAGTGACCCACAAAAGGGTGTTTGATAGAGGGCAATATGAACTTTCTCACAGACAGCATCGTAAGCACTTCAGTACTTATAATGACATCCTCTAACAAACCTGCAGAGAAGTGCAACTTGTCTAATGATCAACTAAAAAGGCCAGAGAGCAGTGTTATGTGTGTGTGAAGTAGATCTTGACTTAGTGTCTTGAGATATGAAACACTGAGCTTCTCTAATCCTCTACTCAATCTCCTTGGAATCCCAGCGAAGAACATACAGAGGATGGGTGAAGAGGTGAAACATGCTCGGAGGAATCAAGCAGTGTGTAAAAGAGACTTGCTTGCTCCACTAAGTTAAATGATATTGTAGCTTATATATACACACAAGCAGCTGTATAACACTCAAAAGTTTGGCGCAAGCATTTTTATTTTTTTTTAAAGACTTGAATTGTATAATTCAAGGATGCATTCATTTGATCAGAAGTTTTATAATTTTACAAACATTTATATTTCAAATAAATGCTATTATTTTAAAAGGAACCCCAGGTATGAAGATTTGTATGGCTTAATATAATGTGAATGATGTTTCTTACTGAAACCCATGAACGATTTACACAGATTTAAAAATGTTTTGGACTATGGGGGGCACCATTATTTTGATGATGTGAAATGGTTGCACTGGTAAGCTACTGGCGATACCTGTTGCTATTTTTACCACAAAACAACTAAAAAAATAAAATACTGATACAATGACCACAGCTATGAAAGAGCTTAGAGGTAGTGATGGATATAAGCGTAATGCCGTACCATTAATTTTTTCCAAAAGGAGCCTAAGCGCTGTGGCATCATGACCAAGCGCCGACATGTTTACATCCTGCCAGGATGGCATCTAGCGTTTCTTGTCTCTGCCATTTGTAAGCTCTTTCAGTAGCTATGGTCTACTAAAAGCCTCAAAGGCATCAGGGCTAAAGTGGAGAGAACAAAGACGCAGGTCTTTAGGAAGTTTTATTCGTCCACGAGCATCTTCCCACTGTTTTCTCCTCTTATTATCACTAGGAAAGCAGTGAAGACTTAAATTGCTTCTCTTGTTGCTCTTCCACTAAAAACTACAACCAAAATCCACACAATATAGCATTGTATCAGTATTTTATCATCTATGTTGTGGTACAAATAGCAGAAGTTTATGCCAGTAGCTCACAGAGAGCAACCATTTCATGTCATATTCATGTCATATTCTCAAAACTTTATCAAACAATGTGGATTTTTTAAATAATTAAATAATCTTTGATTGGTTTTCTACTACATATTTCAGTAAAAGACATAATTTGCATTATATTAAGCTATACACGTCTTAATATTTCATAATATTCCTGTATTTTTGATCAAAAAATGCAACCTTGGTGAGAATTAAGAGACTTTACATTATATATGTTGCATATATATTATATAATACATGCAATATAGATATCAAACTGTCTATAATGGGTACAATTAGTACTGAGCAGCTCTTGCATACAAAGCATGTTTATTTATTTCCTCAGAGTTTAGATACATCAAACACTCATTAAAAGACCACCTCAGGTGGCTTTATTTAAGAAGCTAATTCATTCTGAGCAAAGTAAATAAATGAAGAAATATGTAATATAAAATGCCTCCATCTATAATTAGTCTGTACATACGCACACCGCAGTCAACCGTGGCCATTATGACCGAAATCAATAACCATCGATCCCTGAAATTTCACAGCCTGCTGACTTCCATTATATGGAGATAGCAATCTAATTACAGGTTTGTTCACAGACTCAGGTTAATCGTGATAAATGCACTTGTTCATTAGATGCTGCGGCGGAAAAAGATTAATCTGAATTCTTTCTTTTCTCACAGTTTTTCAAGTTACAGTGACCTTTGACAGAAAAAAACACCACAGGCTTTGTGTTTGTGTGAGAACAGTGAGTGCCTAAAGCAAAAACTGTTAAGAACCAGTTTATTTACTGTAAAACATAATGTCATAATCTGCACTTCAAAGAATACCATGATATTGCCATCCCCATGATACAAAAATACACAGTATTATCATGGCACATATTGAAAAAGACATTTACAATATGTCCAAAAGTCATGGCGGCGCCATAACCAAATTACCATATTAATATTTTTGGCACTTCAAGTTAGTGAAGCTCAGACTTAATACTTTTCGCTTTTTTCCATACCCTTCTATTCTATTAGTCTGTTAATTGACTTCATATCTGACTAATACGGTTTTAACAGTCAGGGGAAAAAATGAGCTCTGAAACGTTTAAGCGGAAGCGGGAAGTCTCACAAGAGGAGAGAGAAAGTGCAAGAGGTCTTGAACATCATTTGGCCCCTTTAATTAGACAGTTCATTGCTCTGCTGGAAATTAAAAGTGCCCATTACTGCGCTTTCTGACACTAACAGCCTCTAAAATGGACACACAAGTGACAGCAGCAGAGACTGAAATACTGTGAATGGAGACACATTTTTGTAAAAGCACTATTTTTAACTCGATGTGGCATCTTAAAAACACGACGCATGTGGTGTCAGATGCTGAAAAAGTAGCGAGACCTGATTCTCTTTCGCCTTTTCTCTTCCTTTCTCTATTTTGAGGTGGTAATCTTGTTTATTTTATAAAGTTTTTTTTCTCTCTCTCTCATCTCCTCTCTGGGTTGAAGCGTGTTACCAAAGCAGACACCAACGTTGAAGAAAGTAAACCATCTCTCACACAAACACACACACACATACTAGAGAACATGACTGGTCGGAAGACCTAATTCCATTTCCACACATTGCTGTGTCTCCAATTGATTTAGCTTTCCACACTAAGATTCACAACACAAGATTCACATAATGGGATGAGATGGGGGATGGTTGGGGATGAAGGACAAGATGAAATGCTCCAGGGTAAAGAAATATTTTTCTATATCTCCCTGTCTGGGTGCAGTATGTCTGCAAGAGTCAAGGCTCTATACATTGAGTCTTTAAACACTAGCTTATATTTAAAACAAACACATGCCCAGGAGAACATAATTTTATCCATTCCCTACACTGCAAAAATATTTTTAATAAGTATTTTTCAGTAAATAAAAATATCTAACCAGCCTTTTCAGTGAATGCTTTTTTCTTGCTTTAAGCAGAAATTTAATAAAAGTTAATTGCGTTTTTGCTTAAAACAAGAAAAATAATTGTCAGCTGAGTAAAAGATTCTCTAAACATAATCACTTCCTGTTGCTTCTTAAGCAAATTTATCTTGTTTTGAAGATGCTGGAATTTTTTTTTACTAGAAAACCAGACATAAATACTAATTAAGTACATTTGATGTTTATGTTTCTTTAGCGAACTTCTTTCTGTAGCTTCTGTCATGTGTGTAACTCCGTGTCTGTATTTGGAAAGATCTCAGGAAGCCCAGTTCCTTTGGTCTGTTTTCAGGCTCCAGGGTGTTTCAGTATGTGAGCGTATACTATCTTTGTATTTGTTTGTGTGTGTCTGTGGGGAATTGATTCAAAGATCAGCCAGTATGTTGGAGTTGTCCTTGAAGAACACACCATCCTGTTCTCCATGAAGCATGTGTGAGTTTATGTCTTTGTTCTGTTCACACAACATACTGCAAACTTGGTTTTGCAAATCTAGTCTTTAGGGGACATTTTATTTAGTTTCAAGTCGTATTGTGTTTCTAAACATTAGACTTCAATGCTACTCATCGAACTAACCATATATATCAAACAAAATCAGATTATTGTTTATAACAATGTAAAGGAGGGTATTTAATTGGCTCATACCAACAGCATTTCTGTTAATATCATACATTTAAGCAATATCACATGACTAAGTGTTGTTGTTTTCAGAATTGCAATATTCTGAGTGTTGTTTCAGTTCAGCAAGCAAGAATTTAAAGGGATAGTTCACCCAAAAATGAATAATCTGTCATTAATTACTCACCCTTGTGTCGTTCCAAACCTGTAAGACCTTCGTTCAACTTTAAAACACAAATTAAGATATTTTTGATGAAATTCGAGAGCTTTATGACCTTGCATATACAGCAACACAACTACCACATTCAAGGCCCAGAAAGGTAGTAAGGACATCGATAAAATAGTCCATTTGACATCAGTGCTTCAACTGTAATTTTATGAAGTTATGAGAATACTTTTGTTCACAAAGAAAACAAAAATAGCGACTTTATTCAACAATTTCAGTCTTCGCTTTAGTCTTTGATGCACGCGTCGTGGTACTCGCTTGAATGCGCACCTTTAACTGTCTTGAACTTACATGAAATTGTTGAAGTCATTATTTTTGTTTTCTTTGCACACAAAAAGTATTCTCGTAGCTTCATAACATTACGATTGAACCACTGATGTCACATGATGTTTCTGAGTCTTAACTGTAGTTGTGTTGCTCAGAAAGCTCTCGGATTTCATTAAAAATATCTTCATTTGTGTTGGTCTTACGGGTTTGGAATGACATGAGGGTGAGTAATTTATGACTGAATTTTCATGTTTGGTTGAACAATCCCTTTAATACTCACTAACTCAATAAATTCAAGACACAATATTTCCAGTTACTTCACCTGCTTTTGCTTGCCAAATGAAAATATTTCCAAGCAAAACCAGAGGTAAAAACCTTTGAATCTTCGAGTGACACACACTAGAAATAAACAAATTAGTTTAGTGAATAATTCAATGACTTGTTTCATTCTGAATCAGTGTTTTCAGGATTTCTCTCCATATAAATATACTTCTGTGGTGCCCATGAGTTTGAACATCCAAAATGTAGTTTAAATGCAGCTTCAAAGGGCTCTAAATGATCTCAGCCAAGAAAAAAGTGTCTTATCTAGCGAAACGATCGGTTATTTTCTAAAAAATATGTACAATTTATAACACTTTTCAACCACAAATGCTCGTCTTGTCTAGCTCTGCGATGCGTATGAAGAACATTCCTGAAATGTTTTCCTCAAAAAACACAATTTCTTTACGACTGAAGAAAAAAAGACAAGAACATCTTGGATGCCAAGGAGGGTGAGTAAATTATCTGTAAATTTTTGTTCTGGAAGTGAAATAATCCTTTAACCACTCCAAAGAACCAATGAAGAACCATGTTTGTTGTGTACAGTCTCATCTGTATCAACAATAGATCATTTTCATTCCATTCACATACTACTTTTATTTCACTTTTTCCCCCCTCATACTTTCTTTCATTATATTTTAACAATATTTGTTCCCCTGCCTCCCCTGGTCCGAGTCTAATCTGAACTCTAAGGACCACATAAAGCGAACAGTTCTACGCTGTCTGACTGCCCATCCGTTACAGACACAGCACTGTGAGTTGGGAAGTTCGTACTTAATGTTTCATGTTGTTTTACTGTTGTGGAGGCAGCCAAAGCGGATCACTGAACTGTACAGATGTTGAGTGATCCTTAGTGAGTAAATCTGTGACTCACTTGATGATAAATAACAAATGACAGCCCAGAAACTTTGTTCTCAGCTGGGGGGGAGAGAAACTCTAGCTTTTATGATCATTAAGAACTTCTTCAAACCACAGATCCTCTACTTCACTAGTTGGAGAGAGAAGGGTGTTCACACTCGAATACAATTTAGCAGATTTCGGCTCTTGGCTCTTGTAAATATGTGCTATTTCTCTGTGTCGGTTTCCACGTCATTAACCGCTTTCTCTGTCTATTTTTTTCCCTCTCTCGGTTTCCCTAAAGACTCACTGATGCTTCTGTACTAGTTTAATAGAGTCTCCTCTTCGGCTCATTACACAGGTCTGACCAACCTTCTGGCATTTTCTGTTCTGCCTTATTTATGACAGTACATCTGATCTGTGTATGATCACTCAGACTGAAAGACTGCGTAGACGGTCAAAGGATGAGATCTGATTGCTTTTTTGTCAGGATGTAAAATCATAAGAACAGTGCATGTAATGACTGTGAGGCTTCAAAACATCTGTGAGTAATGCAGTAGAAGTGCGTTTTCACTGCAGAGCATTCTTCATTAACTTATCCAGATGCCTAGCATGAAAAACAGCTAACAAAGCTTTAGTTTGGTCAGCTTGTTGTTAGCTAGGGTAGAGCAAAAGTAACAAAGACAGATGACAGAGGGAGAAAATGACAAATGAGAATGGAAAAAAGCAAGAAAAAGGCTCAGTTTACACCTGGTACCCAGCTAAAGGTTGGAAAACACTACACAACTTTTAAAATATGAACAGGTTTTATAGACAGTCTCTGACTAGAGAGAACTATAGTCTGAAGGTTAAAAAATGCAGCGTAGGCTACATGTTTTTAATTTGTCAACTCTGACTTTTGGCAACTAGCATTAACTTGTCTAGATTGTAAATTTGTACAAAAATCTGGGGAAGGGTTATCTGGTTGTGTTCTAATAACATTTGTAAAATGATACATGTACTTTTCTGTAATGTTTGTATAACATTTTTTAAAAACACAGACCTCAATGTTTTGTGCATTTCCAAATATTGTGCATTTTTGCGATCAGCTCAATCTACATTCAGAGATAGTTTGAACATCATACTTTGTAGCAAGCCTGAATATTTTGCGATACAAGTCCTCAATGCAGCTGCAAACCTTACTCAGAAAGTGCTGTAGCTCTCTGCAGGTCTTTACAGCTTCCTGTGAATAACTTCCCTTTGGATACAATACTCAGATCATTGTTTGTCAGCTCTCTCTCCTTCTTTTTTGAAACCCCCTTGTTTTTCACTGGAGCGTTTCCTTTATTTTTGCTGTTACCGCAACCGCTCGATAAAAAAGAATCACTTCCTGGTTTGACTGTTGACCTTCAGTGATGAGATCATGGAGCGGTCAGCTGCTAAAGACTCGTGGGAAAACAAAGTGAGGCTGAATGGCTGTGAGACCGAGACCTTTAAAGCTTCAGCGCTCAGTGAGGAGAGAAACTGACGCTAGAATTTTGATAAGACAGAACTGTGTGCTCACAGTCTAAATTTCTATGCTGCAAATTGGTAGCAATCATGTTGCTAAATGCTGGAAATGATTCAGTATAAAAGAATTTCTTATATTCGTCTCTGCATTTTAAACTAGGATGGGTAAGGATTTTTTAAACCAATTAATTTTTAAGAAAGAATGTAATTTTTAAGAATTTTAATTTTTAAGAAAGAATGTAATACTTTTATTCAGGAAGGACACATTTAATTGATCAAAAGTGACAGTAAAGTCAAATAAACGTATCATGGTTTCCACAAAAACATTAATGGAGACCTATTAGTCTCAAGTCTCAGGTGTCCTCAGAATGTTTTTGTGAAGTTTCAGCCCAAAATACCTTATTTATTTTATCATTTTGAAAATGCCTATTTTGAGTGGAAGCAGAAACACACTGTTTTCATGCATGCTTCTTTAAATGCAAATGAGCTGCTGCTCCCCGCCCTCTTTCCCAGAATAGGACTGTCGCATGGCATGTGAGTACTAAACTAAGTTCTCTTTCATGTCTTATTGTACTCAAACTGCCAAATACACACAAGTTTATGTTTACAAAACAGTCAGTAATGTCTGTGAAGGTAAACAGCTGGGAAAGAAATCGTATGTGTAGCAGCAGCGTAAATGTACAGTAAATAAATCAATGAATCCACTGCTCTCTTGTCTGCTCTGAGGTTGGGACTCTAAATGATGTTCTGTGCTCATCTTTGCAGCCAACGACAGAACAGTTAGCATGTTTTGCTTGAACTTTCGCCATGGCGTTAGAACTAGTACACCGTTGTGACTTGCAAAAACAAAATAGCGACGCTGAGGGTGGACAAGTGCAGATTAAGAAGCGTTAATATTCAACCCTCTACAGACAATTTAGCAATTCAATTGCCATTGGCTAATATATTTTTTGTTTACTCAGCAGATGGAGATAAGTACATCCTTAAAATCAGTCAGACAAGCATTATAATATATTGATAATCAAGTATTATTTAATGATAGAACTTTAGTGATTAGAATTAAAATTTGGTAACCATGTACAAACGGTTAACGGGTTACTCCACCCCAAAATGAAAATTCTGTCATTATTCACTCACCCCCATGTCGTTCCAAACCCATAATGTGGCTTGTGACTATCCCATTGACTGCCAGGTAAATACCACTGTCAAGACCCAGAAAAGAATAACAGACATCATATTTGCATCAGTTTGCATCCAGTGGATGCTTTCCAAAATGGTGCTACGCTGACGCGGAGGAGACGAACTTTTGTTTGCGTACAAAAAAGTATTCTCGTCACCTCATAAAATTCAGACTGAACCACTGATGGCAGATGGACTAATTTGACGGTGTCTTTCATTCTTTTCTGGGTCTTGACAGTGGTATTTACCTGGCAGTCAATGGGAGAGTCACAAACTTCCCAGTTTTCATCCAAAATATCTTAAATTGTGTTCCGAAGACGAACGAAGCTTTTACAGGTTTGGAAAGACATAAGGGGTAAGCGATTAATGACAAAACTCTCACTGTGGGGTGGAGTAACCCTTTAATTCTGCATGTTATGTAAGACTCCCTCGCTCTCTCTCTCTTTGCGTGTGTGAGACAAAGCGACGACGAATTGTGTGCCTTCACGCTAGAGTTTACAGTACGTCAAATACAGGTACGCTGCACATCCATTAAGAAGCGTTCTGTCAGAGCGCTCAGCAGCGAGTGAAAATATATCTGTGCTAAACTTATACTTAGCCTACAACTCACACACTGGAGAGTAAAATCTGAGAACTTATTAGCCAGTGGCTAGCACTTAAACATAAAAAAAGCTGCATTTTAATGATATGTCAACTTTAAGTAGCTCACCTTGAGCACCAAATGAAAATGTTACTATGATTACATTAAAAGATTATGTGACACTGAAGACTAGATTAATAGCTGTTGAATAAATGTGACCCTGAACCACAAAACCAGTCGCAAGGGTCAATTTTTTGAAATGTATACTTAATAAACTTTCCATTGATGTCCAGTTAGGACAATATTTGGCCGAGATGCAACTATTTGAGAATTTGGAATCTGAAGGTGCAAAAAAATCTAAATATTGAGAAAATCAACTTTAAAGTTGTCCAAATACTAATCAAAAAGTAAGTTTTGATATATTTACGGTAGGAAATTTACAAAATATCTGCATGGAACACAATCTTTACTTAATATCCTAATCGTTTTTGGCATAAAAGAAAAAATGATAATTTTGACCCATACAATGTATTGTTGGCTATTGTTACAAATATACCCGTGCTACTCATGGTTTTGTGGTCCAGGGTCACAAATTACAAACTTGTGTCATGTGTAGGTGGAAATAAGTGACAACACTTATAAGAGACATATAGATATACCACATGGTCAGAACATAGACCACATATGTACACAAACTAGGAGTCAAAACAGTGAGAAGAAAGTTCACATAAACAAAAGAATAAGTGCATAAAATACACAGAACGTATTGGCACAGCATTATTAAAAATATATCTTCTATGAAAATGTCAAAAACCTGCAGTTTCTCGCTTTCCAAAGTTTAAATGACTTCTGCGAATCGGCTGACTTAGATAAATATGCCAAGGACTCTTCTGAACATTACACTTCATAAAGCCCATATGAAAAATAATCCAGAAAGGCATAATTTACCATATACTTGGCAACGCTCTATTTCGTCCTTATGTTCTCTATTCTTTTTTTTCCATCTAAGCAGCCTGCTGATGACAAACCAATCCATACAGCATTTCAAACGAGCTGCGCTTGCTTCATTGAGGGATGGTTAGAACCAAATTACATTAGCATAACTCGCCCTCTGTGTTTCTCTCTTTCTATTTCATTCCCTGCCACCAACCGGGGATAATACGCTAGCGCACACACACACACTGAGACAAACAAAAAAGCACTGATGTAAGCTTCTCCTCATCGCTCTTTCTGTTTATGATTCCGCATCTTTGACAGATGACCCACTTCACCAAGGTCAAAGGCGTCAGAGTTCAGTCTGTTCTTGCTTTCTATGTCTTGTAGGTCAATTATATATTAAACATTTTTATACAGAGGAAAACAAATATGCTTTTGTAAGTAATTGGGGAGTGTTCAGGGCAAAAGAAGGATTCTGGAGTGCACATGGTAACTGACTTTAAAAATAGCATCAAAATTCCTTACCATGATATCAGGATATTGTGGTTGCCAGGGTGTTGCCAAATAAGTTTGGTCACTTATAAAAGTAAAAGTACAACAAACTCATCATTCATGTCCTTAATTCAAAAAGTTAGGTGATGCAGTTTTATACAAAGATTTAGGGATGTTTTTAATTCCGTGAGCAACAATTATGAGCAATAATAATAGTGATTCTTGCCTTAAA
Organism: Labeo rohita; assembly: GCF_022985175.1. Lineage (NCBI taxonomy): Eukaryota > Metazoa > Chordata > Actinopteri > Cypriniformes > Cyprinidae > Labeo > Labeo rohita. Next base: position 21,190,053 of record NC_066885.1, on the reverse strand, counting down.
AGCGTGTTTCTTTTGTTTGTCTGACAACTTAATTTTGGCTTAATGAAAATATGAATTGTTTTTACATACTTCTAAAAAAAATAGCGTGTTGTCCTGTCATACGCTGTCATTAAGAGCTTTGTCAAGGACGTGCGGTTATTATGTTCGCTCTCTCTCTCCCACATTCATGCACTCTACAGCCCCTGATTACACTACACACCATGTCATTAATTTTAGCTTGAAGACAGAAGAAATAATTGAAGCCTCTGAGAGGAGTAATTTGTAACAGATGGAAAGTTCACAAGCGAGTCCACAAGTGAATCCATAATTGAATGTGGCGCTGTACACCTCGTCTCCCACTTTCCCCCTTTCATTGTTTGATCCATCTCTCTCTCAATCTTTCTAACCTGGTGTATTGTTCGACTATTCTATATAGCAACAAACAATCAAGGTAAAGGACAGAATACCTCCACAACAATACATACTGGGTGGAATGTTTAATAACAGCAGACTATATAAAAGACCATTTAAATTATACAATACCTCACACCTTCACCTTACAGCAAAATAAATACATAAATAAATATGTATTATGTATGTATAAATACATACAGTCAAAAATGTTCATATAAAAATACAATTATTATTATTATTATTAAAAATAAAACAATAATAATAAAAATAAACAATATTTAGATAAACAAATAAATATAAAAAGAAAACTGGAAATAATATTATAAATGTTGTTGTTGTTGTTGTTGTTGTTGTTGTTGTTGTTGTTGTTGTTGTTGTTGATGATGATGATAATAACAATAATAATAATAATGTTTTTTTTTACAAAGAAATCAACAATAATAAAAAAAATAATATTTAGGTGAATAAATATGTAAATATGCAAAGAAAACTGTAAATAATAATAAGATAATTATTGTTGTTGATGATGATGATGATAACAATAATAATGCTTTTTAAAAATAAAACAATAACAAAATAAATAATAATATTTAGATAAATAAATAAATAAATAAATAAATAGGCAAAGAAAACTAAATAATAATAACATTATAAATATTGATGATGATGATGATGATGATGATGATGATGATGATGATAATATTTGTAAAAAAAGCAATAATAAGAAAATAAATAATATTTAGGTAAATACATTAATAAATAACTAAATATGCAAAGAAAACTGTAAATAATAATAGTATAAATAATAAATATAATAATAATAATAATAATAATAATAATAATAATAATAATAATAATTAAAAAAACTATAATAAAAATAAATAATATTTAGGTGAATAAATTAATAAATAAATAGACAAAGAAAACTGTAAATAATAATAACATTATAAATATTGATGATAATGATAATGATGAAGATAATATTTGTAAAAATAAAACAATAATAAGAAAATAAATCATATTTAAGTAAATACATTACAATCATAAATATGCAAAGAAAATTGGAAATAATAATATTATTAATATAATAAATATTAATGACGATAATAATAGTAATAATAATAATAATACTTTATTTAAAAAATAATAATAATAATAATAATAATATTTAGTTGAATAAATTAATAAATATGCAAAGAAAACTATGTATATAATACATAGTATAATAAATATGGATGACGGTAATAATAATAATAATAACAACAACAATTATAATAATAATAATAGTAATAATAATACTTTTAAAACTACACAAATAAAACTATAATAAAAATAAATAATATTTAGGTGAATAAAATAATAAATATACATGCAAAGAAAACTAAATAATAATAATGTAATAAATGTTGTTGTCGATAATAATAATAATAATAATGCTTTAAAAACAACAATAAAAATAAATAATAAATAAATGTGCAAAGTGTAAATAATAATAATATTATTATTATTAATATTGATAATAATGATGATAATAATAATACTTAAAAATATTAAAACAAATAAAACAAATAAAACAACAATAATAAATGATAACAATATTTAGGTAAATTAATATGCAAAGTAAACAAAAATAATATAATAAATATTTATTTATTGATTTATATTGATTAATATTGATTGATTGATACAATCGCCACATTACTGACTGTATCTGTCAGATAAAATCGATCATTTTCAACCTGTTATCACATCTAAAATATGATGAATTATATTCATTATCTAGCATGACCTACCAATTCACACGCTACCTCATATAATTTATTTTATATTTACTTTATTTAACATTAAATGATATATTTAATTTGACCTCTAATACAACCTGCAAAATTTACTTTTTTTCTCAGAGGAGAGGCCCACTATCAAAGACTTTAAAAACACCTGCTTTAGAAAAACACTTATTTCCAATTCATCTCTGGCCTGATGTTTAAAGGTCACTACAGGTGTGTGTATTTTTGTGTGTGATTGTGTAAGATGTTGAAGGACTCCCTCCTCATTAACCTCACCTTCCTACCAAGCAGAATCACAGGGCCAGTCTAATAGTCCTCTGGTAATAGTCTGGACTCAGTTCATTAGTTTTACTTCAGCTTGACACCTGACATCACAGCACAGAGTCAATGATGCCATTCTCAGACAAACAAGAACCCTCTTCCCTGTCCATTCATGGACACTCAGTCCAAGTTTCTATGGTAATGTTAGCAGTCGTCACAGTAATGACATGTTTTGTGAGCTTGGCTAAGCTCCTTCCTGTTTGGCTGAATAAAAGGAAGCCCTTCAATGGCACACGCTCCGTCTCTTCCTCAGCAACAGCTGTTTGTGTCGACCAGAATAAGCTCTAAATCTTCCTACAATCTTCCTTCACTCAACGTCCTGTGGACTTTGATCAATTCGGTGTCTGGGACGTTGACTCTAACGTCATTATCAAGATTTACAGTCTAAAAGAGGCAGAACACTTTGGTAAAATCAACAAATGAAAAAAGTGACTGACAGCGAACTGAAAGTAGGGATGCTACGAGCTAAATTTTTCAGCAGCGTGACAGTAGCTCATCAAAATAGTGCAGCTTTTCCAGTAACAAGCTATTTTTACAAGCACTACATTGTTGTTTTTTCTGTCACATATTGCTCACGCAGCCTTACAAAAGAGTGAGCAGCGGCAATAATCAAACGCGCTCTCTCAGAATGTGTGTCTCGCTCTCTCTCAAGTACCGCTGGGAAGTCCAATTAATTTTAGTGAATTAGTTTGTTTCGGATGGTGCATTTCAATGAACCGGCTCCAAAAATGAATTCATCCTTTCAGGACATACAGTAATAGTTTTTCCAGTCACTGTGGAGCATTGTACATCTTTCAGTTTTGTATTTTGTTAAATACTAATGTTGGCCATTTTATTGATAAAGAAAACAGGGAATGGTGGAAAAAAGGGAATGGGAAAAGACAAACCGCTCATGCATTACAAAGCAGCATGTTGGAACGTGGACTGACCATAAAGCCACCAATTTTCTCAGTTGTATTTAGTGTAAATTTAAGCCTTCACTAGACAGGTGTCTATCCATCCAAAATCCAAAAGAGGTATACACTGCATCTCACCCTCAGGCCATCCAAGATGTATTTGAGTTTCTTCATCAGAAAAGATTTGGAGAAATTTAACCCTACATCACTTACTCACCAATGGATCCTCTGCAGTGAATGGGTGCCGTCAGAGTCCAAACAGCTGATAAAAACATAACAGTAATCCACATGACTCAATTAATTATTGTCTTCTAAAGCAAAAAGCTGTGTGTTTACAAGAAACAAATCCATCATTAATGCATTTTAACTTTAAACCATAATTTCTGGCCATAATTATAATCCATAATGACACTTCCTCCATTGACAAAGTTGTCCTCTTGCACCAAAATCCACTGACAGATTTGTTCGAACATTCGTTTTGGACAGTGTTTGCTTGTAAACAGTGTTTGATCTGTGCATATGTCTCTCCTAACTCAGACAAGATGACTTTTTCACTGGAGAAAGTAATGGATTTTTTTTCCTTACAAACACAGATTTTTACTTAACAAGATGTTAATTGATGACTGGAATCGTGGATTATTATGATGTTTTTATCAGCTGTTTGCACTCTGACGGCACCCATTCACTGCAAAGGATTCATTGGTAAACAAGTGATGTAATGTTAAATTTCTCTAAATCTGTTCTGATGATGAAATAAACTCAACTACGTCTCGGATGGCCTGAGGGTGAGTACATTTTAAGATCATTTTTATTTTGGGGTATTAATATACTGTACCAAACTACTGTATGTTTTGAAACTAACTTTTTTAAAAGAATAGTTCTAACTCCTTTAAATTATGCTAGCTGTAGTTTTAAGTTAATTTTCCCGTTATGCTAATTTATCTTGTTTAAGGAGCAGGGTTGGGTACTGAACTCTGTACTTTTTAAGGGCACCAGCCGAATTACATGGGTACTAACGAATACCGATTCACATTAAACAATCCGAGCCAAATTTCACACTGCGAAAAATGCTTTTCTTACTTAGATTCTTTTGTCTTGTTTTCAGCCAAAATATCTAAAAATTTTTAAATCAAGAAGGATTTTTTTAGACAAGCAAAAATTGTCTTGTTTTGAGTAAAAAGACGTCCAATTTAAGTTAGAACAAGCAAAATAATCTGCCAATGGGGTAAGCAAAATAATTTTTTCAAGCAGAGAACAAGATTTTTTTGCTTACCCCACACTGTAAAAAACAATTTGTTGAGTCAACTTAAAATAATTTGTAACCTGGCTGCCTTAAAATTTTAAGTTCAGTCAACTCAAAAAAAAAACAAAGAAGCTTATTCAACTTGAAATGTTAAATTATACTAAGTAACAACTTAGATATTTGAGTTGAATCAACTTAAAATTTTAAGGCAGCTGGGTTACTTACCCATCTGTTAAATTTAGCAAACACAAATATCTAAGTTGTTACTTAGTACAACTTAACATTTCAAGTTGAATAAACTTATTTTAGTTGACTGAACTTAAAATTTTAAAGGCAGCAGGGTAACAAATTATTTTAAACTGACTCAACAAATTGTGTTTTTTTATTTTTTACAGTGCATTGCCAGATTATTTTGCTTGTTTTAAGCCAATTTTGACTTGTTTTTTCTGAAAACACGACAATAATTTTCGCTAATCTAGAAAATACTTCCTTTTTAAGAATTTTTAGATATTTTGGCTGGAAACAAGACAAAAAATCTAAGTAAGAAAAGCATTTTTTGCAATGCGGTACCTGAGAACGTATCTGGGCACGATCCGCACTCCAGACGAGAAGCGCAGCCCCACACCACATCTTTAAAATTCGAACACATTGTTTTCATAGTGTATACACTCTCACATAGTTTTCCATAAAATCACTTTGTATTTGTCCCAAATTATTATTAATGTACATAATGATTTCATCCTAGGCTGGAAGACTGTGTATTGTGCATCTTTCAACACAACGTTTGCATTTCTGTGACTTTAATACAGTCTGTATACTTCGTATCCACCTTTTTCTTTACCGTGGTGAGACTTGCGGTTCATTAGCTGCTGTAGGGAAATAATGAGAAGAATAATAGCGTGCAGTAAACAGTAGAACTGCACTACAAACCAGTGTGTTCATAATTAAGATAATACATTAAAATAATACGGTAAGACACACCAATTTGCAATATCAAGCAGCAAAACCAGCTGTTTTGTACAGCTAAAAATAGCTGGACACAGATAAGACTGGAAGCCAGACTGGACCCATAAAATTTACATTTTTCAAATGTTTTCTTTCCCTTTGCTATGTTTTTTTAAACACCGTTCAAACTCATCCATACAACTTTATTCATTCTTTAAGTGAACTTTTGCCCTCTTGGTGATTAGATTAACTGTTTTGGGCTGTCTTCTTGATCTGAATGCGACACGTCTGGTGATACCCGTGAGTTGTCCTAACTGTGGCGCTGCGCTGCTTGTCTGGTGTTTGAACGCCTGACCGCACCTCTCCAAATAGACGAGGCATTTATACTTGTCCCGTTCACCGTTGTACTATCCTTTGAAACGAATGGGCCAGCAAATAGAAGTAATTGTCCTCTACAACCATAGGGAATCGGGTAAAAAGTAGTAGTTTGCTGGTACAATGCTCAGTTTGGAAGACTGAAAAATGTTTGTTTTTCGTTAGGGCCTTGTCACTAACGATTATTTTGGTAATTGAGTACTCTGTTGATTATTCTGACGATTAATCGAGTAATTGGATATACACTGCAAAAAATGCTTTTCTTACTTAGATTTTTTGTCTTGTTTCCAGCCAAAATATCTAAAAATTCTAAAATCAAGAAGGATTTTCTAGACAAGCAAAAATTGTTGTCTTGTTTTCAGAAAAAACAAGTCAGAATTAAGTGAGTTTTTGGCTTGAAACAAGCAAGAACTCACTTAAATTTGATGTCTTTTTTCTGAAAACAAGACAATAATTTTTGTTTGTCTGGAAAATCCTTCTTGATTTTCAAATTTTTATTTTGGCTGGAAGCAAGACAAAAAAAATCTAAGAAAAGCATTTTTTGTAGTGTAATTTATTTATTTATTTTGGTAATAAAAATAGACCTAAGCAGACAATAGCCTTTAAAATGACTTAAAATTCATATATAATAGCAATGAGGTAACAATAATGATTTCAAATAAATGATCAAAAGCAAGTAATTATATGGTTTCATCAAACAAAACTGTTAAAATACATAATGTATTATGAACAATAGAGCTAACGTACAATACGCATTATAACAAATACCTGCAGAGGGCGCCAACGATGACTGTTTTTACACTATACTGCACGATCGAATCCTTGTTTAATATTGACTAAACAACATTTAATTAAAATGTCCACTTAATCTTTAAAATTGCCATTTCTTTTACGACAGAAATGCCACTGTAATTTGGTGTAATACGATGTGGACATCAAAACTTGTAAACTTTTATTTTGAATTATTTATTTTATTTTTATTTAGAAAAATGTATTTGTAATGTAAATATGTATTTTCCTGTGTTTGCCTAGGTATATAAATGATTTACCTTACAAATCTGATTAAATTGCAGACATTATGTTCCCAGATCAATGTTATAGTAAACCCAAACTCACAGCAATAAAAGAGATGGAGTTTGAGATGCTCCACACATGTAAATGATAACAGTTTGTGTGGAGCAGCATTTACTGTGAACAAAGCCATTCTGAGACACATGTACGTAACCTACACGTGTTCAAATAATTAAGCACATATTTTAAACCTGCATCGCATATATTTATTTAATTGAATGGTAGCATTTGTGCATTCACAATAGCAATATGCTTTATTATGATCTTAAATGTGTTTAATATATCTTGCAGCCTTGAAAAACTCTCTGATAATTAGTTTCAAGGATGCTCGTCCATGGAAATAACCATGTGACATTTGTATAATTATTTCTAGTCTGTAAAATATTGAAATAAATGAATAACAAAATGTTTAAATTTGAGAAGTCTGGACTGTTTTTCAATGAAATAAATCTATTTGTTATTTCACAGAGAGTAAAGTACCGAAAAAAGGCACTGAATTTCATGTGTATGGTACCCAACCATATTAAGGAGGCCTAAACATCATACACATGTTCTCATTGTGTCTGTTTTTTGTTACAGACTTTATGGTAAGTGTTTTCTCTCAGTCTTGAGAGGAACACGGCCCTTAAGAGAATTCAGCAAATTAAGTGAAGCAAAGCTGCAACTTCACTGGGCAGCTGCTGATTAGAGTCTATCAGCGTTACAGTGTTCTCTTCAAGTCTCTGACAGTCAGCTCTGAAGCCTCAATCGCCATCGCCCACAGTCCTAAGCCATTTATTTCGAAAATCCTTTGGATGAGCAATCAAAGGTAGCAGTGCTTTTTTTTTTTTTTGTTCGTTATGAGTTAAAACAGAGTTCAAGGCTGTTGTGTTGTATTGCTGATCTGTGCTTGGAGAATACAGGGAGGAGAAATCCACAGAGTAAAACAACAATGATTATTAAATGAATTCATCAGAAATAAGTTCAGGAAGAGGTTAGACAAAATTCAGAGAAAGATGGAACCATCAACCCTCTTTTATCAAATGCATTGTCAAAGCAGTTAGAGTGAATAAATGAGATCCTCGGTTTTCTTGTGGCTTGAAAAGATACACACTGGCTGTATTATTTTGTCGAGGAGTTGCCACTTGTTCAGTTGTCATTAATATGCAGTGAATCACTTTGCATGTGTAAAAAAGCCTTCAAGATCTGACAGTTCTTTGTAAAAATGCTTATATTAAAAACTGTGGAGCTGCATTGGGTTTTAAAAACCAAGCAAATATGTTTGTCTGGTAGTGTCTTGATTGTTACGATGACTGTGATGATGTGCACACAAAGCTTCATGTTCCTTGTAGAGAAATGAGTGTCTGTCCTCTGGGTTGGGCTTTTATATATCTGGATGAGTGATGTTTTTTTTTGTTGTGTTTTTGCTGTGGGAACTCAGCTTAATGTACAGAGAAGGTCAGTGTATATCAGACGTCCCTGGACACCAGTCCCTGGAGTTTCTTTGTTGCCTCGTTGGTTTCTTTCTGTCTGTCTGTCTCTATTGCTCTGTTCTTTCCCATACAGAAATGTAATTATATGACATATATTGCCCTATATCAAGAGTGCCATGTATGTTACCTATAAAGTGATATCCTCTAGATATGAAGATAAGAGTTTATAACATATTTAAAATACAGTAAAATTAGTATATATATAATATATATAATATCTATATGATTACATTTTATATGGTAATTTATGTAGCTACTAGCAATATATATGTGAACAATAAAATGCACATTTATTAAACCATATACAAAAATGCTGTGCATATATACATTTTTCTTAAAACTTTTTTTAAATATCCGTGTCTATTTTTTAATATTTACACACACGTATGCAGCACGGGTATATTTGCAATAGCCAAAAATACATTGCATGGGTCAAAATGATCAATTTTTCTTTTATGCCAAAAATCATTAGGAATTAAAGTAAAGTTCATGTTCCATAAAGATATTTTGTAAATTTCCTACTGTAAATATATGAAAACTTCAATTTTTTTTATTAGTAATATGCATTTTTATGAACTTCATTTGGACAACTTTAAAGGCGATTTTCTCAATATTTAGATTTTTTTGCACCCTCAGATTCCATATATTGAAATGTTCTATCCTAACAATTATTTATTCAGCTTTCAGATGATGTATAAATCTCAATAACTGACCCTTATGACAGGTTTTGTGTTCCATGGTCACATATTTATACATACACATATACATATATATATATATAAAACCTTTTGTGTATCTATATGTTTAATACATGAATGTCTACAGAATATGCATATAAAATATATGTAAAAGATATATGTAAAAACTACTTACATTTGGGTATTTTATATGTCTACAGTAAACCTATAAGAAAATTGGGGATTTTATTTATGGCCCAATGTGTTAATTTTAACATTTTATTTTTAACATAAAATCATCAAATCCTTCCATTTTCTATTTGTTCTATATGTTTTAATTTTGTACATCGTATTTAATTTTGAATTTAATTTAATTAAATTCTTTACTTCATATGACAATATGTACATATAATACATTTGCATATGGGCTGAATAACCACACATTACATCTTTCTGATCCATTGCAAGAACCTAGCAATGTTAAGATATACAATTCCACATACTGCTGAAAGTGCAAATGAATTATAATTCTGTATTCTGTATCCTACTTCAATTCAAATTTGCATTTGAAATTCTCAAACTGTTCTTTTCAGTTTAATTCTGAATAGTGCATAACCTTGGTAAAAGACACGGAAGAAGTAAAAGGGAGAGAGAGAGAGAAAAACAGACATTTATGAGCAAGTTTTCAGCTGCTTAATGTTTCAAACTGTGGAGTTTCACTCTGCTTGAGTGCCTCTTACTACATTAGCTGTTTACTGCATTAGCCCATTTTTTAAAAATGTGTTGCAATATTTAATATATTTTTTATGCGCATAAGGAAGTCTTACATCATGGTGACACTGTGTGTGTGTGTGTGTTGGTCAGTAATGCTGAAAAACTCTGCTCTTTTCCATGCAGTTACAACGAATATGAACTGGTGCTTACAAAAGTACCATGAAAGCATCCTAAAAGTGATTTAAACATCTAGTGCATGATATTCCCATTCTTCTAAGTGATTGAAATAATTCAGATGAATGACAGAATTTTTATTTTAAACTATGAACTAGTTACTTTTATGTGTTTTGTTTTGATGAGACTGGATCAGCATTTAGTGATCCTGCTAGAGCTAGATTCTGTGGTTTTGTAAAAACAGTGTTTGATCATGTGTGTGGAGATTTGAGAGTCAGGAGTGTTGTGAGAGAGACTTACTGGTTCTTCTCCATAGATAAAATCAGCTGTTGTTCTCCTGCTTGGATCAGGATGCGCAGCGAAGCGGGAGGCGTCTAAATAAATGAAAAACAAAACAATCACTTCATGTCCTGTTTTCCTGTTTCAACCAATTTACTCTAAACCCTGCACCTTCCCTGCTGACACATACATACACACACGCACAGCCTTCACACCTTTGAATGACTCAGGATTTGATCCAGCACACCAGACAGAGCCACAGAGCCAAAAGGAAGCCTTCCAACTGTCATTTTGCACATAATAATGTGTCAAGCACTCTGTACAGGGCCATGGCTGATGTGTTCATGTACAGCCACTGCATCTTTATTCACTTGACACATTCGAAGACATGGGGAATATAAACTGAACTGCACACACAAATATCATTTAAACATAAACTGGTTCTTGATAAATAACAAAAGATAAGGCCAGAAATGTTCGAGTGAGTGGATCTCGGTGAATCAGGGGTGTACCTGTTCTCAGTACTCCTTCAATGTGAATTTTTTATATTTCTTTTGTTTGTCCATATGAGACAATATACTGCATCCTTCTTTTTCACAACCTAATGTTCATCTGCAGAGTTAAGATGTATATTTGTCATATTTTCTCACAGTTTTTTGTGTTTATGACCAAATATGTGTTTACTTAAAGTCCACCTGCAGTGAAAATCAAGTTTTTTATGTTGTTTATTTGCCTATGCGGTGTTTTTAATATGCTTTTAAACAAAGTATGCACCAATCCATTAATCAACACCATTGCTGAGTATCTTCTCCTTAAAACTGTAGTTTCCCAAACGCTGTGTTGCCAACTAATTTAGGGAAAGTTGCTGAAGGCAGGACAATTTGTTGCTAAAAGTTGCTAAATTATGTGACGTCATTGTGTGGTGATCTTTATGTAATCGCAATGCAAAAGTGCATAAAATAAACATATATTTATATTTAAATACAACATTGAATTTTTGAACATTTACACATTTTTAAAAAATATATTTTTTGGTATTTTTTATTAACTAGTAAAATTACCAGTACCTTTTCAGTTGCTAAAAGTTGGCAAATAAAATTTTAAAATAGCTACATTTATTGCTAGGTGCTTTTTGAAGAAAAAGTTGCTAAGGTAGTGTCTGGCAACACTGACCAAAGGCTGTCCCAGAAACGTGGTTTGAAGCAAACTTCAATAACCAGTTACGTCAGTGGACAGATTCCTATCAACAGCATGCAAAATATACCAATAGGATTACTAGCACAAAATCAAAAATTAAATAGAGCATTTAATAGAGCATATAGAGCATTAAATAGAGCAAACCCCCTAGCGGCTAACCGCTATCTTGAATAATAACCTGCGGCAACAGTGTCAAGTAGCCCGGAGTCAGACGCACCTCTCCCGCATTGGCACCCGCACTTCACTGGCATATGTTCGCGGCGCAAATTGGAATCACAAACTAGGCTGCATTCAAAAATTATTTAAACAAACAAAAAAAGAAATATTTAAATATGTCATTTTGATGATCAAAGATGAGGTTTAAGGGATAACATTTTTAACTACAGGGGGACTGTGTATACTGTACTGCGATAGCTGAATTTATTGCTGCATAATTCTTTTGATTTATGTTAATTTGCATTTACTTACAAACAGTATAATCGTAATTGCATGGGTTTTTCGCATGTAAATGAACTATTTTCATAGGGAAAATTAAGTTTTCACCCAAAAATAAAAATGAAAATTCTGTCATTAATTACGTTGTTCATTTGTTCATCTTTGGAACAGCATTTAAGATATTTTTGATGAAATCTGAGAGCTTTTTGACCTTGCATAGACAGGGTCAAGACCACTGTTCAATGTTAAAATCAGTGGTTCAACCTCAATGTTATGAAGCTACGAAAATACTTTTTATGCACAAAGAAAACAAAAATAACAACTTTATTCAACAATTTCTTCTCTTTCGTGTCAGTCTTCAATGCATGTTCACGAGAGAAATATTTCTGAATAACTCTTCAGCTTTCCCTTTATTATACAGAAGTAGAATGACCATCTATTTTTCTTGCTAAACAGCTGAGAGAGCATATCTTTCTCCCTCACTCCAGCTGGAGTGATATGGCTTTGGGCCATCAGTCAGGCCACTCATGGTGCAGGCCGACAGGTCCTTTATTCTGAGCGGAATTTCCTGCCTGAAATACTTTACCCTCACCACAACCTCAATCTCCACCTGCAAATGTTTAATCGCAATCACCTTGGAAAGCAAAGCAAAGCGAGCCATTCCCTAGCACTGCATTTTCATGACATACAAAACTTTTTCCTAACAATGCATTAAAGACATTCCCAACATTTCAGACAGTTCTGAAAAACTCTGGGTGTTGAGTTCCCGATGCCTAAGCCTCTGAGCACACATGAATTCCCTGCAAAATGGGCAGTGAAATGGCCTCTAAGTGCCATGTGCTAGAGTCAGACATTGCTCTGAGCTACTGAAGACGTTTGACTGTAATATTCATTGGAGCTCGAGTAACTCAGTGCGGAGACTGGAATCAATTAAGCCCTAATGACGAAGGCCCCGTGACTTTTTGCGACAATGTCGCCACGGCTTCAGGCAGTTAATCTAATCTAATGTACTCCAAAACAGTTTTCAAGATTCATCACCTCATCACTCAGCCCCTGTGCCTCTGGTGCCGTTTGGCAGTCAGGCCTTTCACTCATTTTCACAAATGACCCTTTTAGAGCTAAAAGGCTGTGGCTCAATAATGATACTGACTATGGGAGTCATACATTGTGAACTAATTTGTACCGTAGTCTAATGTTATACCAGTTCGAACTGAAGTGAACTTGCATTGGACTCAATATATTAGCCATCTCTAAAGAGTGTACGCAACTCAGTGCTATTCAAAATCAGAAAATCATATAAAAATAGAAATAAACACCAGCAACGTCATGATGGAAGTGAAAATGATTTTCTAGAGGTTTAGGAAAACACAGTCAAACCAAAAATTATTCAGACACCAGATATAATCTTTGATATTTTTTTACTAGTGGGTGCAGGACACTATAGTTTATTTATGTAAGTGAGGATAGCAAAATAAACTAAACTGTGACATATTATACCCAAAAATTCTTCATACAGTGGACTACTAGTAAAACAAAATTAAGCACTGCTAGGTAATTGGTTGACCTAAACTGGTATTATCTAATTCTGTACTTAAATTTAACCAGTGTTGGGTACATTACTTTAAAAAAAGTAATTAGTTATAGTTACTAGTTACTTCTCACAAATAGTAACTGAGTTAGTAACTGAGTTACATCATTATAAAAGTAACTAATTACCAGGGAAAGTAACTATTGTGTTACTTTTTTAAAAAAATATATCAATATATGTCAAAAAATCTCAAATAATTTGGATGCCCCCAATGTTAAATATAGTAAATGAATAAAACACGGTACACTAAGCTACACTGTTTTAATGTTGCTGTGGGACAATGTGAGAAACACCTTCCAGGAGCTAATTATTACATTATTGGGGTTGCTTCAACCTGCGGACATGAAAAACATCAAAATAACAAGAAAACAATGTGCTTTTGTAAAATAAATAAAATAAACAGGGTGCGCTCTCTGCCATCTCGGTCTCCATCGCCTCTCTTCACAGACACGTAAATAAAACAACCTGAATCTCCGTGAATACGTGCCTCACAGACATGAGAAATATATGTATAGAAAGCTTGAAATGTCACATCGAAAAACAAATATTCTCTGATAAAGTTATCTGTATGATACCATCTAAATTCATCTCTAATTTAATCACGTCAATGAGCGGCTCTGCTTTTAAAATTTTAAACATCCATGTGAGATGCGCAGACATGTAGGTAAACACCCACGTCACCTCCATAAACAAACATGAACATTCATCGGCTACTTTTCCTTTCTGGAAGACACGCTGAGACGAATATGCCAGAATTTACCTCAGAAGAATGAAATAAAAAATTATAGTAACGGTGCATTTTGTTGCCAATAATGGTAACGGAATTGTAACAGGGGAAACAGTAATTCGCTTGATTTCTCGTTACTGAAAAAGTAATGCCATTGGTAACCGTGTTCATTTATAACACCACATTTAATCCCATCACTGAATTTAACAGCTGACTGCTGACAGCTATTCAATCTAATTAATTTTTTGAGACAGTCTAACAGAAGGATGACATTATCAAGATGAATTTGTTCTGACACAGTTTAACTCTTAGTTCTTGTCATATTTTATTACCATTTTCTAAACTATAGCAAATAAACTCTGATAATGTGAGAAATGTTGAAGGTATCTGAATAAATTTTGGTTGGACTGTATGTGAAAAATTGTGCAGCAGCAGCATACAGTGTTCTTTCTTACCCTGGAGCGGAGCCAGCTGATTGGTCGCTGCTCTGTTCCTTCCAGCAGTAGTGGTACCATGGTGTGGTAGTGTTCCAGTTTGTTGAGCACACTTTTTAGTTGCCTCCCTGCGACAAGCGACAAAAAAAGCTCCCATTAGTGTTGCAGTGGGAACCAGAGACACAATATGTGATGCAGCTGAGCTTTGTGTGTGTACTCGAGGCAAGAAGTTCAAATGACCAACAGTTAAAACCGGGATTGTAAACTGAAGACAGCAGTAAGTAAGCAGTGCTGCAGTAAATTAGGGCCAGCATGAACAGATGTGGAGATAAAGACCATTAACTCAGTAGAATTTGTAGTCCTAAAACTTGGAAGAGAATTAATACTTAAGTTATGGGTTCCCTCTGGATTTCTAATGGGATTTTAGGATGGTGGCTTTCAATTTACGTATAAAATAAGGTCTGTTTTTTGGGGTAAAAATAAACAAAAGTCCATTATTGAGCATTCCATTGTTGCCTAATCCAAGTTTACTATGCAAAACCCACAATAATAATTTATAGTGGTCGGTTTCATTTGGTTTTCTTTGCAAAAAAAAAAGTTTTTCCCACAGGGGTTTTAAAGGGGACAAAGGATGTCCATTTTCCACAAGTTGGTATGATTCTTTAAGGTCTATAATGTCTATAACATACTTTGGTTAAAATTCCTCAATAGGCATGTAAAACAACCCCCTTTTTACCTTGCCAAAAACAGCTCTGTTCACAGCAATCCGTTTCAGTGCGTGTCTCTTTAAATGATAATGAGCTGCTGCTCACCCCACCCATCTCTTCCGTTTTTTGTGTATTTGGTGGTGCATTCCCATCAAAAACAAAACCTCAGTGACTCTGATGTCAGGAGAAAATGAAGACTCAACTACCAAACAACTGCATTGCTTACAAGACATTGTTACAGCTGCTTGAGTGGAGAGAATGGTGGACAGTGTACAACTGGCTGAGGGCAAAAATATGCTAATACAGGACAGTCCGTCAGCAGCCGTGGGCGGGGCCTGAACAGTATGACGTGATACTGCTAAAAGAAATCAAAACGGCTTAATAATTGACACTGTTGAGGTTTTTAGGGGATTAAACAAAAAGGAGTGAATGGATTTTTATCATTGTAGGGTGGTTGTGTCCACACACTGCTAAGACAAATTTATATGCATATAATGCATATATATGCATTATATGCTCATTTATATGCTCATAAAGTGAATTTTCCCTCCGATGTCCCCTTTAAAACATATTCTCTAAAATGCCACAACCCATGAACCAAATCAACCAGCTTTTACGATGTAATTTTATTTGAAGCAGTGTTGGAAAATCAGACAAAAAGACAAAGATAAAAGAATCACGGGTAATGTAGTTTTTCACCAGTATGATTACTTAAAAAATAAGTAATAAGTCATTGTTAAAAACCAATTATTTAAAATAAGTATTTTTACTTCAAAAACCCGATTGTTGCACACTATGTATGGTGGGACAAATATGGGGGTTCAGAGTATAATTTTTTAACCACATTAATTTCACACTTGTCTAGTACAAATACGTCTTTTTGTTTCATATTTAAGGTGTACACAATTGTCGTTATTTACCTCAAAAGAATGGAAGTTAAATGTGACAACATGCCCCGTAGGTAGGGTCCATCGTAACATGACCATATAATAGCTTAAAATGTTATCTGATCTAATTAGAATAATATACAAGACAAACATATTTTGTCAATAAAATAAAATTCTTAACATTGCCAAAAAAATAATGGCGTTTTTTAAGAAAACACAGCTATACAGTATAGTTCAAAACAATGTGTGCAAATGAAGAAACACATTCAGACATTTAGAAAAACACTCCCCTCCCTCCACACACAATGCTTTACATTTCTTGAAATAATAATTTCTGAACATTAAACATTGATTATCAGTCTTTATTCACCTGTTTCTTGCGGTTTCTCATTCAAACTCATAAAAGTAAACGGTGTAAATTACATTGTTAATGTCATATAATAGCATTGTTTAGTACGGAAAAATTTTCTTCAGCCACAAATTTACTTTTACTATGGTAAAATAAATATTCAGCATTATCTTTCTAGATTTCTGAATTTCGGTGCACTTTTTTCTCTATATAGTGTTGATATGGCAACTAGTAAATACCGTAAATTTGGTTATGATAGCATGTGTGGAAATATTTAAACCATGTGTGTTACAACTAACCCCGTGTTGCAATTTTGTGCTTTAGAGAGGTAAGTGTTTTATAGCACGTCAACATCACGTGAAGAGACTTCACAATTTTTTCTATAATATAAATGACAATTTACACAAAAAATACATTTTGAAACTGGTTGCATGCTTTGAAAATGTAAGTTGCTAACAAGTTTTTGCATACAGCATGGATTACAATGGTTGCATGTTACGTCAAGCACATAAACCCACATCCTTGCTGAGCACACAAAGTATTTCCACCATTTTCAAATATTAATAGCAGCTTACTGTATGTATTCAACAACTGAAAGAAATTCTGTATCTAGAAAAAGGAGGTGAGTTGAAATGCTGTCTTCCATTCAACACAGAACTGTCATACTTGGAAATGTGCAACTGAACAGCGGTTGATGCTGGAAATTTCAATTTATAAACTCATAAGGAATCTCTGATAGATCAAGATGATGTAACATGAACATAGCGTCACCCCGGGAGATGTACAAGCTTGATGAAATATATTCACTTTTATGTGCATACAATGATGAATCAAAGGAATGCTTGATGAATTAGCATTCCAGGTTGGGCTACAATTTGACATAATGAGTGAAAACTATTTTATGGAGTATGACAAAGAATGCAGTCAGCATATGAATAAGTGTGAGTGCATGTCATAATTTGACAAAAGTATTTTTTTTAAACAATGGGGTCCAAAAGTTTGAGGCCACTGATGAAAATGTTTCTGTTTTGTTCTGTTTTATTACAAAAGTTCAAACTGGCATGTAATGAGAAGAATGATAAACTTGGCTTGACTTGCTTCTGTGTTTCGTGAGTGTAGTTGCGTCATCAGTCTAAATCAAAAGGCTTCTCTCTTTTCTCTCCC
Source organism: Labeo rohita (assembly GCF_022985175.1). NCBI lineage: Eukaryota > Metazoa > Chordata > Actinopteri > Cypriniformes > Cyprinidae > Labeo > Labeo rohita. The sequence goes on along the minus strand of NC_066885.1, from coordinate 21,172,218 downwards.
TCAGTGAAAGCATCGTGCCCCCACAGGGCCAAAGCGTTCCATCCTCAGCTGAACCTCAACACTACAGCATCCATTATGAATTAGAACGACAGACATGGAGAGAGAGAGAAAGAGAGAGAGGGAGAGAAAGAGAGAGAGAGAGAGCAAGAAACGAAGAAGAGGTGTAAGAAAGAGAGAGAGACATGCACAATAGAGCAGCGTGGAGAAGTGCATCCTTAAGAGCGTCTGAGGCAGCAGAGTGACAACACAACATGTTTTTTTCTCATCTCCCTGAGCGCTGTAAGCCCTCGCTTTTTTCTTTCTCTCCCTCACTGACTCACATACAAACACCTGTCATATTTTATCAAAAAAAGTGTTAATATAGTTTTTACATTTGTTATATTTATAATTAGATTTTTAGAATTATTTCTGAAGGATGTCACTGAAGTAATGGCTGCTGAAAATTCAGCTTTGTCATCACAGGAATGAATTACATTTTAAATATATTGAAATGGAAAACAGTTATTTTAAGTACTAATTTAAAGTTATTGATTTTTTGATGAAATAAATGCAGCTTTGGTGAGCAAAAGGTGTTTTACTAAAAACTGTATGATTTTAAGATCCATCTTTTCACACTGAGGACAACTGAGAGACTCATATGCAATTACTACAGAAGGTTTAAGCGCTCACTGATGCTTCAGAAGGAAAAATTATGCATTAAGAGCTGGGGGTGTAAACTTTTGAACAGAATGAAGATGTGTACATTTTTCTTATTTTACCTAAATATCAGATTTTTTTGCCCTTCAGATGCTACAGAAGATAGCATGTTTCCCAGAAGACGAAATAAGCTAAATTTATCCTGATCTTCAATTTCCAAAAGTTTTCACCCCCAGCTCTTAATGCATCGTTTTCCCTCATGAAGCATCAGCGAGTGTTTGAACCTACTGTAATAGTTGCATATGAGTCCCTCAGTTGTCCTCAGTGTGAAAAGATGGATCTCAAAATCATACAGTCATTGTTGAAATAGGTTCAAATACACAAAAATGCTGAAAAACCAAAGAATTTATGGGACCTGAAGGATTTTTTCTAAAGAACAGCAAGCAGTTTAACTGTTCAGGACAACAAGGGACTAAAAAAAAACACAACTGGTAATGTGTGATATATAATCATCTGAATTTAAGAAGTACCATGGTATTATCATGTATCATGGCAGTTCTACTGTATTCTTTGAAGTAGTTTAGGCAACCATGTAAATGCATGAATATGGTAATTATTTAGTATAGTTCTTTTCAAGCACTGTTATATTACCATCCAGTACCACAACTATATCATATTACCTTTTTTTAAAGGTCAGAACAAAGATACTGAACCTCAAATCTTAGAACTAAATGATATGATCTCCACATAATTGCAGTGGGACACTATAAGGAACCAAACAGCTCCTGAAAACACATACTTAGTGCACTAGTATGCCATAAATAGAGAACATATATATACTCAATGAGAAACTTGTCAGCACATAATAACACATATTCGGTCTGCAGGGCACACTGGGCTCATAGCTTTCTGCTGCTGGTCTGTCAGATACCCATTATTACCCACGATTCAGCATTCTTAGGGAGACAGGAAGTGGCACAGCACTCTGGAAATGTCTTTTCTCCCCAGTGGGAAGCTATCAGTCACGTTTCAGTATGTGTTTGTGCACATCCTGTCATTTTGGATATAATTTACAGCACACAGGGACACATATGCACAAACCCCCGCACTTCCTTTACCCAGACACAATTTCCTGTCTGTCATTATCATTCACCCTCGCTTCTCCTAGTCTTTTTGTCCAAGAAGGATTCAATTCAAGAAGAGGCTTTGCACACTAGAGCAAAACTGACATCTGTGCTTAAATGGGAAATGAGTAATGAAATTAGATTGAAAGACATTGTCATGAGTGATGTCTATTGATGTCCACAATGAATAGACTAAACACATAGATAGATGATATACTTTAAGTTATTTTACATATGAATCCTAAATATGAATCTCTCGAAAATGGTATGAGATAATAAAACCAAGTACCATAGTTGAATTTCTAAGGCCTCTGAGTGATCAAAATTTTGTCATCTGTTTGATAAGTTTACACTTTTTTTAAGTAAAAGGCCTTTACATACACCTTGCAAAATTTGCAAAATGTTAATTATTTTACCAAAATAAGGGGGATCATACAAAATGCATGTTAGTTTTTTATTTAGTACTGACCTGAATAAGATATTTCACATAAAAAAAACATTTAGTCCACAAGAAAAAATAATAGCTGAATTTATAAAAATGACTCTGAATTTACATATGCTTGATTCTTAATACTGTGTTGTTACCTGAACGATCCACAGCTGTTTTTTTGTTTGTTTGTTTAGTGATAGTTGTTCATTAGTTTTGTTTGTCCTGAACAGTTGAACTGCTCGATGTTCTTCAGAAAAATCCTTCAGGTCCCATAAATTCTTTGGTTTTCCAGCATTTTTGTGTATTTGAACCCTTTCCAAAAATGACTGTGTAATTTTGAGATCCATCTTTTCACACTGAGGACAACTGAAGGACTCATATGCAACTATTACAGAAGCTTATGAAAGAAATGTTCACTGATGCTCCAGAAGGAAAAATTATGCATTAAGAGTCAGGGATGTAAACTTTTGAACAGAATGAAGATGTGTACATTTTTCTTATTTTGCCTAAATATCAGATTTTTTCATTTAGTACTGCCCTTCAGAGACTACAGAAGATACTTACATGTTTCTCAGAAGACAAAAAAAAGTTACCCTGATCTTCAATTTCAAAAAGTTTTCACCCCGACTCTTAATGTATCGTTTTTTTGGGGTCATTTTTATACATTCAGCTATTATTTTCTCTTGTGGACTATACGTAAACGTCTTTTATGTGAAATATCTTATTCAGATCAGTACTAAATAAATACCACACATTTTGTATGATCTCTCTTTTTTTAATAACATAATTAACATTCTGCAAGGTGTATATAAACCTTTGACCTTAACTGTATTCATATGTCAGGCTTAACAGGGTTAATATACAGTAGTACCAAATAATAACCAATATACATCTGCTATTTATTTTCATGATATTTAGCAGACCTAAAAAACAACAACATTCCAACACCTCTCATCATAATGCAACACAGTCACACACCATATCAGCAACCCTACCAGAGCTCAAGGCATTTCATTGTCACCGGTATTCACACACCATCCAATCCGTAAATAACAATATGTTTTTGTGCACAGTGTCTAGCTTTGGCAAAACTCTCCCTGCATCTAAATAGAGTGGGGCAACAGTGGGGCTCTGGAAGTAAACATCCCATTCACTTTCTCCACACAAACAGGTTTTAAAAAAATATTGTATAAACTTCTCAAAACTGACCTACGAGTTCTGCAAAGTTTTAAATCAATGGTATATGCTTCTGTTGAATTTGTCAGTCAACATTATTTCATATTGCTTTATATAAAAAAAAAAAAAAAATAATAACAGTCCTCTTAAAATTTCAAACAAATACCAAGTTCCGTCATGAAACTCTAGATGGTGCAGGCTGATGAGTTGATATATACAGCGGTGAACTACTTGGCACACGCCTTTCCTAATAACGTGCTAGGTAGCAAGTTTAGCGGCAAAACGCAGCTAAAGTAAACAGGCTCGTCACTCCACAGAGAGTAGAGAGGGGCGGGGCGAGCAGAGCTCATCTGCATTTAAAGGAACAATCCCTCAGAATGGGATGATTTTTGCAGAGCTCATTTAAGGTAAAAAGGGTGTTGTTTTACTCAACCATTGAGAATTTTTAACCAAAGTATACTATAGACTTTTCATTAAGACCCTAAAGAATCATATCAACTTGTGGAAAATGGGCATCAGATGACCCCTTTAACAGAATTTTCCAAACTCAACGGAAAGTGAAGATTTAATCCAACATAAACCAATCTGAGAAAGCAGTGGCTGATTATCATACGTGATTGTTTCACCACAGGGTGTCAGTGATCTACACTGGCCTAATCGCGATGCTGCGGTGTTTGTGAGATCTGATGAATAAGATCATAATGAACTTTTATTTATCTGTATTAAATATGTATCTCTGTATGTAGCCTAATGCCAAAATATGAATATTCAGAGTCGTCGCACTGTCAACGTGTTACTGTTAAAAATTATTTAAATGTTTAACATTGTTAAATAAGGCAGTTACCGCACATTCATTCAGCCATTTTAAACAATGGAATAAGCAGTAGGGGCTCAGAATAAGAGCACCAATGCATACAAACAAATTAGCCATGGTTTTACTACAAATAAAACCAAAAATTGCAATTGAAGTTAAATTATATAATCACAAATTAACTCGGGTTTTACTACACTGACCATAGTTTAACAATGGTAGGCTATTTGTAATAAAACTGTTGTTATACAAATGTAAAAACTGAAAAAACATGGCACTTTTATTATAGTAAAACCATGGTTAATTTTCGTAAGGCTGTTTATCAGTCAAACTCATTTAAAACTGTACATTCAACAGGTATGAAATATGATCAGTAAAAGAAAAATACTGGTCATGAGACTGCGGCATGTTAGTGGGGAAATATATTTATTTATTATACAGAATGCACATACTAAAAGGAAATATATTTATAGTAACATTTCAGCAGGTTGAAGATAATTCATGTTAATGCAGAGAATATGATAAATTGTTTTTTTAAAGAAATGCCTGCTCTAACATGCAGTAATAGTCTGCGTTCTCATTAGAAACTGTCTGTATGTAGATGCGTTGAATGCTAACCGAGCCATAGTAAAACGCAGAAGTAGTTACGCAAGTAGTCCATTCAGCAGCGTAGCAGGTCTATTCCATCAACACTAAATATATTAACACTGTCATATCCCTTTCCATGCTAAAGTCTTCCTAGACTTGTTATGACAGAACTTATTTGACTATTTTTCAACAAACATTCAGTTTTTATACCTATAATGAATGTACATCAATAGTTTTGCTTTTCTCCTATGTTCAAATACATTTTTGCTTCAAAACAAAGTCTGAGGTGTTGCCATTCATCTTGGGGGAGGAAACTAACAGGAAAAATACTTCCTGAACCAAGACTGAAGAAGTGGGCGGTCATTGTTTCACTCTACACACGTAAATCCTTGATGCAGACAGTATGCTTTTTCTGCTGAAATATTGAAATCAGTGGACACTTTCCTATTCCATAAGGTCACAAAATTCATACTTTGCCGTCCTAACTGTGTGTAGCTTTAGCATTACCTTTGGAATGCGGCTGTGTGTACCTCCTGCTTGTTTTTCCTTCTTTTTTCTCCTTCCCTTCACGCCCATGTCACGTTCAAGCTATCTGAAGCAAGGCCTGATGACTTGACCAGATTTATTAGTTTAGTGTCAACGTGAAACCCCAGAGAATGCGTATGTGCACATATGCGCATGCACGTACGGATATGTTTTATTGAACATAATGAAATTCCATTGAGGCTTGTAACTAAATACAGCACTGACAGCAGCAGGCCAAACAATTCATCAGTACACCATCTAATGAAGCTTTATTGCTTTATAGATGTTCTGTTGGATAGGTTTTGGGGCCAAAGAGAGGGAATTAAGCAAAGATCTGCGGTACGATAATAAAAAAACATAGCATAAATGCATAAATTAGATGCTGCTGCCGCTCAGTAATTATTTGTTTAGCATTTTCGGTTATATTCTCTTTATTGATACAAGGCCCAATTTATTTTTTTTAAACAGACCACAAAGGAAAAGTCCAAGATGTTTAGCAGCTTTTATGTGGGAATTTTAATTACATGTGTAAGAGCCGCTGCACATGTTTGTAATGGTGTAAATGAATCCAACGTGAGAGATTTTTACTGTATTCTTTGTCTAAAAAAAGCTTTACGTGAAATTCTAGGAAACTGACTGGAATGATTATTCACACATGTTCCACTCAGATTTGATCACAGAGGAGTGGCAGTGCCACTTTCTTTTAAAAAAATAAACATCTTTGAGTTAACTTTTTCCAGTACACATTCAAATTTCTACAAAAAGTACAAAACTACTTACTTTGTAAAGCATAAATGACAACCAATCTTACTTCAGTATTGTGATGTGTTTCTAAGAACTTGACTTCAGTTTTGATTTTATGTCGACTGTATCAAGAAGTTCTGACTTATATTTGACACACTCCATCCTCCTGCTCAAAATATCTATTTAAAATGAAGTTTCAAAAAATGAAAATGATACTTCAACAGTTTGTCATCGCCAAACCAGTACAAGTGCATGTTAAGTGTGTTTTAATGAACATGTTGACCAAATGTTCTTGCTTATGTACTTACTTATAATATGTTTCTTTATTTAAAACCGTAATTTATGCAAATGACCAGATTTGCATAATTCCTTTAGCAAAACCAATCACTTAATGAATACACCGTGATCAGCGGGCACAGTTCAGTCTTACTAAATTGCTTTCCAGCTCACGAAAACCGCTCACCAGTCACTTCCAAAGTATCTCAAACTCAGAATCAGTAATGAGGACTTTCTTCTACCACTAGGCAGACAAGTTAATGATAAGTTTCTTGTTTGCAACGTCTTCAGGTTTCTGAGTGGATGACTTGAATACATTAGTTCTCTCCTAACAGCCTGAAAAAGCACCGTCAGCATTCTGAGAGTCAGCTGCCGAAACGGGACGAGAGGTGAGAGATTGAAAGAGGAAAGCGCGATAGTGAGCTGGAGATTAAGAGTGTGTGTGTCAGATGGAGAGAGTGAGTGTGTTGGTAAATGGCTAATGCGGGTGGTGATGGTGTGAATGAAGAGAGATTACTGACTGAGAGAATCTATAGACTTTATGACCTTGCTATAATAATCTCTCTCTGGCTCTGTCTGTCATTCTCTCAGTCTCTAAACTCACTGGTATTGATGTGCAGCTACAGATTATGATTTTGAAGCTCTCTGATGGCGAAAGAAATGGGAGTTTGGAAGATCGACGTCTTAAATGGTTGAGGCTAACTATGAGTGGCATCTTAGGGTATTAACCTCTTTAAACAGTGACCCTTAAGGACTCCTGCTGTTCATCTTACTCTTCAAAAAACATTTATCCTGGGACACACATATAAATGTGAAAAACTGGTTTTCTATTATAATAAATTAAATACTACTGGATTCATAGCCACATTTGAATAATACTTGTAATATAACATTCATTTTTTTTAAAAAAATTCAAGATAGGAGGAAAAACAAACAAACAAGCAGGCAAACAGATATAGGTAGATATGGTTAAAACACTAATTGAGCAATTACACAAGATCTTTCATCATACCTTCGGATGTTAATTCATGTTTTTTCATGCTGTAACTACCAGTAAAGAGGAAGAGATGATCACATTTTCTCACACTACGCTTGAACTGAGGCACCTATGCATCGCCGAGCCACAAAGAGTCTCAAAGAGTACCAAAACAGCATTTATTGTTTGAATTTCCTCATAAAACGGACAGAATTTGAAAGATGAGACTTTGTTTCTTATCGAAGTTAACAAAACAGAGTTTATAGCAATTCATGGTGGTTTAACTGGTTAAAAGGCCACAACGCTGTATTTGTCGCATACAAACGAGTACTGAAGCAAAAGACACCCAATATTTTGCCGTACGAATATGTGTACTGTTACACCCCTAACAAACAGATAAATTCAATAATTAAACATTAAACCTTTAATTTAAAAAACCTACAGGTATTGGAATGTTAATATGGTATGAAAGACCGTTTCCGCCATTAATTAAAAATTAAAAAAGGTAATTCAACTTTTTTTGTCTCACAGTTCTGACTTTTTTTTCTCACAATTGCGAGTTTACATCTTTTTTCTTAGAATTGTGTGATACAAACTTGCGATTCTGGCTTTTTTTTCTTAGAATTGTGACTTTATAACACGCAATTGCAAGTTTTTAGTCATAATTGTGATGTATAAACTCACAATTCTGAGGAATCAGAATCATATCAGTTCTTTTTCCCCCTCAAAACTGCACTTAACTCACGATTATGAGTTTATATCCTGCAATTTTGAGAAAATTCAGAATTGCAAGATTTAAACTCACAATTGCAAGAAACTGTCAGCATCGATAGCCTTGTGGGCAGCGTGCCAACATACAGCGCCGTTGTGCTCTGGGTGTCCCGTGTTCGAATCTCGACTCGAGGACCTTTCCCAACCAGCCTCCATATCTCTCTCCTAATTTGCTTCCTGTCACTTCTGATTTGGCCTGTCATAATAAAGGCAAAATGCCAAAAATAAATCTTAATTAAAAAAAAAAAAAAAAAAAAAAACCAACAATTGCGAGAAACAAAGTCAGAATTGCTAGTTTATATTATGCAATTCTGAGAAAAAAGAATTGGGAGATAAAAAGTCGCAATTCCCTTTTTTATTTTTATTCAGTGGAAGAAATGGGTTTCCATAATATGATGATCATACTTTGAATAAAAAAAGGTTTATTCATTTTTTTAAGGGTCGTAAATATCTCTCCTCCTTGCCCCCAAAATGTGTTCTTGAAATATTAAAGCTGTTTTTTATAATCTCATAGGACAAAGGTTTAATTTCTTATAGACATGCATGCACAAATAATTCTGGTATTAGATATTAAAAACACACTGTCTGCATGATTCATAAATAATCAAAATATGACCAAATTCTGACTCATATGGCAATATTCTTGTGCAAGTAAACATGTTCACTTGTTAACTAATTCAGTTAGTCAAGTCAAGTCATTCACACTTGAATTTGGAAAATGAACACTGAAACTGCTGTATGTTTTTAATTTAGCCTGCATATACGGGAAAAAAAATCCTCACACTGTATATTCTTCACATTTAATGAGGAATCAAATAGATTACAATGTAAAGTACATTTTGTATCAACTAAATATATCCCTGAATGCAGTTCTCCACAAATGCAACACACACATACATAAACCAAATTTCAAAGACAGCTTAGATGTCTAATATGTCCGACATTTAGGTATGTTTGCACACTTAGAGAAAACGACACACACAATGACAGAGAAAGACTAATGAGCGCAAAGAGCTTAGACCTGCACCACCTGACAGCACAAACTGATCCCTATTGTCTGAGCCAGAATCAATAACTAGGTGTTTCTGCCAATCAGTGAATGAGAGTGTGTGTGTGGCATTGAGCTTTGGATCAATGCAGAGAACAACAGGGGTCTGTTCAACATGTCAAAACTGTTTCAGAAACAGTGAAAGCGGTCTTAGCACAGCTCCTAACCGAAAGAAGAATGCAAGACTGAAAGCATCTGCCTTACATTAATTCAGAAGAGATATTTGATCATCCTGTAAATTTGGATGACAGGCTTGTTAGTGTGTCACTCTCCAGGAGGTAAAACCAGACCCCTCCCATGGAGAATGAATTGGTCACGGAGGCCAAAGCCACAGTGAGGTGATGCACATAACTGGGACAGACCTGAATCCTTTAAAAAGAAACACATAAACACACACGGTCCAGCTCAAAAGGGTGCGGTAAAACTGTGTCAGAGTTTGATGATCACGTCACCCCTCCCTTCAACAGTAAGCATTATCCGAAAAACTCTACATGAGTGTCTCTATCTCTTTGTCACATGAAAAACAAGCTTACACAGGAAGAGAATTGTAGATTTAAATGGAAATCCCCACCAAATTTATCACTATTTTATCAATACCCCACTGAGCACTGTACGTCCAAACGACGTCATTTCAACGTCTTTGTCGGAATATAGACATGATCTGCACGTCGGGTGGACGTCTCATGTTTGTTGGGACGTTCCTCTTTCTCTGTCAGAGTTTACTAAGGCTGGTCACAAACTACACTTTTCATTCCACTGACTTTCATTCATACAAATGTGAAGATGTGTAACCAAAAGAAGACTGAAACGTCACGCAGTGACTTCTTACCTGAATTAAAAAATTGCAAACTTTAAAGGAAAAGTTCCCCCCAAAATGAAAATTCCGTCATTAATTACTCACCATCGTGTCACTCCTAACCTGTAAGACATTCATCTTCAGAACACAAACTGAGATATTTCTGATGAAATTTGATAGCTTTCTGACCCTGCATAGACAGCAACACAACTCAAGCCAAGTTTTCCCAATCAAAGTTACGAATTTATTTTGTGCGCAATACTGGAATATCGCTTAAAACATTTGCGAATAAGCACTGTTTCCATCCAATGAGTCAAACAGAATAAAATCGTCACTTCCTGATAAACTGGCACTAAATATCACTAAGAAAAGTAGGAGAAGCCATTGAATATAATAATTTTCACCTATAATAAATAACTTGTGATTTAAAGAGAGCGGATGAAACAATACATGCGGTCATTGCTTTCGGAGGCAGATGCCAGCTGTTTGAGAATGCAGTCTTGTAATACAGTTTTTTAATACAGTACTTTGACGGCAGACTTTGCTCAGGCATCTTAGAATGACCATAACATTTCAGATGCTGTGCAATGAGATCAGTAAAGTTAGTCAAGCTAGTTAGTCAAGTTATCCGGTCTCATAACGCAGTCACATGCCTTTTTTGGTGCATGTGGACGCATTAATTCGCAAAATGCATTCCATCTCCCATTATTCACATTAACCGTTTTTCGCACAATTCAAAAACCACCTCAAGTGAGCGTAAAAACGTTTTTGCAAATTAAGGGATTTTTTTTTTTTAATTTTGGTGTTTCCATCACTCGTTTTTGATGCGATACTTCAAAATGCGCATAAATACAGGGTGATGGAAACATAGCTTGACACGTTCAAGGTTCAGAAAGGTAGTAAGGACATCGTTAAAATAGTCCAAGTGACATCAGTGCTTTAACCTTAATCTTATGAAGTTACAAAAATACTTTTTGTGAGCAAAGAAACAAAAATAATGACTTTATTCAACAATTCCGTGTCATTCTTCTTCTGGGCCTTGAATGTGGTAGTTGCATTGCTGTCTATGCAGGGTCAGAAAGCTCTCGGATTTCATCTGAAATATCTTAATTTGTGAGTGTGATGAGGGTGAGTACTTACTAACAGAATTCTCATTTTTGGATGATCTATCGCTTTAACTCTTCAGGATTGCAGCATTGCAGTAAAATGGAGTAGACTGTATATTTTTACATTTCCAATGAATTATATGTAGAAGTTGACGGATGTATCGGTTTTGCTGATTAATCGGCAACAATAGTTGACTGGAACTATCGGTTATCTGCAAAAATCCATACCAATAGTTTTTTTCGGGTTGGGTCCGTTGCTGGAGCGGCTGAGAAGGTCGTCATTATACATCAAAGTCCCTATAGTTTTTGTTATAAAGCAGGAGACACGTGACACTGCGCTGCACAGAGTGGGACACTTCAAAGGCGGATTTCTAGAAGCGGTGCTGCACTTCTGCCATTGTGTGACTAACATATTTTTATATTTTGATTAGATAACCACAAATGTTCTAGAATAGAAGCAGTTAAATTGTGAAAGTACACAATATCCATATGTATGCAATTATAAAACTGTGGCCTTTGTGTAGATATTTAAAGATGGCCATCTTTAGCTTGATTGTTGATGTAATGGTAACACTTTACAATATGAGTCTATTTGTAACATTAAGATTGATAAAAGCTGTAGAATAGAAGTATTGTTCCTTGTTAGAGTGTGTTAATTTCAACATTTACTGATATATTTTAAAAAAATTGTAGTTCCTTTTGTTAACATTAATGAACAATGAACTAACTGTAACGATCAATATGTAATTAACATTAATATTTTTATTCATTTACAAAGTATGATTTAGTAGGGTACTTTTTTTTAAATAGTAGAGCACTATTTATTTTCTGTTCAGTATCCATTTTAAAAACTATCGTTCGATTAATTGGTATCGGCTAGTGTGGTCCAACCTAGTTATCAGTATCGGTAAAATCCAATATCGGTCGACCTCTAATTATATGTATTATTTTAAAAAAGATGTCACAAAGTGAGACATTGCATTATGATCATTGTGGTGTCAGTAGAAATTTTGCATGCCTATTCGACTGCGACTTGAGAATGAATTGCACCCACCGACAGCGCCTTTTACTTCCACATGCCGTCTTGTTTTAGCATATGATTCACAGAAGGGATTATGAAAATCATGCACATTTATGCAAAACAGCACAAACGTGCCTCAAAAACACTGAATGCATTTTTGCGGATCTGAGCACTGGGTTGTGGGGGATGCTGCAGATCTGGTGCACTGAAATGGTATAGCAATGAAGCATCACTGTAATCCAAACACCTGAATAGACTCTTTAAAATGCCAAAAATGTGCTTGACTACTAGAGTGTGTATCAGTGATACACTGACACATGTATCATCCACAATAATAAAGTAAAATTGCTGTTTTAACTCAAGTACACCACTCACTTTCAATAATTCATTCATAAAGACAGTGCCTGCGTTCAAATGTCCAAAAGATGTCCACATTTTTCAATTTTTTTCCCCCATTTAGTACTGCCCTTCAGAAGCAACAGAAGATACTTGCATGTTTCCCGGAAGACAAATTAAGTACAATTTTCCTTGACATTCAAACTCAAAACGTTTTCACCCCCCAGCTCTTAATGCATTGTGCTTCCTTCTGAAGCATCAGCAAATGTTTTAACCTTTTTTAAAAGTGTTTGAGTTCCTCAATTGTCCTCAGTGTGAAAAGATGGATCCCAAAATCATACAGGCACTTCTAGAAAGGGTTCAAATATGCAAAAGATGCAAGAAAACCAAAGAATCTGCAGGACATGGAGGATTTTTCTGAAGCAGTGCTCAGTTTACTCAGGACAGTACTAAAAAAATAACATGCGTTTTGTATGATCTCTCTTATTTTGTTTAAAAAAATGTATATTTTCACAGATTCTGCAAGGGGTTCCCAAACTTTTGCATGCCACTGTATGCCTGATTATGATATCTTAAGTGCTTCCATAATCAATAAAAAAGTACATGTAAACATCTTATTTAAGAGGTTTTTGCACTAAAATGCCTTGTGCAAGAGATTTACTGAATTCTGCCCATGCAAAACAACTTTAAATGATTAGTAGCCATCAAATCGGATACAGAATTCAAACAGTTGGGATTACGATTAGAATTTCGGAACACTGGATCAGCAGTTCCACCCACTCCACCAGATTATAAGGATTTCAGCCATGGATGAACATATTATAAACACACACACATAAACAGTCTGAGAGCACAAGAAACAAATTAGCCATGGATGGATAGACTCAAATTGCATTTTAATGGCTCTAGGTACTTTTCGCTGTCATGTGTGATACTGTGAAACCATGTCAGCCCTGCTAACTTCAGGAACTTGTCAGCACTGGGAATGAGGTGCTAACAAGAGGAAATATGAGACACATACACACACACGCATACTTAAAGGTGTCTGGAAATAAGCATAAAGTACTGCCCTCAAAACGTGTCCAAGACAGCGCCCCTCAGTGGCTAAACGGCTTTCATGCACACAAATTGCATACTGTTCACAGGTTCTTTTTGTTTGCATTCTGTTTCATTTGCTGTGATCAAACTGAGAGTTTCAAGAGTCCCCTGCAATCACAGCTCAAAGATGTATTATCATCCTGCCTTTGCTGTAATTACAATCTTTCCGAACCAGCTTAGAAGAGCATGTGTGCTCTCTTCTGAAAGAGAGAGATGAGGAGGAGACCGTCTGAGACGTGTGGAACAGATGTGTAGAAACAATACAATCTGATGAATTAAACGGTGAAATTTGCAGGTGAAAGAGAAGATTTGACCCTGACTAACCTAATGATTAATACACACAGTTTATGTCAATCATAAATGCACCACATGTACGTGCCAAAAATAAAGCCTATTTAAAACCTAATCCCACTGACCTAATAAAACTGTGTCATACTGACAAGCACATTGTTGATTAATAAATGCATATCAATTTCCACACAGCTGATTTTCACTTGTAATATATTTGACTGTAACATGAATAACTGTCAAGTGCATTTAAGTAGGGATATAAGGAAAGAAATAAGAAATTATGCAAAAGGAACCAGATATTTTCACCTAGTGGCTGTTTTAAAAATATTGCATTATTAAATATTACATTAAAAACATTGCTTAAATTTTTAAATATTATATCATTAATATTTCATTGCAGGTTCAGCTTGTCACTAGGCACTACGCTTATCTTTGTGTACATCTCGGAGTATCCAACGCAAGCCTTTTCTAAATGCCCTTAATCTTATTTATATACACAGACAGGACATCCAGAAGTCACATTGTATTTAAATTGTCACTGCTGAATGTATCTCCTAAAGCCACAAGTAAATGTGCATCTCTGCTCTTTCCTGCTATTGTTGTTCATCCTCATGCACACAAGGTTTCCTATTTATCTCATTCAACAACTCTCCTCTTGTTTTATTCATGTGTTCTGTTCACAAACCAACTTAAGTCAAGAAATGTTTTCAAACAGCTGCCAAACTCTTTCATGTTTTTAAAATAAAGTATTTGACCTGTAACTCGCCACTACTGTTGTTATTGTTTAACTGTATACTACTTTAAATTTGTGTTAATTTCCACATATTTCACTTTTTAGCAATATTATTAAAAATAATAACTTTAAGGAGTTCACCAGCTTGTCACTAGGGTAATACCCTCAAAGGTACATCCCTAAAGTCTTTGAGATATATGCACTCTTTATAGGGGTAGGTAACGCACAAAGGTCTGCTGCCCCGGCGAGCGCATTTAATAACAGTGAACTTTACAGTAAATGCATTTCTATATTAGTTTTAGTGTATAGAAATGTAAGCAATAATAATATGACGTGTCACTTACCGTCGGGTGATTGATGAGCGGCGATGTCCCCTGTCAGTCCCACTATCAGCAGCACAAAAGCGCGGAGTCCGCTCATGAGGCACCAGTTCTCCATGCGCCGGTAGATCCTCATGATGCCCGGCTCCTTATGATGAGATCTTCATAATATAGTGACACAGAAACACAAGCACACACACACCGCAAGCAGAGAGGATGTGAGGGACTTCCTGCAATACGATTAAATCCACAGGGGAGATAGGGCAGGGTGATCTACAGAGCTGTCAGGAAAACTTTACAAAGCCAGTACTGCTTAAATCTTAGGGTCTCTATTGTGTTCACACTGTCCCGTGTCACACATGCAGAGTGTAAACAAAAGCAAAGAGCACACGGACAGCTACGGGCAGAAGCGGTTTGGTCTCGTTCTTTGGTGAAGTGTTGATTCTTTGGAAGAGTGCGGCTTGAATCTCCACGTGTTTTATAGTGGGGATCTGCAGGGTCCTAAAGCTACTCATTCAGGGTCCTAAAAAAACTACTCACAAAAATGTATAATATATTACATAGTATTTATAGCTAACATGTTTAAATAATATTCCTGTAATTTCATGATAGTTTACTGCATTGTTTTAGGCCAATGATTTGTGTTTAAAAAAATTATAATATCAAATAGCTATTACCATTTTATGGTCCCAAATTATATTGAGTGTCTTAAACAATTATTCAAATAAATTAGGGCTGACAAACGATTAATCGCGATTAATAAAAATAAAAGTTTGAGTTTGCCTAATATATGTGTGTGTGTTGTGTGTAATTATTGTGTATATATGAATACATACAAATTAATGTATATATTTAAGAGAAATATGTACAAAATATTTTTATTTATATAAAATATAAATTCTATAAAAATCACAATAAATACATATACTTGTAAATATTTCTTAAATATATACATGAATGTGCTTGTATTTATATATGCATAATAATTACACACAGGACACACACATATATTAGGCAAACTTTTATTTTGTATCCGATTAATCGCGATTAATCTTTTGCCAGCCCTAAAATAAATAAGTAATTAAAAACGTAACTACAATAATTAATTACAGATGTACTTATAGAAAGATATTTTAAATGTAAGTACAATGTAAAAACGTATACAATGAATGCATTATAGCTGGGTAGTGTTACAGTTCTGTCTGTTTGTTTTATTGGTTTCTCCCATTGTCTCCCCCCGTTGATCTGTCTGATTTGGTTTTGTCCTTGTTAGCATTATTTGGTTCACCTGTCTGTCATTATTAGTTACCCTTTATAAGTCTGTCTTTGTCTTTAGCCCCTTGTCGGTCTTTAATGTTTGTTTGTTCTACGTGTGTGGATTATCGCTCTGTGTTCCTGCCTGTTCCAGCTTATGCTACCAGAAGTTTATATTAAATATATTGTTGCTTGTTATCTCGTCTCTCGTCTCGTTCCATCCAGCACGCAGCAACCTCGTAACAGAAAGACCGACCAAAACAGTTTACCCGGCGTGATTCCCCTACGTTTATTTTTTCGTCCTTTTTCTCAGTGTTTTGTTTTTGATTTTTCTTCATGGATCCTGCCGTTCAGATCATCATCCTGGAGCAGGGGAATCGCTCTCTCGAGGACCACACCAGAGACTTTATGCACCTCGTGCCACACACACACTACCCGGACAGCTGCTTGTGCACGTTCTATCGGGTGGGATTGAACCCCACCATCAAGGCGCAGCTGTCCGGGGAGGGTCCTCGAGAGAGCATCGCCGATTACATCGAGTGGGTGCTGGCGTCCTGTAGATCGTCATGGACTGTCGGCATCGTCGAGAAGGACGTCAGCCCCACTCAAGACCCAGAGCCCAGCCAACCATCACCCCGACACGCGGAGTATGAGCCCGAGCCCACCGCGGATGACGAGCCACGAGCGACAGAGCAAAGGATCGCCACAGAGCCAGAGCCCAACACGTCCGACCAGGTGCGAGAGCCGGCTAAAACTACCGTAAAGGTGGAGTGCTGCGTGGAGCAAGAGAGGGCTATGGAGAGCCCTGCCCACTGCACCACCGCTGGGGGTGAGCTTGAACTGAACTCTGGGGACTTGATTGACTTCTTTACTGAAGTTCTGGAAACTAACTCTGGAGATTTAATAGACTTTTCTACGGATATACCTACCTGTCATGATCTACCTGTCGGTATGGAATTCCCACCCACCCCCCCTCTTCTGTCTGTCTGGTCACCGCTGTCCCCTGACAGCCCCTCTGCTCACCCTCAGCCCACTACCTGTGCAGTGGGCTCGCCGCGGGTCTGCCAGCTTCCATCGGCGTCAGGGCTGGAGGATCCCTCATCTCCGCCTCCAGCCTCAGAGTCCAGAACTCCGCCTCGGCCCTCCGACCCTGCGGCTCCACCACGGCTCTCAGCGCCCTCGTCTCCATCGTCGCCCATCGGTCCACCAGCTCCACCGGGCTCCCTCGTCTTTCCGGCTCCGCCCTGGTCGGTCGTCGGCCCTTCATCACCTCAGGACTCTGTTCCTCCGGCTTTGCCTCGTCACTCCGTCCCACCGGCTCTGTGGACCTCCTCCCTCCCTCTGGCACAGCCTTCATCCTCTGTCGCTCCGGCTCCGCCGCGGACCTCTGGATCTCCGCCTACGCCTCGGTTGCCAGAGCCTCTGGTTCCGCCTTGGCCCTCCGGAACCTCGGTGTCGCCCTGGATCTTCGGCTCTCCGTCTCCGCCTCGGGCTCCTCCGCCAGCTGCTCCGCCTCTGTCGGTCGGCCCCCTGGAGTCGTCAGCCCTTCCTCCACCATGGCTCCTCCCTCCATCGGCTCCACCGTGGGTCATCATGGCTGCGGTCTGGGTCTCCCTCTGCTTCTACTGCTCCGGGTCCCTCCTGTTTCCTCCCTGGCTCCTCCCACCTTCGTCGCCCCCTTGGACTCTGTTGACTCTGGTTTTTGTCCCCCTTCCGGGGTTCCGTCCTCCACTGAAGCCTCCTCCCCCATGGACTCTGGTTTTTCTGTTTTTTCGCCTCCTAGTCTGTTTTGTTTTGTTTTGTTTTCTACGGCGCGAGGACGCGCCTATTCGGAGGGGGGCGTAATGTTACAGTTCTGTCTGTTTGTTTTATTGGTTTCTCCCATTGTCTCCCCCCGTTGATCTGTCTGATTTGGTTTTGTCCTTGTTAGCATTATTTGGTTCACCTGTCTGTCATTATTAGTTACCCTTTATAAGTCTGTCTTTGTCTTTAGCCCCTTGTCGGTCTTTAATGTTTGTTTGTTCTACGTGTGTGGATTATCGCTCTGTGTTCCTGCCTGTTCCAGCTTATGCTACCAGAAGTTTATATTAAATATATTGTTGCTTGTTATCTCGTCTCTCGTCTCGTTCCATCCAGCACGCAGCAACCTCGTAACAGGTAGTAACTGATTACATGTAATCTAGATTACGTGATCAGCTTCCAGAAATACATTTGACACAACAGCAATAAATCATTCATAATTGATTGATTTTTCCCTAATTCCTCTTTGTCATCTTTTTGCTTTCTTAAATAGCTGACTGTTTATATACATTCAGAAAGTCTTTAAGTTTTGTGGATGTTCACAAATCTCTGATGTACAAAAATCATTTCAGTTCTAAAAATGTTTCAAAATTGCACTACTGATAAACACACTGATTTTAATTTTAATTATGACTCAGTAGGTTATTTAACAATGTATTTCTATGTCTTGGAAGGCTTTTGTCACAAATTTACAAATCTTTTTCTCATCTGATCCTCTTTCACCTATATTTACTTGAAGTACCCCTGAGATTTTAAAATAAATATTTTAATAATTATCATATTTGCATGTTCATTCATTCTCTGATGTTGGTTATGGTCACATGACATGGAAGTAAACAAATAAAAAATTACAATTTTTGGGGATTTTTTTTTTTTATTTTGATTGTTTTTAAAACAATTTATTTTAATTTAACATTTTTGTGATTTTTAATTATTAACATTTCATTAAACTCATAACCCCCCTGCAGTTCCATCACAAACCCAGTTTGAGAAACCTTGACATAATGTAATGTTTCATGCACTTCATGTTGTTAATAACAACAAATGGATATTTTCTTACTCTTTGTATTTTTATGTCAAGATTATACTATTCAAATCAATGTAATAAAGAGGTTAATTCAAAAGTAATCTAAAAGTAATCTGATTATATTACCCAAACTGTGTAATGTAATGGATTACTTTACTAACTACAATTTTAGCCATGTTATTTGGAATCAGTAATGGATTACAACACAGAACACAGTAGTTAAAACACCATTATTAATAAAGTGGATCCATTATTATTATTTTTATATACAATTAGATGTAGGATGTCTATTAAGAAAACAAAGTAAATAGGTTCAATTTTAATATATATAAGTTTATATATAAACTTTCTTTAAAAAGCCTTTTAACATGCATTCCAGATCAATTTTATGATATTATTTCTTCATTGTGTGTTTCTGGACAATGATTGATGTGTAGCCTTCAAAACAAATAAATGTATTTATTTATTTCACTGTCACAGTGTTATTCTCATTCACTCAATCCTGTGAATGGCTTCTGCTTGATATGACATGAATGACTTCAGTGTCATTTGAATGCTACTGTGATTACAATCTAGGATAAAAATTGTGCATTTTAAATTAAATTTCATACTACATTTAAAATATTATATGATTAATGTCAAGTTATTTTTTGCCTACATAACGCTGTTTTATGGCTCCACGAATTTTGTAAGTTTATTTGCAAGGAAATTATTCATTTTCTTAATGGGGTCATTTTTCCTTTCCTTTTCGGTATGCAAGGCACTCTATAATAACTCTCTCAAGGTTTCCAGCAGGTACCGTACTGACCTCAGAGACTCAAGGACTTGTTAACATTTTTGCATTTTCAAATCAGCATATTTGCTTGCTCTTCCTTTCATGAGACTTTCAAAGCGCCACAACCAGCTCTGAATTCTGATTGCTGAATACAGCTGATTTTTCCCCCCTCAAGTTACTTGTCTCTGCTTTACCATCATGTCATCCAATCTGTCATCTAACACCTGATCACCGACTTTCCAGACTAATCTCCCGTTATGCTGTTCTCTCTTGAATTCCATTACCCCAAATTTCACTTTCCGCACCAGAAACCCTGACACTTCCAGGGCAAAGGAGTCAGTGGGATACATGCCCCTCTGTTTTTATCATGCATCCCACGGCATTTTAACATTACAGAGCAGCGTCACTTTCTGAAATTGGCTATTACAGAAAGTGAACATAATGTCCAAATTTTAATGTGAAGAACATTGCATAATGAATCTGAATAAAAGCAGGTTCAAAGATGGCAATACTGCATTTTCTTTTCTTTTTTTTTTTGTTTCCAAAGAATACTATTATGAGACCATTGTTGATGACCTTTAGAACCAAAATTACTATTATTTCAACAGTAGAACAAGCTGTACATAATAAATCTTCGTAATGGGTTTTGCCATTAGCTGGGTTCCTCTCGATCTATTTCCAATATTTTTTATCATTTTGAATAAGGTATATGGCGATTTTACATTTTAATGACAGTACATTCTCACCAAAAAACAGACTCCAACCAGATCTAGAGTCTTATACTGTAATTTCAAACAAGTTCTTTTTAAAAATACCTATCACACAGCACAGACTCAACAGGGCATGGACGTGCATCCATATGTCGTGTGGATTCACCCCAGGTCCAGTAAAAGGTGTTTTATATTTGGAACAATGCATCAGAAAGCCAAGCTCTGCTCTCAGGAGGAAGCTGCAAAGGTCTTGCTCGTCTTCAGTTCTTTGCCTCAGGCAAGGAGAACGCGGGGGATATGAATCTTGTGAACAGGCACTTCCCTCAGTCACCGTGTCTTTGAAGAATCTGATCCAAAAGTTTCTGTGGAAAAAAGGAGAGGAAACTTTTAACTCGACTACAACCAGGCAAGCAGCCTGTTCGTCAAAGCACCTGCACGCTCAGGTCAAGTGGTGAAGAAATGAGGGGGAAGTGAGTTGTGTGTAATCTACAGATTACCCAGAATTCTCCCCGCCTGTCCCCCTGGGTGGCCATCTCCCCCGGGAGCAATGATAACCTGCTATCTGTGCTCCAACCACATCATGCTATCATGGCTTTTCCCTCCTCGGAGGTATTCATTTTATTTTCTGCCTGGTTTCCTTGTCCTTGGCTATCTTTGATGCTGCGCTCCGTCAGCTTCCACTGAATAACCTGCACATTCCAGTTTAGATTAGAAAAAGTTGAATATGTTTTGTTCGAGAAGCTCAACTTTTGTGACAAACTGTTGATTTTTACCAACTTCTAAAGAAACAGTTTAACCAAAAATCTCAACTTTGATAGAACTTTGTTTATTGTCATTAAAATATGTACGTCAGTATGACTTCTGTGGAACGCAAAATGAGATGTTTAGGAAAATGTTCATGCTGCTCTTTTCCAAAGAGAAAAAGTTAAACAGTTTAAACATCTGATGAACTAATTAACCTAAAACCTGAAGCAAATCAAATATTCAAGTATTTAGATCATTCACAAATAGTGAAATCATTGGTTTAATACTGTGATTAAGAAAATTATGTTTGAAATTAGCTAAATATCAAGCATTTTGAATCTACTGTGCTCTTTGGAGTTTAGTGGTAGCAAGAGTAAAACTCTAAAACAAACTTGCTGAGACTAATTGAGC
Organism: Labeo rohita; assembly: GCF_022985175.1. Classification (NCBI taxonomy): domain Eukaryota; kingdom Metazoa; phylum Chordata; class Actinopteri; order Cypriniformes; family Cyprinidae; genus Labeo; species Labeo rohita. The sequence goes on along the minus strand of NC_066885.1, from coordinate 21,150,691 downwards.
ACGAAATTCAGTAAGAACAGGACATTAAATGCACAGTTACTGTATAATTGAAGTACAGAGGGTATTTGTATAGTCAAACTACAGTCTTTGTCCAAGGCTGCATAACTGTTTTCTATTTGAATAAAAACGTAATTTATTCCTGTGATAGCAAAGCTGAATTTGCAGCAGCCATTGCTCCAGGTTTCATTGTCACATGCTCTTTCTGACACTATTCTAATATGCTGATTTGGTTAGATCCATTTATTTTTCTTATCAATGTTAAAAACAGTTGTGCTGCTTAATATTTGTGTTAGAAAGCATGACATATTTTTATTCAGGATGAACAGAAAGTTAAAAAAAACAGTGTTTTTGTAACACTGCACTGTAAAATCTTTACTATCACTTTAATAAGATGCTGAATGAAAGTATTAAACACAATCAAAAGTCTGAAGAGGAATTAAACATAAATCGTTTGAGCCTAATTGTAGCTGGTTTAACATTTATACCGTACATGCTGCGAAGAAGCAAAAAAGCGACTAGTGTGGTTTCAGTCAAACTATAGCATGTAAATGAGACTTTAAAGGGATAGTTCACCCAAAAATAGAAAATTACCACATGATTTTTTCACCCTCAAGCCATCCTAGGTGTATATGACTTTCTTCTTTCAGACTAATACAATCAGAGTTACATTGAAAAATCTCCTGGCTCTTCCAAGCTTTATAATGCCATTGAATGGGTGCTGAGATTTCGAAGCAAAATAAAGTGCATTCATCCATCATAAAAAGAGCTCCACAAGGCTTTAGGGGTTAATAAATGCCTTCTGAAAAGAATCAGTGTGTTTGTATATGAAAAATATCTATATTTAGAACTTTATAAACTGTAATCTTCCGCTAACTATGACGTATGACGTAAGATGTAAGCGCAAGCTCTGCTGAGAAGTGACAAACTCGGAAACGCAAAGGAGAGAGCAAAACAAAACACTGGTCACAAATTAGAAGTACAAAACGAGGAATAATAAATAAAAAATAAATAAAAATGCCACAGGATTTCAATATTAGCCAAGAGCATATTCTCATCCACTGGACGCCACTGTCTCATGAATGTGGGCATGACAGTAAGTGAAAGCTAGAGATTACAGTTTATAAAGTTGTAAATATGAATATTTTTCTTATACAGATGCATTGCTTCGCTTCAGAAGGCCTTTCTTAACCCCCGGAGCCATGTTGAGTACTTTTTATTATGGATGGATGCACTTTATTGGACTTTAAAATCTAAACACCCATTCACTGCCATTATAAAGCTTGAAAAAGCCAGGATGTTTAAATATAACTGACTGTGTTCATCTAAAAGAAGAAAGTCTTATACACCTAGGATGGCTTGAGGATTAGGGATAATTTACTTTTTTTGTGAACTATAGCTTTAAAATGAATGCTTTTCCCAATTGAAATGAAACTTTTTAAGGTGCAGGTAAATTGACTTATTGTGAGAATTACATGACACATAGAAAGTTATGCACACTATGAGTTACAAAACAATGTGTATGTGAACTCTTTTGGCATCTTTCTCTCTCTTTCATTGTATCTCTCCCCCTCACCTGCTTCTCTCTATCTTCATGACTTATCAAGAATTCATCACTGTCACAGAGGAGGTGCACGCCTGAGAGACAGAAGGGCTTCATGGGAGAAAGTGAGGCAGACACTTCATGACAAAGTATCAGCCTCACAGGACCTGACACCCATTAAAACAACACACCCCGACAAGAGATTTCTCCTTTACAAAAGCACTCGTTTTAGGCATCCAGGGATCAGCCTGTCAGCAAAGAGATCCAAACTACCAGTGAAAGCTGTCCTGTTGTGGAATTCAACACTCTAAACATCAAAAACAGGGAAATTATTGTTGACACAAGCCTCCTTTGTGTCACAAGCGTCCCCTAAGTATCAGGGCCGTGTCTGTCACCGAAAAGAACAAAAGGAATGCATGAATAAATCAGCTTTGAGTCGAATTAATCTGGATATCAAAACGTTTGATAGGCAGGACTCATTTGAAGAACTATACTGACCTCTGCTGGAAGATAAGGTAAGTACAATTGATATGATCTATGGGGGGCGGGGGAAGAAGCTTCTGTCCTTATTTATTCACCCTCATGCTGTTCCAAACCTGGAGAACTTTTTTCTTGGAACATTCTGGAGAATGTACTAGTAAGTCTGTTAAAATGAATGGGGACCAAAGCTTTTTAAAGCTTCAGAAAGGATACAAGAGTGCCACTAAAATGATCACAAAAGTGGTCTGTATGACTTGAGTACAATATTTAAGTCTTCTGAAATCCTACGAGAGCTCTGGGTGATGACTTATGTCATTACTCACTGGTAATCTTTTCTTCTTCTGAGGTGTCACACCAAGAATTGAGTCTGTGAACCAACTAGCACGGTCTTCATATTGCTTCCTCTTACATTAGGGTGAATAAATAATGACAGAGATTTATTTTTAGGTAAACTCTCCCTTTAAGTGGGTTTTCACAATGGCCCAACAATATAACGATCATGTTATATATTATAATTTCCAAGCTGCTGTGAAGCACTGTTGACTCTCTGCATGAATGCCCCTCATGAGTCTCTATATATCGCTTGACACCACGGAGGTAAAAGTTCAGCAAGGTGAGATCAGACAGTCTGGCACCACACAGCACCTGCTGTTTCTAACCGGAGGGAAGGTTTTCACAGAGCAGCACAAGTTTCATCTCCGCTGGTACACTTGGGCTGACAGTTGTGACAGAACGCATTAGGAGACAAAAGCCTCAGGTGTGTTTGTCCTTGCGGGGGTCATTAAAGGTCAGTCTGGAGGATCACTTCAGAGTGTTCACTGATGCAGCATCAGCACAAAGCAACAGAGCTGCCCGCTCATGACGTCAATTTGTAAGCTAGTCTGAAAGGCTAATTTGCTGTGCGTTTCTTTATGAACTTCCAATGGGATTTTTGAAAAAGTGGTTTTCAAGTATGTGACTGAAAGGATAGATCATATATAGCGAAAGGGTCATATATAGCGAATCGGTTATTTTCATAAAAATAATACAATTTATATACTTTTTAATGTCAAATGCTCGTCTTGCCTTGCTCTGACTGAGATGGGAGTTTTTCGACATACCCTAACTGTCTTGAACCGGAAAAAAAGTATATAAATTGTATTATTTTTTATAAAAATACCCGATTGTTTCACTAGATAAGACCCTTTTTCCTCAGTTGGGATCGTTTACAACCGCATTTTTTTCTTTTGAAGCCACATTTAAACTGCATTTTGGAAGTTCAAAACCGGGGTACCATATCAGTCCATTATATGGAGATGAAAATCCTGAAATGTTTCCCTCAAAAAACATAATTTCTTTACGGCTGAAGAAAAAAAGACATGAACATCTTGGATGACAAAGGGGTACATTATCTGTCAATTTCTAATGAAACTGATATTTCTAATGAAATCTGGGAGCTTTCTGACCCTGCATAAAGAGCAACACAACTAACATGTTCAAGGCCCAGAAAGGTAGTAAGGACACTGTTAAAATTAGGGGTGGGAATCTTTCTGTACCTCATGATTCGGTTCACGATTCCAGGGGTCACAATTCGATTAAAAATCGATTAATGACTTTTCCGATTTTTAATCAGGATACACAATTTTTCATAAAGTTTTTGTGCACACTGGACATCAGAAGCACCAGTATATTAATACAAAAACAGACCATCTATACTATGGGTAGCCCTGACTCAATAAATCAGTGTTTAGAAAGAAAATTAAGTGAAATGACGTGAAATGACACAAAACCCCTAAATACGAGATGCGAGATGGAAATGTATTTCAATGCCTTCTCTCGCAATTATATAGCTGGGTAATTAAATTTTATATAAATTGCAGGCATCAGGAAGCCGTTATTAATATACAGGGCATTGAAAATGCTTTTAAATGCGCGTTTGTGTTTTACTTTCACTCGTGATCACCCAGAGCGGCAGTAGGCCTACTTACCACATATTTTACAAGATTAGATGTTTGTCAGTGATGAAGATCTGCAAATCATTTGACGTAGAATCTCCATCTCTCTTAGTTCATCGTCTGTATATTCTGGTTCGAATATATAAATTTATGGTTGAACCACTGTTGTCACATGAACTATTATAATGATGTCCTTACTAGCTTTCTGGGCCTTGAACATGTCAGTTGTGCTGCTATCTATTCTAGATCAGAAAACGCTCAGATTTCATCAAAAATATCCTAATTTGTGGTCTGAAGATGAATGAAGTCTTATGAGTTTGGAACAACATCAGGGTGTGTAATTAATGATGGAATTTTCATGCTCGGGTGAACTATCCCTTGAAGTAGTTAATTTTTTAACTGTCACCCATCCCCTCAGTTGACTTTGCTATATTACAAATAAATCCTTATCTAATCATGATGAACTATATATCGTTGGAAAGGTCTAAGACTCCTAAATAGATATTTCACTGTTATTTGCTACAAATCATGTAGGAACAGTAATAGATTAATTTATGACAAGAGTGCACCTCAAAAATCTACATCATAACATGAGTTCTGACCTTTGTTACAAAAAGTCTTTTTCGTTGCCTTTTTCCCTATCATGTTTTAGAAATTATCATAAATTATATATCAACTGAAAGCTTAAAACCTTAAAATTCACTCTGTAAAAGCCATTTTTAAATCAGACATTGCATTACCATGAAAACGGTACTTCAAAATCATATTACAAAATGTATTCATTCATGAATTCATCCATTTAAATTTGGATAGTCCACTTTCACATCTATGTTCAAAAATGGGGGTGACAGTTAAAGGGTTAAGCTAATAAATTATTTACATATTAAAATATAACTCTACATTAAAATGCAAAAACCACATAAAATAAAAATGCAGAGTGACATTTTTTTCCTTTAAAAAACAACAGAGGGACTGAGTCAAAAAGATTGAGAACCACTGTCCTAGATAATAGATGGAAAGCACACAAAAGACTCAAAGTTAAGATCTTATTTTATTTATAGCCAGTCCCCTCTCTCTCACTGCCACTTTGCTTCTTGTGTACTCTCCAACTTTTCAGAATTTATAAAAGCCAAAAAAAAAACTTTTTTAAATTACATTTTAATTTACTCATAATTCAAGAAATATTATTTTCTTGAATATACTCATTAGGCATCCCAGAGGGAACCCACTGCTAACAAAAGCTAATTTTTTTTTTCAGTTTTATAACTACAAACTGAACATCTCTCAAAGTCTTGGTTAAAACTCTGAATCTAATTTAATTTCCGCTATTAAACCAGACACGCTTTAATTGAATTCTCATTTTAATTACATTCTACTAAGGTAACTACATATCTGGGTCTTGAAAATGCAGACACTATCATATTTTACTGTTCTGCTCTATATTCAGTTAAGAAGCATGTCTGTGTAAAGTTTCATTTAGCTTTTTACTGGCTGCTTTTCAAGGTTCATTCGAGTTTTTCACAGCCTTACTCTCAGTGGCTTCTACAATCAACAGCTGTGCTCTTTACCGGGTTTAATCAAGCTTACAGGACGAAAGGGTTTACAGCTGCAACCTCTGCTCCTGTGCTCCCTGTAACACGTACAGGCCAAATTTGGATTATATTAAACTGCCTTATGATTTCAAATCTCACAGTTATTTGATGAAAACACAATATGTGACCTGGAGCGTTCTCTGCACACATCAGTATACCACTAATTCACTTTTATGAAACAAAATGCAAAACATTATAGTGCCTCGGGACTACAACCTGCCTGCAACATGGCAGTAATGGATTTAATAGGTGTTTAAATGTACAAAAATAAACACTGTGCCGCAGGGACACATAATCAGATTTTAGAATATTTTAAAATAAAATAAGTTAATAAATAAAAATGTAATTATTTGTTGCTTGTTCACGCACACAGTACATTAATCTTAACATTTTTCCTTTTTTAACTTTTTGATTTATTAGTAAATTCTGTAAAAGTATTGTTTATTGTTAGTTCATGTAAACTAATGTAGTTTCTGTAACTAATTTTAAGTGTTAGCAAAAAATCTTGTACCTCTTGCTTGTGTAATAATCAACCATGTATTTGACCCTGAACCACAAAACCAGGGTCAATGTTTTGAAATTAAGATGTATACAGCTGAATAAATAAGCTTTCCATTGATGTATGGTTTGTTAGGACAGGACAATATTTGGCCGAGATACAACTATTTGAAAATCTGTAATCTGAAGGTGCAAAAAAATCTAAATATTGATAAAATCGCCTTTAAAGTAGTCCAAATGAAGTTCTTAGCAATGCATATTACTAATCAAAAATTACATTTACAAAATATCTTCATGGAACATGATATTTATTTAATATCCTAATGATTTTTGGCATAAAAATTAATAATTTTGACCCATACAATGTATTGTTGGCTATTGCTACAAATACCCCTGTGTGACTTAAGACTGGTTTTGTGGTCCAGGGTCACATATACTAAATTTAGTGGAACTCAAAAAATCTACCAGCCTTAAAATTCAAAGCAGTTTTGTGTGAGATTTAAAGCTTAACCTTTTTGAACACCTCTGCCCTCAGTCTGTTGGTTTCCAACACCAGCCTTTTCCTCTCCTCCTCCTTCTTTTTGGTCACCTCTGGGAGTTTGTTGTAAATCCTACAAGCACAGACTGAGGATGATGAATGCATAATGACATGAAAAAAGTAAAATGGAGGTGGGAGAAGGAAGTGATTCATCTACTTTTCATCCAAACAGAAACACACAAGGAAATATCTTGATATATGTCAATATCTGCCTTTATCCACTGTATTTCATCTGATCGGGTGGCTTTTATTCAAGCAAAGAGATAAGCAAACACTGTCCTTATCAGAAAAGGGTCATATGGTTTTCTTGCACTGATAAGCTGCATGTTATAAGAGTGTGTATGCGAAAAACTCACCGCCTGGATCTCCATTGCATCTCCTTGCCTGAGATGGCTCTGTCTCTGGGTTTGAAAAGGTTATCTACAAAACACATTTAGCAGAATAAAGGATAAAAGTGAAATAGAAAGGTCGTTACAAAGCTTAATATTTAAATGTTGCATTTGATTTTACAGTTTCAGTTTGTTAAAGGAAGTCATGGTTAGTCTGTGAACTTATTGGCCTAGTTAGCCTTACAAATCAATGACCTTTTACTAAGAAAATATTACAGTTACACATACAGTAACTTATAAGAACATTTTTACAGAATCAAATTGAAGCCAATAGGGGGCATCAGTTAGCTGCAGGAGCAACAGGATGTGTCATGTACTTTTTAAGATTCATTGTTCATTCTCAACAGGGCCGCAGTGAAACATGCAGAGGTCTCCATTGTATCTATTTGCTTTTAATAAGTCTGTCCCACCTCAAGTTTGCTTTGATATTACCAAACTTCTAATGCACTAGATGTTTCACTGCAGCACTGAAGTATGTCGTCTTCCTGTGATGGCATCAATAATGTGTCGTGCTGCAGTGTGCTTGCCCTAAAAATCTTAAGATGATGACCCACAATTCGCAGGCATTTGCTGCACTGTTCATTGTTCATTGCTATTGTTGATAGCTGATTGAATGTTTACAGCAGTAATGCTTAGACTGCATTGCTGCAGCACTAGATCTGCACTACAGCTCCTTCAACTGTGCACGGGATGCTAATGAAAATGGAGTATCTTACCGCTAAGTGGGTGTGGTTTGGTGCAGTTCCGCCTACGGTTCGCCGTCTCCACGCCCATGATGAATTCAGCTGTTTGGAAGCTCCGCCTCTCCCTGGCCCTGAGTTCCAATCGTCGCACCCGATTCAGAGAGCGAGAGATGAAATCTGGACGAAATAGCTCAAGAGCCTCCTACACACATTTGGATAAGAACACAAGGTTTGTGCCACAGTGTAATGCTGGAGTGTATATTTATAATTTGTCACATATGGGTGTTCAGGAAGGAAGTAAACTTTTGATTTTCAATAGGCATGTACAATATATCTGACAAAGTTAACTTATGGCAAATCTCAAAATGGATATCCAATCCAGTTTTAGCATTTAAAATGTTTAATTTGTAGAATTTTATTCCAAAAAAAAAAAAAAAAAACTGATACAAAACAGTATAGAATTTTTCTATCAGCCATAATGTGAAGATAATTATCAGCTTTCAGTATCAAAATTTTGCAAGTAATTCAGTTACTAATTCTGAAAGTGTTTTTAATGGTTTGTAAGTAGCAGTTCATATTACCAAAAAAAAAAAAAAAAAAAAAAAGGATTTGAGTCAGATACGCCCCAATAAATCTGTTGTTTTCTGCCTGTCTGAACAAACCCTAAGGAAAACCTGATGGTAGCCAGATTCCTTCAGTAAAACCATACCCTCAAGCTAAGCGACTGGTATCCTGTGTCCTGCTGGTCAGTCTTGGACCCACAGGTGCAATTAGTCAGATGAGGAGAGACTGGGCACTCAGTAAGTCTCCTGACATTCTCAGCAGTGTGGAAAACTGTCTTGACCTCATGAGGGGCCCTTACATGCACCTGAGGGACTCCTGTACAGATAAATAATGATGTTAGCTTAGTGCCTTAGCACAACCTGACAAGCACTCGCTATAATACACTTTTACCTAGATAAGTACTAATACACTGCAATACACAGAAGTACTGGTACATGGAAGTAATGTAAGATATGCAGGTGAACAAGGGTTCAATATAGAGTTTGTGAACCATTTTAGTATTTACAATTAATATAGACCAATTTAGTGTTTGCAAACAGTGATGACGCGTTTTGTGGGCGGAGCCTAAAGAAAATTACAGTTTTCAAGTAGCGGTCTATGGAAGCCATGGAATAAAAGAATAAATTTGAGTTTATATTTTAAAATTCTGACTTTATTCTTGCAATTCCTAAATTATATCTCACAATTCTGACAAGAAAAATACTTGTCATTCTTTCCTTTCCCCTCGGTTCAGAATAATGAGTGTAGGTTCCACACTTCTTTTTTTTCTCAGAATTGACAAACTTGCTACTGAGTTGAAATCGAGTTACAAAGTCTGTACTACTTGATATAAAGTTGAATTTGCGAAGAAAAAAAAGTCAGAATTGTGCAAATGTAATGTAAAATGTTATAATTTTAGCCTTTTAACTGTTACTCCCATTTTTGGAACACAGACATAAAAATGCACTATCCAGACTTAAGTTTTTATAATTCATGTATGAAAACATTTTTTAATATGATTTTAATGTACATTTTCCGTGGTAATGCAATGTCTGATTTTAAAATGCTTTTCAAAGGATGAACTTTGAGATTTTAAGTTTTGAACTGATATATAATTTCTTATGATTTCTAAAATGTGATAGGGAAAAAGGCAACGAAGAAAGTCTTTTGTGACAAAGGTCAGAATTGTTTTTTCTAGATTTTTTTAAGCTGAACTCTTTTTATTTTGTGAATCCTTACTACGTATATGGAATAACAGTTTTATAAAAGCAATAAGCCCCATGAAGCCGTAGTTTACAGTGAATTTATAACAGCTAAGGGGCATTGTTAGGCACAATGCGAAAAAAAGCTGTGGTATGCAGTGAATTTATAACAGCTAAGGGGCATTGTAAGGCACAACATGAAGTAGAGGGCTTATTGCTTTAATCTTCCACCAAAGAATGTTGCTCCTCAGAAACAGTTGTGGTTGCAACAACAAAGAGGTTGCTGGGCAATAACAGAAACAAAAGGGGAGAAACGCAGCTCAACCAATCAGAATCAAGGACCGGAAATATTCGTTTTTTAATTAAATATACATTTCTTCTTATTAAAGTTACATAAGTAATTCAATCAGGAGCAGTGAGAGATTTTCTCTCTTTTGTTGTTTGATTAACATGAATGACAGACAGCAGGAATATCAGACTGCTGTCACTTTAAGACCTGCCCGGATCCAATATATTATTACACGTTTTCTTTCTCAGCTGTTTGCTTTTACTTCCCTGCTGAAAAACCCAGCCAAAACCAGCCTAGGCTGGTTGGCTGGTTTTAGCTGGTCACCCAGGCTGGTCTTAGCTGGTTATAGCTGGTCAGCAGGCTGGTTTTAGAGGGGTTTTGGCCACTTTCTTGGCTGGCCAGGCTGGTCTTAACTGGTCAGGCTGGGAGACCAGATGGAGCAACCAGCTAAATCCAGCCTGGCCAGGCTGGGAGACCAGCTAAAACCAGCTACTTCCAAATTAAGCCAGCTAAAACCAGCCAACCAGTCTAGGACTGTGTCTAAATGACTGTGTTTATGAGGATACTTGCAAAGACAGGCATTTTGGCACTTACAAGTGAGTGTATTTAACCGTTCAAGGCCTATAAAGTGCCAGAAAGTTCAATACGCTTGAGTATCATCTTCATGTGCGCGCGTTTCTCTATATCAGTGGGAAATAGGCTCTCTTTCACTGTTGACTGCATTTAAACAGTTTAATATAACTTGTTTTTAAACTGCAATGCTTAAAAATGCATGCAAAGACACTGTAAGTTTCCATGACTATGTAGCACAGTAACGTCCCTCAAGCATGTAATGGCAAAAGAAACGACAGTCAAAAATCTCTACCGGTTGACAAATTTCTACCAGTTAATCGTGTCTACATCGGTACATCTCTGAGCCCTACAATCACCCTCAACACACATGTAAAGACAATAAATCTGTGTCATGTAAAGTAAAGGTGGTGTCACATTCTGCATATTTTTGCAGGTGAGATCCAGTCATTTTAGTTGGAATTCCCCATTCTGGTATTTCATGAGCAACTGAAAGATTTTTGCAGATTTTGCAAAAGGTTGCTGACACAGATTTGACAAAAAGCTGACTTCTGTGTGAGCCGCTCTTCATATTTCTACTCTACTGACAATAGACATTTGACAATGGACCTTTTTTGCCCACAAAATCTGGACTGTATTTACTGACATTCAGACATTTTTTTAACAATAGTTTACTGATATGTTATACTGATGAAAAATATCATTGCATGAATGTCATACAAGTTCTTTTGGAAACTCTTGTCACTTGATCCTCTAAAGGCAGAGTAAGATGTTGCATTTTCATGGCATTTCACAGAGCACATTTCAAGCTCTTGATTATCACAGGGGAGTCCACCATTTTATTCGAAATTGGCTCTGAAATAAAAGTTAAAATGCTATTCACTAAAGCATGTCAGGATCAGTGAGAAAGAGACAGGCTGATTTAAAAGACAGATGCGGAGGGTTGCAAAAGGACAGTGAAGGATTGGCACATAAATAAACTAAGACTTGTGGCTAAGTGCCCTTGTGTGCCCTCCCTGCAGTGGTACCTTGTGTTAGTTCATCAGAGCCCAGTCATGCAGTCGTGCCGTCAAACGCCTCACAGACCACATGCAAAAGATCAGTGTGCCGCAGGGAGGATGTTATCCTTCGACTCATCATGAGGAAATGTGTTTAGCCGTACAGAGCCAGAATAGGGGCCAGAGAAACCAATAGACTTTAGATGCGAGGTAATGTGGAGTCAATGATGCATCATCTCACATAAGAAGATTGAAACTCACCCTATTTTCTTTTCAATAGCTCCCCCTTACTTGCTTTCTCCTCCTTTATATAAAAAAGCAGTGTCCTGGCTGTGCATCTACTAGTTGTCCTGCAAGGTAAATAACTGTAAAATACCAGCATTAAATGCTGATAACGCTACAATCTGCTACTTAGCGGATTTTACTCGAAAAGCATCTCATTATCAAGACTCTCTCTGTTAAAATCCAAAATCCTGCCTCGCAGCAAACTTACAGATTTAACAGATTTCATTCCATCTCTGGATACCCACTC